>NC_143019.1:98324053-98699053 GCF_055824585.1 Amblyomma mixtum | reverse complement strand
CTTGTATTTTTCGCAACGCATATTTGTAACATGGCGTCACTCGCGTTTGTTATGCACGGGATATAGACTTTATTATTGGTTGATGTAAAATAGCTAACTTGATTTCGGCGACAATAGCATTTGCTGCAACGCCAACTTAAATACATGCAATTCGGGAACGACCACTCAACGAGGTCTCAATTGTGGATTTTAGCTCTCGATATTTCGATCCACGCTGCGGATTAAAGGAAATTTGAGCACCGGTTTACCTTTGACGTTGAGGGCCTTCAATTTCCGAATATTATCGTGTGCCTTAAAATCAAGAGCAAATTTGGTTATTAGTTAATTTTAGTCAATTATTCGTCTCATTTTTGAGCTGCATCACGTAATGTTCGCCGTCCTGCACCATCAACCGACACAGACCTCAAAGACGTACCTTCCATAGTTATTGAAATAAAAATAAGTAATCATTGAAACAAGCCCCGTCAAAGAGGCACGACACGGATCAGAGCCACCACGCACACAAAAAAGCTATAAAATACAGAACAAAAAAGGTGTCAAGGAAGCAGATAAGACCTCTCCGGTAATATCTGCCGCGTATTTGCACAATTATTTAGAGGACAGAATTGACAAAAATTGGGATTAAGAGATAAGACACAATAACCTTGTAATCAGCCGTTCCTCGACAACAATACAATACATGATCGACCATGATTGCAATACATGATCGATGATCTGAACAGGAAAACCTGAACGGTTGGCTTCAAAAGTAATATACAAAAACTAAAGTTATGTTCAACAGCACTGGAGGGAAGCTGCAGTTCACTATAGAAACCAAGTGCTGGAAGTAGCAAGGCTCATTGCACTGATTTGAATTTGCCGCGCTTGAACTAATTTCACAACAGACGAGTAGAGCGTGGCAAGAGGAAGAGGTGACGTCAAGCTGCGCACGCGCAGCTCGCCTGCGGTTGTTGCTTGGCGGCGGATCACACTGCTTCAACGTCCTTTCGTCTGATGCGACGTCATCATCCCCTTTTCTTCGTTTTTGCGCAATTTTTAAACAAATTGTAGGTCTCTCGGTGGTCTTAAGCAATAAATGCGCTTCATTACACATATTTCAATCTAATTTGACAGAAATCCGATGCTTTTACGCCCATTCTGTGATAATTTTTGCTATGCTGTGACGACTTCCGGTGGATGTGACGTCACACTGTTCCCGTCGGAATATAGACGTCCGGACTATTTGGTTTTCAATAATTTTTGTTAGAATTGGCTATCATTAATTAACTAATCCCACGACAGTCGTCAAACTTAGCGTCAGGGTTACATTTTGTCCCCTATATTTCATGCTACCATTCGTTTTCTTCTAACCTGATTAATTGCTGTGTTATTCGTGCCAGACAACGTTACAGTGGACGTGACGCTGGCCGCGAGTATGAGCCATATTTTGCCTTAATACACCAACATAGGGCAGGTATGTACTGCAGACCCAGACCACGGCAGTGAATCAACTAGGGTAAGAATCAGTTGGAGTGCATTTCGCGGGGACGCTAAGGTCATGAAGAGCAGTTTACAATTTGAATCAGATGGAAAGTATGCAGGGTATTGATGTAATATCATCGCCACGACATTGGGGTGCACTGTGAAGCTGCAGCTGTGTAAACCGAAACAGGTGGCGATAAGCCGATTAGGTAGGCTGGCAGCCTTCCGCCGTGACAGATGCATCGCAAAATGGATGCCGCTCGCATTTCGCCGCCCACCCCTATATAACAACTTTGTCTTCTCCAGTACGCACCTATGTGACGGGCACGCAGTGCTTATCGGAAAGGGATGAAATTAAATTTCGGAAAGTGGAAGGAGCTAAGGAAAGGAAAACAGTAGCTCTGACGTTAAGAGGCAGGATGAGGGCTGAGTGGGTAATGTAACAAACGCTGTTAATTACACAACAGCCGAAGTCAACACGAAGAAATGGGCCCGGGCAGCGCATTGCAGTTAAAGAAACGATAACCGACGCTCGTTGAAGGCTACTGCCTGGATTGTAGCTAGGTAGGCTGAGGTGCTTAGAAATTTGCGGCAATAAGGCGATCGCAGCTAGGACAAGGAGGGTTAATTACATATTAGAGAGGCTCCACTGAGCGTAGTTAGGCTGATTATGGTCAGTCAGCGAAAAACACCGCCTTTTTGAAGCAAACAAACCTAAGAGAATAGCTTCAGGAAGGAATAGCATTTTCTGGGCCTTCTGAGAGTGCCAATTGCTGTCACGCACAAATTTTGTTTTCGAGAGACATAATTTGGCATCACTGAGCTTAAATCGCGACGAAGCTGGCGCCGAAGGGATCGTCGGATTGCCGATAGCGCTAAATAAGTTATGAGGCCAATAAACCGTTGGGAGTACCAGACCGATTACGTCTAATACGCCAAGGGCGCCGATTCGCTGACGTCCACATTGCGACTATGACATTAACAATTGGTTCCAAACTTACTTTCAGGCATTTAACATCTCGAAAGGGTTTTGGCTGCATACCCAGAATTTTAACAGAGACAAGACCAGTGAAAGAAGGTGCACTTACTTTAGAATTCAAGATATTGATGAAGATGGTATGAACTACACAAGCTACTACTTGATAAATAATACCAGGTAAGTCCTGAAATGACCGATCGCTTAACAACATTATTTTTTAATTCAATATTCTAATGCGTAGCAACATTCAGTACTGCACGAAAGCTTGCAGAGCAGGAAGATATGGAATAGGCGAACAGCACCTGACTCTTCTTCATGTGCACTTTACTGCGAAGATACATATGCCACCGACACTTCGGCTAAACAAACCGAAATAGTGCCTTGAAATTTGCACAAATTTCTGGAAGTTGTCCATTCACGCAGACTCATTTCGTGGTTCCGGGGGAGATATATGGTGCGAAAGAATTTTATCCAATAATTAGCTCAAATCAGTTTTTTAGGACGAAACTACTGGGCTACAATAATCATTTTCGCAGCGCAAGTTGTTAGTGAGAGGTCAAGTGGAAAGTGTCGTCAACAGGGAAATCTGAGTTTTCCACACGGTGACGTTACTGCGTGTTGGAACGACTTTCTTTTGATCTTGGCTGCCTCGCTGAGTGGCCCATGCCCTCACAGCGTACCCCAACTCCGTATCTCCTATTCATCGCCTAGAAGACAGGTTACCCGAGTGGTGTGCGGACGAACTTCGCAAACGTCAACAAGAACGTCTGCTCAACGCACAACTGTGCGAGTATCAATGGTACTAAGTTGAGCGAAAGCTGCAGTGGCCTGAGGATCGTCCGTTGCAAGTTCGTGATTCCGAGAGTGCGAGATAACTGCCCCTGATTAAAGAATTGCGAGCACTCTGCCGCAGATTAAGGAGACACAAAATACAGGATTCGTTAGTGACTGCGCCATTGCAACTAGCGTGGAAAACACAAGGACAGCGACAAAAGGAACCGACGGGACAGCACGCTAGACTTGAACTGACGTTTAATGCACACATAACAGATTTTTACACTTGTATTCGGCGCATGCTCAGGAGACTGTACCCCCGCCCTCTTTTCAATCAATACAAGTGTAAAAATCGGTTATGTGTGCATTAAAACGTCAGTTGAAGTCTGGCGTGCTGTCCCGTCGGTTACTTTTGTCGCTGTCTTTCTGTTTTGCACGCTAGTTGCAATGTCGCAGTCACTAACGAATACACAGCAACTAGCCCAACTGTCTTCCATGACCAAAATACAGGAGAACGGCGACGATGCAATTTAGGCGTTTGACTACTCTTTATAGGCAATTTTGTCGGATTCACATTTCGGGTCTGCGAAGTACTATTAAACTATTTGGAATTTCACTGACAGATACCACCTTTATCCCCTTCTCAATCACTAAAATTATGGTGGCGCTTCGTCAATTGACCGGGTAGAGCTAAAATATGCCGAGATTTGATGACCGCCGAGTTAAAGGGCCCACTAATGGCTTGTGCTGAATGCAGGAAAACGAACAGAGAGGTAGACATATGGTCACCCATCATCGTAGAGCAACGATCTTCGACCTAAGGAATGTAGCACAATAGATATCGGCAACGAAAAGAACCCCCTTCGCATTCGCTGTTGACGCCAACACCGAAATGAGCGAGTAATAAATAGCTATTACAGTGTACTCAATGGCTGCGCCCACGTATACCTCAGCAGCTAGGTTGTTTATTTTGGCCACTCGCACCACTACCATGGCACGACGCGCCGCCGTCTCCAGGTAGCCGTGCCACCCGCATCGTTTACCTCTTTCGTCTACCGAATGGTACCTGTATCATCGACTAGTTGGCATTTAGCAACCAAATGACAGCCCCTTAAGACTCGCACACGCGTGGCAGTACTCGCGCAAGACCGGCTTCTCACATCAGAGCGAGGCGCGGGAATATTAATTGAAAAAATATGTATTTGTATATTTTGGGCTTGCTTTGTACTCGTCATAAATGCTAATTGGTCGTTATTATGTATAATGCAGAAGTTTTAACGCAACTTCCGCAACAATTTTCGTGAATGATTTATACCTCTGAGTAAGCAGGAGGTGATAGTTTCTTTGGCCTCCTCATATCTTAGCCCCTTCCTCTAGAAATCCTTTTCCGTATGCGCTCTCAGGAAAGTATAAGGATGAAAATGAGGAGCGGCGTTTAAGTCCTAGCATGAACGTCAGTTTCATTATATTTGAATATGAGTGGAAGCAGCAATACACCTAAAGGACAGTTTTAACAACAGAAAAGGGTTAAATGATTTTCCATCTGCATTATGTGCATTATCCATGCCACCAAGGACAGGACGAGGCATTGCTTCTTCCATCATTAGTTTATTGCTAAGCCACGCGAAGTTAATGCAGGTGCTGGTTGAATAAAAACACGGGCCGCTAGTTCGAGCTGGCAACCTTTGCTACAGCACAAATATCGAAACTGTTGTCAATCAGTGCGTACCTTTTTCTAGCTCTCAAAAGGTACGTGTGCTGTCAAGTGAAACACGGATCATTAAAATTATAGAGACGAAATGAGCAAAAGCAGTAAGGGCTGCAAAGTGGAGGCGCTCACCGGTATTGGGGATAAATATATTAAACCTTTATTTCCATTTACCACAGTAAAAACCTTGTTCATATTTAAGAAACGATAAAGTGGCCTAATGTTGAACAGACATATAGTAGTTCAGTTAAATGCAAAATTATTTGTAATGGAGCCCCCCGCATATTCTAGCCGCATGTCTCATCAACGCGTATCATGCCCGAAAATTCTGGACAAAAGTACTTTTAAACCTTATGAATTTATGAACGCCGTTTTTGAAGTATTGCAAGATTGTTCTAGAAAAATCAATATATCCGTAGATCTTTTTTTTTCAAGTTTTATTGCTCAATGTGAATGATGAATATACAAGAAACATTTTGCTACGTTTCAAAACAATGGACTATTAACTTCAGTATTGCCATAAGAATAGCTTTAAATATCGCTAGTCAAAATTTTTGTCCACGAACGTTAGAAATGATATGAATAGGACAGCAATTATCTGAAGAAATTGAACATTATAAGACAGTACACGCGGCGATTGCCGGCCGTCAAGTCTTGCCCTGCGCTGCTCCAATTGATGAGAGCGTTAGCCCTCCTATAGGTTATGACTAGAGACCGGATTTTAGGCAAATGCCTATCTTTTTCAACGCTTCGTAGGCGCACCATTTTTACATATGAGCACGAATTTGGTGTTGACAATGCGTTTAATACTCTTTTTATAGTGCCTATAAATGCCTATTTTGGGTGTCAGTGCCTATAAATGCCTATTTCCGACGTCGGTGCCTAAAAATGCCCTATTTTACAGAAAAGGGGCCTGAAATACGCTGTGGTTTTGCTTTAAGATTCTGTTTGCTTTCGAATCCATTTCGGTTTTGAGTAGAACACACACGTGGCAACATGAGATGACCTCGTCAGTTGGCTGTGGTGAACACTGCACCTGCACCGGCTGTGTACACAATACCAACCACGTCAGCTGAAAATATCGAAGCAACCTTTTTCCTATTTTCTGCCATTTTATCGTGGCAGCTTGTTGATGACTTTGGCTTTTAAAGTGGTAGTTGACCAAATGGCATCACATTTCGGACAGTATACGGAGTAAGTCATGGGTTCGTCCAAATAATTCCCAGTTGGTTCCAATTGAAACCAACTGTAAAATGTAACATAAACCTGCTGGAAACAGTTTAACTGATTAAAATTTCCACCTGGGTAACCTGCCTTATTTTCGTTCCTTGTGCCCCAGATGGTGCTTGTCTGCTACTGCTTCCTTAGCTTTAACAGTGATTTCTAGATGGATGATGTTTATTTTACCATGGATCCTCGTGGATGTACGTAGGCCCGTGCAGAACTGTGATTCTTTTCAGCATAATCCGCATCAAGCAGCACTGTGTGTAACATTTTCTAGCATCTCGTATTGATGGTTTCCAGACCCTTTTAATGGCAAGCACTATTTGATAGTCGCGTGGCTCCAGACACGTGAAGCCACAAACTATAAAACACTGTTTATTAATGTTGAAGCATCGTGTATGCCTGCACTAAAAATGTTCAATTCCTGTATGAGCGAAGACCGAACTCATTTGTCAGATACTTTGAATTGGCAGTGTCTCTTTCAATTTCTGAATACATGGCCTCCTGTTAAAGCGTCTTTTGTACACGACAAGCGAACTGTTTGTTTCGAGGTATACCAAAGTGTTTTAAAAGGGTTGGTAACCGTCCCTTTTGCTCTGCTGAAACATGTGTATTGTACGAAAAGTTGCGCGACAGCCTTAAAAAAAACGGCTTCTAATGTTCGCACCTTCCTTAACGTCCCAAATCATTCCTGCTGTGTTTTTGTTTTATTTTATGGCAGATATTGCGCGCTGAAGTTCCGAACTGTGTACGCTTTTGATAAAGTTTATAGTGCCTATTTTTCTCCGTTAGGTGCCTAAAATGCAATTTTAGCCGCCTATTTATGGCGCCTAAAACGTGCTTTTTAGTGCCTAAAAATCCGGCCTCTAGTTATGATATTGCCGCACGCTAATTACGTCATTCTGTTTGTTGCTAGCTTTTCTCTTTCTCATCTATACCTCTTCATTGGTTCCCTCAGTGCATGTAAGAAGAACACTATCTTCTCCTTCTTCACTACCCTGCCTTCCTTCGCTTTGTCCTTCATACTAAAGGCCCTGAACTGAGCTTCGTAAGTTGTCTGTGTTGCTACCATGCGGCAAGTCGTGGCTCAAGCGCCTGCCGTTGCTCTAGATTTTGCGAATATTTATTTGTATTGTTTATATAGAACATACTGCAGTCACGGAAGTCCAAGAATGTGGGAACATACCGATACAGACATATTACCTGTGCTTTAGAAACCACTTGAAACGTGCGCTTCGAAATGTAAAGAGTGAGTTTCCGTTCTTATAATGAATACTATTTTCCATGATAAGTGAGAAGCGTTGGCTTGGTGATAGTTCTACAACCGGACGACCATCGATGACATTTATGACAAGTCCTTTAGAAAAATTCCCCGATCAGCACAACCATTCAGTTTATTTGCGCAGGGATGCTTTTGAATACAAAAAGATCCAAGACATCTGCTGTGTGAGCCCGTTTACAGCAGTATAATTCTTAGGGGGAAAAATTTCTCTCTATTTGATTTTTTGGACGCAGCAGGTTTAATAAAACTGGCCTAAAAGGAAAGACAGAACGCAATCTATGAGGGCTCGTATCAAGCGTTAGTCGCATACTGGTATAGCCCATAGACGGTGGCTAGTGAGAATTTCATTTCATTTTCATTTATTGATTTTTTAGGCAATACATGTATTGCCCACGAGGCAAGACAAAAGCAGGCTATTAGTCTCCTGACTAGGTCTTGGCCTTAGAGGCAGTAGTATAAAACATATCACCTTAACCATACATCCTAATCACGATCGGATCAGATGATTTTATACTCCTACATGCAATATACATATTTACAGGCTGCGAGATATAAATGGCACTTTGCCTAATAGCGACATGAAAAAATATTAGAATATTTAACAATATAAACAAACAAGAACATCAACGACACAATAGGGCGCGTGTTCCTTGCCTAAGCTGATATACAGATGTAACATATTTTTCAATAGTGATTATATCAGGATAGTAATTATAGAACATTGTAATTTGATGTTCGATAGTTCGTGTACCATAATTTCTTCTTGGCCTTTCTCTCACTAAGGTAGTACGGCGCAATGAATAGCCGGTATCTCTATCAAGGTACACATTACAAAACACAGCAGAATTTGTTGCCATCTCTTTATATACATACAGGCTCAGCTTCAGGTGATATGGAAAAATGAAAGACGGTAGATTGTGACGGATCATAAACTCAGAAGCACTAACTTCTCTATTTGTTGGTTGAAATAATCGCGCAGCTTTCTGAATGAACACACAGTCTTTCGCTATCAGTTTTTGTGGTACTTCCTCATACCAACAGGCAATAATTTATATGAGATTGAACGAGAGAAAAATAAGATCACTTCTTCAGCCAAACGGGCAACAGATTACGAAGCCTGTATAGCATGCCAACTAATTTTGCAGCCTTGATGCGGATATTATTAACATGATATGACCAACTAAGTTTCCTGTCAAAGGTAACTCCTAAAACCGAAAGATTTTCAACCCGTTCAATATCAGAAGTTCGAAACGCCACTCTCACAACATGGGCTATGGGCTTATTTTTTGCACAAAACAACTAAAACTTCGTTTTATTTGTATTTAATTCAAGTTCATTTAGGAAAACTCATGTGCTAATTTCCAGTAGCCAAGTGTTAGAAATAATTTCAAGTTGTTTAAGATTTTCACCATGAAAGAGCACGTTAGTATTATCGGCATATAAAATTATATCATTAGTTAAAGGAATGTTTACTATATGAATAATGTAAATAATGAAAAATAAAGGACCTAGCATAGATCCCTGTGGAACTCCATATTTTGTAACATTCAGTGTGGATGAAACACCGTGTACTGATGTATACTGCAGTCTCGACTGAATATAACTACACATTAGTTGGTGTGCAATAACTCTTATTCCATATAACTGAAGTTTTCGTAAAAAAATTGTGTGCTTGATGGAATCAAATGCTTTTCTCTCGCTCTTCTCCCGTTTTTGCTCTTCAAGGTAGGCACACTTCCCAAGTTATCACAGTATTTCTGGGTGTTATTGCGGTTTGGGGATCCATCGCTGGCAGACAGTTTTCTCAACTCTGCACATTCTTAGCTTCTACCGTAAATATCGGTGATTTCGTGCAGGCAAGTTGAGTCGCTTCTGCTTTCCAACATAAGCAGCGCTCTCAACGTCCTTCCCTGTTGCGATCTTTGACGAGCGATTGGAATCGGCCGCACTCCATCGGCCTTAGCTAAGTGTATGGGGTCCTTGGCCGCGGTCACGAAAACTACAGTGTAGTCAGAGTTGGCAGTGGTGATCTAGTCCAGAATTCAATTTCTAGACTCCACATGTTCATTTGCAAAGACATTCCGGCACCGTACCTGGCCCACTCGAAGTGCAGAATAGAAGAATAAAAGTTCAGAACAGCTACGATTACCATCAAGTTCCCCAACAGATCGCCTGTCAGGGCACACCTCGGACGCCGATGCAGCAATGGCCACATCGTCGAATCGGAGGAAGAAGCTACTGTGTTAGCGCTGGCACTCGTTCGAATGTCGCTTATTTATGAAATAATTTTCTGCTAGCTTCCATTCTTACAGAAATATATGGTGGTTTTAGAATAATTTTGTCTGCAATATTGCACGTTTTCGCAAGATGCTGGTCTGAACTCAGAACTGGAAGATTGCCTTAAAACTTGTTGCCACAAGCGCAGGTTTGAGCTGAGCGCTCTACAGGGCATCTCTTAGGGCCCGTGCACACTTGCCCAGAAATCCGGCGAGCTAAGCGGATTGGGCCGCTTTTGACCCCGACCAGGGCGAAATGCTGCGGGGCGAGCGGCGAGGCCGATCTGTCAGGACCGAGTTCCGCCGCCGGAAAACTTTTGCGGCGTCAAACATGGGGGCGTCCTTCGAAGCAGGACTCCTCGCTTCGGACTGAATTCGTTGTGGTTGCTGCCTTGTTCAGTGCGTTAACTGGCCATGAATGGGGCACCTGTCTTTCGCTTGGTCTCACCTAACCTATAAGAAGACATATAAGTGATAAATTGGCTTTAGTTTCTATTTATAGTGGTTCCGGTCCTGACCAGGAGAAACGCCGCTAGTCCGGGCTTATCGTTGCGTGCGTGTTTGCATACGCTGACTGATGACAACAGGTGAGAACAGGTACTAGTTGAGAACAGCTCTAGCTACGGAATACGCTTCACTTGCCGTATTTTCGGACAAGTGTGAACGCGCCCTTAGACGGCCGTTCCTGCTTTGAGGGGAGTGCCTCGGCCTCGGCGGAACGAAGCGCGCCGTGGTAGCGGAGGAGGAAAGAAAGCGAAAGCGAAGAGAGTGCGAGTGGGAAAGCGGAGAAGGAGACAACGGCGGCAGCATGAAGAGTAAAGAAGAGTAGCGCACTCCGTCGTCTGCTCGCTCATGACGTCGCTGATAAAGTACGCAGTGTTTCCGAGGGATCACGTATCGTGCTCGGTGAGCGGGCTGCCCGTTCACCCGACGCAAGCCTGATCGCCCGCTGATCGCTGTGCGGACTATCCAAGTCGAAACCCAGAGCTGGTTCCATTGAGTAATGCTTGTTCTGTATGCGGTCACCTCGGTTCGAGTACCGCAGCATAGACACTAAAAAAAAAGCATTACCGAAAATATTAATCTTCTGCTAATATTTTGTATATCTAATGCCCCTTATATGACTGGCAGCTTCTCTAGTTGCCACAGCACCGCACGAGCTCTTACCAGAGGCCATTAAGATTGGAGGCAAAAGTAATTAGCTAGTTGACGAGCAAATCGGTCAGTTATTGTAAACTATACTAGGAAACTCTATAACATGTACGAAGTTTTCAGTGCATGGTTCCATGCGCCATATATAAAAAGCACTTCTCGCGGTTTGTGCTGCATTTTGCTGCATGTCAAGAATAGAGGAACTGGCTACAGAACGTGCACTTTTTATCATCAACGCTGATTTTCTTTATTATTTCCTTGTTTCCTGCTTTGTCAGGCATAATATGACCTATTATGGCAAATTCCGCAAAACGCCTGCACACGAAGGAGTGGAACGCAATAACAGTAATGCGTTTAATGCGAGCATTACATCAGGTTAGATTTTATTTACACTTTCTCGGGTGATGTTGTGCCACATAAGAAGCTGATGCGCCGATGATCGTGAATTTCTTTAGCAGATAACCACCCGGAGCCTTGAAAACGCTACCGCAACTTCTTGCTCATTTAATTCCGGGGCTTTCCGCGACTTTTACTACTCGGGGCATGCGTTAAAGTTGTGCCGCGCTGAAAACATATTGAATTACCAAATAAATGAATAACAAAGGGTTCTTTAGGAAATGAGTACAAAACTGCCACTGTCTCAGGCAAAGAGGAAATTAAAACTCGAAGCTCGGCGACTTCACACCTAAGAATGACAAGCTTTTATGCGGCAAATATGCACCTCAAAATTAAGGTATTACATACCACAAATTTTTCGAAATTGGTATTCGGCTAGCGAACAAGCGGCATGTCTAACGAAGTACCTTAGTTGTTTCTAATACCACAGTTGATTTCACTGTTTTTTTATATCAAGAACTTTATATGTAGTCTATAGCGCCTCTTAAATGTTAGCAGGTGGCAACGCGTTCTTGAAAGTATTTTTCTTTCAAGTGTTTACCTAAAAGCATTCCTTTTTGCGTTAGGAGCCACATTTGCATTTACTCGCTGCTAGAATAATGTGTATTTTACGATCAAAGTGGCAGTGCTAGACATTTGCGCTCATAACAAACTGTAAAATCAAACATTCCACTGAACAGAAGAAATGGCTATGCACAAGAGGTTGAGAAAGTTCGCGAAAAGCGTGCATTATTAATGCAATATCGTTAGGCAGCTCGTGTTATCGAAAATCTGGCGTCGGCTGGGTCGCTGACCATCAGGGAAAAATCCCGAAATTTCTCCAGAGACGCAAACTAGGATGTAGGTGGGCGAGCTAGGTGGCGCGACATTGTGGCATAATTACAGTGTGCCCACGGGATTGTGAGAAAACTGCCCAACGTGGTAGGTGGCAGCTAAATTAACGATTGGTTGCGAGAATTTCTTGCAAAGAGCAGCCTGGATTGCTCAAGTGCCCCCGGAGGCAGCACCTGCCATGGCAGGGAACTAGCGCGTTGCTTCATCACTGTAGCACTGCGTCAGGCGTAATATGAGGACGCCCAGGAATTTACGAATCTTAACTAGAGATTACGCAATTCTCCATATATGGACAATAATCCATTAGATATCGCGTCATAACATTATGGTATAGCTTAAAGGTGCACTGAAGAGGATTCTGAACTTGTCTTTTTGCCGCGGGAACTCGATCTACACGTTCCAAGCATTCTTAGAAACTGCAACTTATTGCCCTGTATGGCCGATTTCCCTAATTAAATCGAATTAACGTCCGGCTCCCGCCCTTTTTTTGAATTCTGCCTCGTACGATGGGCGGAGTCGACCAACGCGTGAAGTTCCTTTCAGCCAGCTCCGTGGAGGCTTTGCTTTCGCTTTATTTTGTTTTTTAGGTTTCCATGAATAAATAGTTTCATTCGCAGATAATATAGCCGCAAAATAACCCCGCAGAAATAAAAATACGCGCGGACTATTTGCTGCAACGGACTACTACGTATTACTCCGCCGATGGCAGAGCGGCTAGCCGCCACGGGACTGGGTGAAAGGCACTCCACGCGTTGGTCGACTCCGCCCACCGTAGGAGGCAGAATTAAAAAAAAAGGGCGGGAGCCGGCCGTTAATTCGATTTAATTTGGGAAATCGGCCATACAGGGCAATAAGTCGCAGTTTCTAAGAATGCTAGGAACGTGTAGATCGAGTTCCCGCGGCAAAAAGACAAGTTCAGATTCCTCTTCAGTGCACCTTTAAGTGTACCCTGCAATTTTTCTCTACTTTTTCAATGAAATTATGCTAAAACAGAAAAAACGCGTCTAACAGGTTTTGGTAACCATCCCTGAAGCCGAGAAAAGCTCCTAGGTTTGCTCACCGCGGCCCCTCTTCAAATGAAATGTGTCTGTGATTCATGAACCAAAATGTTCGCCGTATAACGATACAGCAGACTTCCTTACGCTTGTAACAATCCCTGCGCCACAATGACACTTTTACTGCAATCTAAGGTGGAACGCCAATTATTCTCTAAAATATTTACTTCCGAAGTTGACGGCATGCGTTAATATTTAACTACAGTGAGCAAAATCATTAAAAGAAATGACCGGAAACTGGCACTTTCGTATATTGCTGGCAATCTCATATGATAGCCAACAAGCCAGACCTATTTTTAAACAAATTTATAGTCTTAATATAATAGAATATGAATATATTTTATTCCTCATGTAAAATAATACGAGTATTTTAGGCTCGCAATTTGTTAAGAAGATATCATTCATTTTGAAAGAGTTGAACAAACGTGGATAATTTTTTAAGGACTGCAAATTGTATTAAGCTGAAGTTTATATTTTTTGTGCTGATTGGTGAGATGCTTCTAGTAACTACAATTCTGGATTTTTATTCCTGACGAAAACAGTTGCTCAAAGCTCTCATGGTTCGGTTTATGCATGTATGCACGATTAAGTTTCAGCGAAGTCGGTGGGTAGCGAATGCTAGCAATCCTACTACCAATAAATAATTATGTGTGGCGCGCTAGATATTTCGTCAAATTTTGGCTTGTTATGCAAATAATTCCAATAGAATGCTTTGGTGGTACAGCAATGGGAGCATGTATTGAAGTGGCAACTTTCCTTTATCATATGAACAACGAATCCCAACTCCTCTGCAAGATTCCACCAGAACAGTGGCATTCATTTTACTGCACGGTTGCATTAACACTACTTGCTGTAAAAAACAACTACTGACTGTAAGTATTACTCTGAACTGTGACGAAAGAAAGATTTTTTAGGGGCTAGTTGGCCGTTCATTAACGCATCTGGGGGCGCTAGCTTCGGCAAAGATCAGAACAGATCTGTTCAAAATCGTGCCGTCTGGTTCATTCATTCCTCATACTCGTACGACACCAGTGTTGCAACTTTGAAAGTGAAATCCGGATTGCCACTCCTTTCATTTAGTCGCCGCATCGCTAGCTTCGCTGTTTTTCACATTTTTTTTATTCTTCTGTGACTCAAGCACCGTACATCAAAGCCGCAGCACGCATATCTCACCGCACTAGTCACTCACTGCAAGTTGCACGCCGACCATCGCACACTACTACTTTTTCTGCTTCGCTCTTTTCTCGAACCGCTTCAGACTGGAACGGCCTTCCCTATGACATCGCCGTCATCCCTTCGCCAACTGTTCTTCAAGCGCGTGTAACAGATCATCTTCAATGTTAAATAATCATTGCTGTTATTTTTAGATTTTCACGTATAATGCCACCCCTTATGTAACACCCCCTGAAAATAGGGCTTTTAAAGAATAAAACTGAAATGAACTGAACTAAACAGATAACAACACAGAATAAGCGCGCTTAGGTCCCTCCATACGGGGGAGTGGAGAGGGGATGGGGGAGCGCAAAGTTCATGGTACCGCCGTTTCAAGTGTTCTGGGCTGGAGATAACAATATTGTACCAAATATGCGCAGCCTTCGGAATGTCTCTTCGGGAGCTTATCTCCTCCTTTCCCCCTTATTGCGCACGCCTATGACGCAAAGAATAGAGCACGAGGCAGTCGCAGATACTCCAGTCACAGACTTTTCATCGTAGGGGTATTTTTGAGCTGTCGGTTTTGAAGTTAACGCATCCCTATTTCATTAATGTCGATACAAATTGATGCTAAAAAAATCGTCATGCGCCCGAAAAAAGTTTCAATTTTTGCTATTCCCGCACTTTTTTCAACATTGTAAGTTTTATAAGATCTTGTTCTAATAACGCATCTCTTTCATGAACAGAAAAATGGCATCCCAGAGATTATAGGGTCATTTATTCTGATTATACATCGTGGATAATCCTTCGTGTGGTCGATTTTTTTTATGGTAAGTATTATCATAATAGGCAAAAGTTTTTCTTTGTTATACACCTGCCCTTCTTGCAATGTTCCCACAGTTTTTTACTCATGTAAGACTTACATACTCTTGCTTTATTTATTCCTGATTAGCGCAAAGTTTAATTTTCGACTGTTGCACAAAATACCAAAAAAAAAACGGTTTAACTGCGGGTATTAAGAAGAAACATTCATTGGTTTGTGGATCTCTAGTGACTTATGAACTCAATTTGTAAATGGTATGCGTTCTAGGGCGAATAACCTATTTGCGGCGTTACTTCTCGACAAAGGAAGTCTGTTCCATTCATCATATCTTTTAACTATGTTCATATCAACTTTACTTCACTTAATGTACATCGAAAATTCTCTATATTCTTGTCGGAAAACGTTAGAAATACACTTTTTTCTATACCTCGACTGCTCCATGCAGCGCTAAAGCATTTATTTAGATGCCATGGCTGACTTTCGGTGATTCCCTTCCTCGACTGCTTACGTGAATAAACTAATATCTACCGCTCAGCATCCAAACTGAATCAACCCCATTTTAGCCATGAATTTTTTTTATTTCAAACGTTCTTTCAAGAACATGGCGTATGAAACCGTCGCCGTTGCTTCGAAGGATGTTGGAATCGGCGGCCGAATTTTATGCGAAGCATACTAAAATAGCCCAACCCAGCTCCTCGAGCGCGGCGGTGTCGTTACCATTGACCTTTCGTGACCTCCATGTCATACCACGTGATGCGTGACGTCACAGCAGATGAAAAACGGGGGCCCAACACGCGCCGTCGCGCGAGGCGTCGTGACCAAGGATGACCACGTGGTGCGTGACGTCACAGCAGATGAGAAACGGGGGCCCAGCACGCGCCGTCGCGAGAGGCGTCGCGACCAAGGAGGACCACGTGATGCGTGACGTAACGACATAGGGGCCGACGGCGAGGCGTCGCGACCAATGTGTTTCCTGTTTCTGCCGCTAGGTGCACTGTAGTGAACGCGTGATGCTGGAGCGGCGGTATACAAGGGGGTGCGCCTGCCTCTGCTAGGCGTACAGGGGATAGAGATGCCTCCTGGAGACAGGGCTGCTCGTTGGAATGAGAAGCAAAAGTTGCGGCGTGCTACAAAGACTGATGAAGAGCTTGAAGAACGTCTAGCCAAGCGGCGTGCTCGATTTGCAACTCGGCGACAATATGCTTCGCATCTGACCTAAGCTAAGCCTCAGCCATTTTTTAGTGGAAGCGAAGCTACTCTTTAAGAGTTTTTCCTTTAATCCTTGTGTGAATAGTCCAACCACTGAGTACCATAACTACCGGACAGTTTTTCGAGGAATAGTCAGCCCTGCTTTCCCTTAATATGACGCTAACTTGCCGGTCAGCAGTCGCATCGAATGTAGTGCACCTCTCTAAAAACGCAGACATCTACGCCACTCTAGGTGCGCAAAAGAGTCCAGTAAGCAGCAACGTTGATTTCCAGTGCAACTTTGGTTTCCAGGCAAAACTTCAAGTGAGATATTGACTTCTCATTATAGATTTTGAGGTTACCGCTAGGTTGCTGCTCTCTGTAAAGTTAGAGGGTGAGGTGTCACATCATTTGGATGTAGACGAAGAAATGAAATTGCGACCTTAACGTCGAAGTAACCAGGTCATTGTACTTTTCTATGACGTTGATGCCTAGTTTCAAGTGTCTTTACTTGCTCTCAGGAAACCTGTTTGGCCAATTAGTTGCCCTACTGTGTAGTGGGAGCGAACAACGCGATTCTAGCAGACACTATTTGGCCGCAGAGGGTGGCCTCCTATAGAGTGCTGATGCATATCACATCACGAAGAAACGCCTTAAAACGCGCAACTACTACACATACTGAAACCTTGGAGCGTAGCACCGCGCACTTTGTTTCCGCAATTCGCCAATCTTCTCCTCTAACTGGGCGGATCTCGTGCTCAGTACCCAACTCGCAGCTGCAACCATGCCACAATACTAAGCTTTTTTTAGCTAACAACCTAATTTCGAAAATTAAATTCGGTGCACTTTCATCAATTAATTTTTCGTTTAAACTGGACTGTCCCGCCTGTATTGCGAAATCGACCGGGTTTTGTGCATTTGCTTACATTGAAATCAGGTGCACCATATTCATTGCGCCTCACTGAAAAGGAAGCTAATTTATATCGCTCACCTGCGATATAAGTTAGTGCAGTGTATTGATAGTATTTACTATAGTCAATACGTTTGCTCTACAAAGCGCTTATCTTGGGTCGTTTTGGTTCAGTGTACTTGTATTAACAAACTCATGCTAGGCAAACGCTTGTGGCCGTCACTGCGTAGAATGATACGCTGTTGCGCACTTATGAGAATGCCTAGGGGTGTTCGCCTGTTTCCACTGTCGCATCCGCATGGACAGCCCACTTTCGACATGCACAGATGTCATCCCGTAATCCCAATGAATAAATTTTCTGACGTCTAATCCGCAATCTTGATCAGCTGGTTTCTGTACCAGCACAAATACCGCATTCCGCGATAGCAATTTTAATAGCTGCCCACCAATCGTCTGTCTAATCAAAGCTTCTCACTGGTGGCAGAACCTGTCTCCGATGAGTTGTCCGCGCGAGCCTCACTCGCCCATTACTCTACCGCGGATCACGAAGAAAGGTGGCCCATCTTCACTTCCCTTGAAGGAAAATATAATCTTCTGCCAAACAGACTATGCTGACCGTAAAAACGTGTTTATGGCTGGGTTTATGGTTTATGAGGTTTAACGTCCCGAAGCGAGGCTATGAGGGACGCCGTAGTGAAGGGCTCCGGCAATATCAACTACCTGGGGTTGTGTAACGTGCACTAGAATCAAATCGCACCATACACGGGCCTCTAGAACATCACCTTCATCGAAATGCGATCGCAGTGGCCGGCATTCAACCCGCATCTTACGGGTCAGCCGCCGAGCGCCATAACCACTCAGCCACAGAGGGGGCTCATCACTTGTTGATGAATGGCTCTGTATACCTAACTAGTTCTACATGCACCGCAGTCATTCAAGAATACAGGTCACAGTAACGCTTCAGATTGCACACATGTTAACCTGTAGAAAGTCCGAGCTGATCCCGGGTCATCAAAAGTGGGATACATCAATCAAGAAATAGGCAAAAAATGGCCAGAATTCGCCCGTTCGAAAAATTTGACCAACTAAGTCTGAAAAGAGCATTCCGCCATGGTGACTACACGAAAGTTGTAGCAGATATGCTGCATATACAACATCGAGCAACTAAAGAAGGTGACCTCATTATTTCCCTGCGGCGCCATGGATGTTTCGGTAAATACTATACGGACCATACTCCTCGCCCACTTCATAGATTAGACAACGGCAGCGTCATGAACGAGCCACGGCATTGCGCAAGATATTTTTATTCGAGTGACGTGAGCTGGTTCTGAAAAGCAAGGTCGTATCCTTACCTGCAAGACCAACATGGCTTGATGTAGTACTCGAGAAACACATCCACTACACAAAGAGGATCCATCTCTTGCCACAAATAAACTAGTGCTACGGCTCCTCCGCACACATGCAACTGTGTTGTGTCGCCTGTGGCCCACACTAGCGTTCAAAAACTCTGCTTCCAATATTGGTACGATAGCACACCTCTTGCACCTGAGCACAGCAGGTTCGAAAAGACAATTCCGCGTCTACTTTGTCATAGCCGCGTGGACAGTCAGTGAGGGTTCCTGAATTCAGCGCTCTATTTCTTAAACAAACGTTCCCTAAATGAAGGTGATCGATTTCATCCTAAAATCAATCGCAAAGGTGTGAGCGCCATACAGACTTTGTATGTCCTATGTTGCTACAGAAATTAGGACAACATGTATAATCTTTGCAGTCAAAAAAGTGCTTACTATTTCTCGCCTGCAGTATTCATTTCTTCACTTCATTGTTCTCCCAGTGTGGAGTAGCTCTAACCGGGCATTGCCAGAATAACCTCCTTGCCTTTAAGTTGTCCATTCTCTCCCTTTCGTTGCGCCGCCTTGTCACCTGTTATGTATAGTCTGCGGAAATTTCAGCGAAGTCCAGTGCAACAATAAGCAGAGAGGAGACTGTCTTATGTGTTTTTTGTTGAGTATACGATTCCTTTTGTTGTCTGTTTCGCTCGCGCAAATCAAAATTCTAAACGCTTAAGTCTCCGTAATCCTGGAATGCGATAGCTTTAAATTTAACAATGTGCCAGCTCCACTTCAAACTTCTGTGTGGCATAAAAAACTCGATGGGCAGGCTGAGATAATCTCACAACGCCAGGTTACCTCTTTTGACCAATCAATAATTAAATTTCCAATAGTCGCGGTCGCCATGTTGTTCACAATTCGGAGGCCAGGTTCGGCCTGCCATTTCGAGCAGATTGTCATGACGTCAGACGCTCTCATGACCGCTCTCCACCAATCAGGACACACATCAGGGCAGATTATGAGGAAGACACAAGGTCAACTGACCAGGCATTGGCAGGGTTTAAGCGTGACAAAAATAATGCTATTTCATTAGTATATCCAGCTTGTTTGGCCCTTAAGCTGTGAAAGTGTGCTCGGAGTTGTATCAGAAATTATTTCTAAAATTAAGGGAAACAAAAAGGGAGCGCGGATGCAGAAGAAATGGTAGGAGATGCAATGTGGAGAAAAAAAAGGTTCTTTAAAACATATGAAAGAGGGTAACAACACAAATTGGAAAAAAAAATTAAAAATATGCAGTAAAAAGGAACAGTGACTGATCTTATATGCACGCCGGGATTTTCCTGTCGATGTGTGTCTTTTCTGAAAGAAAATTTACTTCTTCCCGTCCCGTGTGTCGTGCCGATTTCTTGATTATATATTCATGCTTTCCTAACAAACCTTAACTAAACCGTTGATATCGTTGCATGCCCGGCGAATGTTTGATACTGTAAGCGCCTGCACACATGCCATCAAGTACAACTTAGGGCAAGTGAAGCTATTCTAACGTAGTGTTTATCACTCTAGAACCACCTACTGAGGGAACACATAAGAAGGACGAAGTTTCCAAGAAATATAATGGACATTATAGCAATGTCACCTAAAATCATATGCAATATTTTAATCTTAAGCGCACCAGAAGCATAGAGGAATGATAACAAGTTACCATTCATTCAGTTATGGAATGTAGGAATGCAAATATTTTACTGATTAGCGAGAATATCGTTGCTTAATCCGAGTTTACAAAATAATCAAAATGAACTTCCTTGATTACGAAGTGCTAAACGATGGGTATTGCGAAGTTTATTCGAAAGTATGCAATAATCACCCCAACACAGAAGTGTTAGTATGGCCTTTATGGCGTAGTAAATGAGTAAAATATATCCAGTCTGGTTACGTACTCTTCATAGTTAATAATAAATATTTCATCAAGTGAAAAACATCACCAATCATAGACTTAATAAAACAAAGATATTTAAGTCTAATGTGCGAAGGCCCTCCTTTATGTCACTCGGGGGTCGACACCAACTATTCCGTTGCCCGAAAGAAAATGAAGCAGTAATATTCCTAGACTGCCAAGCAACAGCACACCGACTCTTCACTCCAACTGAACTCGGCATATGCGTGCTGGGGATATCACTCAGGGATTTCAAAATAATCATGCATCATGCCTCAGGAACCCGTCACATCATTTCGACAATGCCCACTTACTCGTTTAACTTTGCTCATCTCATCCCCTGTCCTTTGGTTTGTGTTGGTGCTCTTCGCCCAAAAATTAAATATCTAGACAAACACACAATATAAGTTCGGAGCATGGTAAAATTGAGACGAAGCATCTGCAACGCCTTAGTGAAGGCCTAAACAATAAAGGCAGATCAGTGAACAAAATTGATAGAAAGAAGACTAAATTCAGAATCTAGAGCGCAGATATGGCAAGAGAGTTAATAGCAAACATAAAATGCAAAACAAAAACAGAAGATCTATCGCAGGAAGTAGCCACAGCTTCAAACCATGTCCCTTAAATAAATGGGGTATTAAGAACGGAATGAGCGGATTCGGAATGCATTGCACGCTTATGCTAGAAAGCTTAACATTATCGAACAGGCGAATAGGAGAAGAAGTGCTAAGCATTTAGGTACAATTTGGAAGGTTGGGTAAAATGCACGAAGTTCTGTGGAAAACACGATCTATGCAAATGAAGACAAGAACTGCCATGTAATGTGACCCGGATACAGAATAATTGACTGAAGAGCCAACATACATGAATAATATATTAGACAAGACCGCTAATAAGACAGAAATGTAAATCGGCAACAGGTGACTGCGAAGATCCCAAAAATAATGGTGCCTTGATGCTAGAAATGGTGTATTTAGCAAGCAACTGGCTGAAGTTATGTTGGCAAGTGAAAGAAGGAAGATTTGAGGGATTTGGTGAATACAACTGATTTAATTTCATTTACTTACTGTCGGGCTCGACTGGGCTTATAGAGAGGATTGAGTGACTAACAGAAATGCATGCGTAATAGGCTCAATAATTAAGCTTATTGTGCACAGGAAATTTGAAGGCGTCTCAAGCAGTCACCAAGTCTACGGGAGCAGGAAGGCGGTTCCAGTCCATCCAAATGGTTGGAACAACTTAATCGGAATCAAGATGAGTCTTGCGGCTTGGAACGCCAAGATTGAAACGGTGGTCCACGCAGGACGAAAAATACGTAGGGATAAGAAGAGCAATTATTTTAGGTATTCATTGGTGAAATATACTTGCTGAAAAAGCATAAATGAGAAATAGGACAGTGTAAGGAAAGGAAGGAAGATTCAATGCGTTCTTCATAAGCTTTGGATGAGATTGATGAACGGTGCACGTTGCATGAGATTGCCAACTGGACATCTGTGGGAAGGGTCTGCATCGTGCCGCAGATGTAAACTTCTTGAACATAACGTTGACTGTTTGTGAAAACCTAGTCATTCTGGTTGAGCCTCTGTTACACGACTTGCGACTTCGCAGGATATGCCTGCATGGTTCTTGTCAGCGACCCACCAGCCAACACTTCCATGCCGTCGGAATGCGAGCTCGCGTACACTACGGCCTGCAATGAGAGCTGTATATCCGAGCAGATCTACCAAGACAGCTGCAACAAATCTGAACTTCTCCTATGATGGCCTTAGTTGGCTATCGGCTATAATACCCAGCACAACAACCCTGCACAATAAAGTCCTTCACACAAGCATCTGCACAGGTGGATTCATTGCAACCAGTATTTTCAGAATTCTAAATGCAAGGTAATAAATATTTCCAGACAGGCAACTAGCCCTTTTTTTGTACCCTCTTAAAGACTCCCCACTGCTCCCGTTTCACCATGTCGATCCTTAGACTTGCTGATTAAATCGACACTAACTTAAAAGGTACCCGCTAAGCAGCAATAAACAAAGCTAATCATGCATTACGCTGCTTGCGTTGTAGTTTCTGTGCACCTTCCTCGTTAACCAAGCTACTCCTCTATAATACCCCTGTTCAGAGCAGTACGACTTAATAACCTCTGTTTGGGAAGTGTACTGACCTTAAAGCAATTCAAAAGTATAAAACCAAAGATTTATACGCTAACTAGGCGTCAGAAATTGCCGGCAAAGAAGATGCCGTATTATGGAGTTTCATTTTACTGAAACATTTGGGGTGTATACGTAAGATTAAAAAGAGGAAACGTATGTCGTGCAGTGTACGCTTCATAATTATCGGCGAAATGTCATTCATAATTACGATTGGTGAATGGTAAACAATAATCTGGTCGGTAACTGTGATTGTAATCAATCATCGTGATCGGTATTATGAATGTGTATTGGTAATTGGCGGGAAATGAGAACGAAGAGCTATAAAAAGAAGAAAAAGGAAGGAAAGGAGTTTTAGCGTCTCCTCTTGAGGTGAAGCCTGAGCGTGTTCCTAATTTTTTATTTCTTTTCTGTTATTCATTGCTCGTTTTAAAGCCGCAGAAATTGAAGATGCAATAAATAAATAAATGCTGGGGTATGCAGCCCTACATGTGCCCCATACTGCTTTAGTTATGCTGTGGGACGAAAGCGCATATTTTTTAGAGTAAGCTACACTACCGGGGTAGGAAGGAGTTTCGCGTGCCTTCTGCGCGGACCATACTGCGCATGCGCGGCAGCCGCGTGACGTCACGAAAGGCGGATCTGCGTCGCAATCGAAGCCGCCGCCGCCGCTTTGAAGCGCGCTTCTCTCCGACGCTCCGCCGGCAAGCGCATTCCAGATTCGTGACGTCAGAGTCTCGGCAGATGCGCCGGAGCCTCGTGCGCTCGCCGCTATGTTTACAACTGCCCCGCGCTACTGCGCATGTGCGAGGAGGGCGCACCGTGCTCATATAATTCGCGGGACATGCAGCTGTTGTAGTGCGCTCTGCATGGAGGATAAAGAGAGTCGAGCCGCTGCCATTCGGCGGAGAAAAGTGGAAAACCTCAATTTCCCAGACCCCTAGCCGTTTACGCTACGTATATCCCGGCATAGCAGAGCTAAGCCACTGCCAATTTTTTTTCTCCACTTCGTGCTTTCTTTATTGGAAGGGCGCTCTCGGGTGTTGATAGAGTGAGTGGCATTTTATGCGCTCTAGAGTACCATATGTAGCTGTTTATCAGGGCGGAGACAACGGGGAGACAGGTGCAAAAGAATGAAATAAAGGCGAACGCTTTTAGCGTACAGCCTCAGAGCCTGAGCTCTGTGGATTCTTAGTTGAAGCTCAGCACGCGCATCTCGAAGCGTGTCAGGGCTGCCTGCAAAGCGTAACATGCACCGAAACTAAAAATATACCACATTGCTGATAATATTAATGTTGGCGAAAGGTTTAAGCCGCTACGGGGTGTATCCAACTCAGTAAGAATTTAGCCCTTTGCCAATTGATCCAAAGGATTCGGGGACACTGGAGACAACAGGCATTACTGTATATAGACGGGCATGCTTCTTTATTTTGGTTCCACACAAATACACACATGTGCTGTAATTTCCTCAGACACCCCTTTGACATCCACAGCCTTCCCTAGACAAAACTATTATCCTTACCTTCTTGGAAGGTTTACACTGCTTCTAGTGAATGCAGGGGATGAAATTCAGTTCCGTCTTTTGCGTGCCTTCCGTGTCCTCGTTTTTTGCGCCATTACCAGTTTTTTCTTTCAAAATGAACCAACTCGCCAAAAGTAGTGTTTTGCTCAAATTCAAGCAGCGTTGTTCTCTAGGGGAAAATATTCAGAGGCGGACTAGGGTGGGTGCGTATGTGGCTTTCTAAAATACTATAGGACACAAGATATTATATATGATATACCCTGGCTTCTCATTTCTGTGAATATTTTTCCACCCCCCCCTATCCCCCCCCCCAAAAAAAAAAAACTAAAAAAACATCGATTTCCTCGCTCCAACTGAACAGACTTAGTGTCACTGCGTTCTAATAAATGCGCTGTTCACAGTACTGAATATTGATCACTGCGAGCAATCGCTGGAGAAAATATGCCCGCTGCATTTGATGGAATGCCTTAGCTTGAGCGATGCAGTGCACATTTCCTAATTTTTTCTTGGCAAAAAGGGCTGCCTTAAGGTTTGACGCCTTACTTTGAGGGCCCCTAATCATCAGCTGTCGCAATTTCTTGGGCCGACGCATCATCTGCTGAAGACTTCGTGACGGAAAGAGGATTATCTGTTGGCTGTTATGCGGTTAGCCTGAAAATTTCTTAGGCATTTCAATGAGAAGGTAAGCTGCTTCCAACTTCACCCTAAATTCGTCGCGTGGTCAAGGCGGAGAATGCCAATGCCCGAGGAGAGAGGCGAGTCAGTTCGCCGCTTAGCGATTGCCCTGCGTCCTTATTGTCATCTTTTCAGAGATTGTCCGTGATGACGGTCTTATAACGCTGTAGTTGCGCCTGCGTCGTTCCCAAAACTTCCCTGAAGATTGTCCTTCTAAGTGGCCACAAGCTAGAACTTTGACGCCACTTAGAAGGGTTGAAACTGTTTTAGGAGTTCAAGTCGCAGCGCGAGCACGCCTGGCTTTTCCAGGTTAAGGAACACATTATGGTAAGCACGATGCTAGCTTGCGACTGGTGGCAAAACGAAGTGGCCTTAGTAGATGTATAGCCGTTCATGCGCATTCACGTTGAGAAGGAAATGGGAAAAAACTAAGCATTTTATATTAGCAAGGTGCGGCGCTCCTTTGCCTTGTTTCGCCTCATGGCAGGGACGACGCTAGGAATCACGACATCGTAGCAGAAAGTAGTGCTCGGGGACTGGACGGTATTCATAAGGAATGTCCTCATTTTCCACCCTGTATACGAGAACTCCACGTGAACTCGCAAAACAATGTAAATTGTCATAACTGGCAGCCCATCTCCTGTCGAATTTAGATTTTCACGTGCTAGTGTTGGGATGGATTGTAATGTGAACATGTTTTTTGCTCAATACTACCTGCACACCGCTTCTATCGATTTTCGCAACTTGTCTCTAAGCGTCCAAAAATTTAAATTTAGCGCACGCAGAGCGCGGGCGCTAGTGTTCGTTGGCGGCCGCGGAACAGGTTCTTGCTATTGCCGCACTAAGTTTCTCAGTTTCTATGAGAGTAAGATAGCCTCACTAAGTGCTTCTTTGAAAGGCATTTCTATTGAAATGAAAGGCATTTGAAAGGCATTTCAAGACTCTAGGACAACCCTCACCATCAAGTTGCACCGGGTGCAGGTATTTGGTATACACCGGAGCCATCCTCCAACGGCCGCAGCAGAACAGAGCGAAAAGGCTGCGCGGCTGCCAAACCCAGCGTCAAGACCCAAAGCAGTCATCATCTACACCAACTATTACCTTAGCTCGGAGCCCTACCAGTGCTCACCTGATAGTGGAATTAATCCTCCAAATCTATCAAAAGCCCGGCTTCGGCTTAGAACGCTGCCATCTTGGAGTACCGCTTCATACTTCCACCCATCGATGGTTCCCCTGGTGAAGACCTTGAAGAATGGTTCGACCAATCGTAGGCCGTGCTGACGTTAAACATCTCGGAGGACAGCATGAACCTTTCAGGTTTTTAACAAAATATTGTTAAACGACCCGTTTCCCAGCGAATCCAGAGTCCGCGGTGTCAGCGGAAAATCACGAGCATGACTAGCAGTGGAGCCAGAGGTCAACCTAGGTCACATGACCTTGCGATGTCATCACAACCTGACCACCAGATAGCAAGGAAACTGCCAATTATGGCAGGTGTCAGGAAAATTTAGACTAGTCGTTTGGGAAGACCAACCTGAAGCGCACGATGCCCATCGCTGGGAGCACCTTCCGTCGCAAGGCAGTGGCACATCGCTTAACCGCTGCAGCACTGCGCCAGGAGGGGCATGAGGACTCCTCTGGATGTATGAATGTTATCGGTTATGGAGTTTAACGTCCCAAAACAACACGGCTGTGAGGGAGGCCAAGAAGGTTGTACGATTGTAGAGAATGACCTACATATATGAGAATTAACCCATACCCTATCACATCATACCCTCTAGGCGGAGGCTAAGTGTGCCCTTGAATTCTCTTTTCCTTTGACGGGCCTGCCATAAGACAAAAAAATTACAAGCATTCTGCACGACGCGCAATCTACACGGAAGTGCGCTCCTAAATACATGGACCTGTATTTACCGTAAACAAGAGCTCAGATGAAGCTGCTTTTGAGCGTCAGCAGCCATGTGAAACTGGGAACATGAACTTTGAATAAACAGATTGACTTTTCGAAAAGTGGACCACTGCATGCAACAAGAATGGAAAATTTGCTTCTTAATGCGAGGCGTAAATACCTCCTTATTTCAAAATTTAGTGTGGTAGTCTAGTGGTGAGCACCACTACTAAATATTAGTGCACACTAAACACATGCAGAAAAGTACACACCACAACAATTCTCAGACAATGCAAGAAAGGTCCGCCAGGCCCCGACGAAGATTCGACGAAGATTCTTTACTACCACAAATCATACCCCCGCCACATTCTCTGAGATTTCGTCAGCGACCAGATGACTGCGAATTATATGCCCAGTCGCAATGAAGTCGCTAAGGAAAGCAGAGATTGCGCATCGAGGCCAACGTGCAAACCAAACACACGAAGCAATACCAGCAAGTGGCTCTCCACGGTATTACCGCAACTGCTTTGGTGGACACACGCGGGGTCAACTCAGTCACCAGTTCACCATTTACGGCTTACGTAAAAAAAATGACGACTTTTTGATTTCACTTGTGAAAGGTCTAGGTTCGGTTACACTACATAGAAATACCCCCGAAAGCAGATGACTGGAGATCAGTCGCCATAGCACAGTTAGTACAGCACCAGACACAAAAATTTGACGCTGTGGGTTCGGACACGACCGGCGGGATGCGGTTGTTGCTTCTTCACCTTTCTAATCAATTATCGTCAAAATATTAATGGATTAATATTCCGGTGATGAACACTATGAATTAAAAATTAAGCCTGTGCTCCTCAGTTTCGGTGAGCATTGCCTTCCATCACATATCTCATGCGAGCCCTATTTTTCATTTTCCTTCTCTGCTCTTCCACCGGTGGTTTTTAGTATTGAAAAACTGCTTTCTTGAAGCAGCACGTGCTGTTTAACCCAACATGAAAGAGAATTCGAAAAGGCAACCCTTTCGTTCAATGCGGTTGCGGAGATTATTAGAGAGATAGGCTTTGAATTTCAAAACGCCTTAATTAACCGATGTCGGGAATTCGCAGCTTCTTTTCTCGCCATTGGCGAAAGCACTGACATCACAGATAACACCCAGTGTGGCATCTTTATTAGGGGCGTAGACAGACATTTTATCGTGAGATGACAAATACTAGACATCGTCCCCACAAAAGGCGCCATTACAGGAGCGGACATCATTTCGGGGCTTCAATTTGTTGAACCCATCGGCTTGCAGTGGAAGCGAATGGTTTCTACAGCGACAGACGGTGCTCAATCATTGATCGGAAGGAGGAGCAATCTTGTAAGACGTTTGCAAACGAATCCTGAAGGATTCGGAGTCACTGAATAGTTCTTGCCAGTGCACTGCATCTTGCACCAAGAAGCACATGCGGAAAGGCATTGTAGATGAAATCTGTCATGGGCATTGCGTTCGGCGCAGTGAACTTCATGCGTTCAAGGGCACTGAACTACCGTCAGTTCAGCTGTCTCTTACAAGAGGAAGAATGCAGTCATAAGCAGATCCTATAGCAAACGGAGAAGCAGTGGTTGAGACGCGAAAATGTCATGAAGAAATGTCTTGATGTAAGAGACAGGGTTGAGCCCGATACTTGAAAGAAGTATCTGCCGATACCTTGAAAATTTTTACTTCCATTGCCAATACAAGGTTCATTTAGAGAATAAATTTTCGAAACAGACACTTGATACTGTGTCTTCAATACTTCGATCCAAGAATGAAAACAAAAGAACGGTGATTTGGTAACATAATTTTCTATGCTTTTTTAGAATATTTAATGCGTTCAAGAAGGTAAAGTATCTTTACATGGCTTAGACGAGCCCAGCCATCCGCATTTAATTAGGCTGAAATTTCTTCTGGGTGTAGCTTTCGCATTTCTGATTTCGTTGAAACTTAAGCTTTGAACCGACGCCATTTTTATTAGTAGACAAGGGAATGAAAATAACGGTCATATTTATAGACCAGCAAAACAATTTGAAAGCTTATTTTCTTCCCCTGTAGTTGTCTGTGTCCACTCACTTATAATTCTATAATCATTATTTGTTTATTTACCCTCAAAGCTAGCAGTTGTGCATCCACAGGAAAGGAATGTCTCAAACACAGCATCACACCATAAGAAATGATAGAAAGAGTAGTGTAGGCGAAGATGAGCTAAAATTAAGCCATAAAATAAGAATCCAGGATGGTGCAAACACGCTGCTGCATAAAACAAGCCTGATCATTGTTGAGCATGTTACAAAGAAATACAGAACATAACAAAAGCAAAATGTAACGGCAGAAATGTAGCGGCATTTGTAGCGCACACTCGAATCAAGTTCTAAATAACGCACTTTCTGCGTTCAAAAACGCTAGTAAAGCTGCCTGAAAAAACGACGATTCTCTTTGGCTGTTAATAATGGACAGTAATATCTTCCATTCGCTTACTTGCAATACCACTTAAACGTTTGATATTTTAGTGTGCGAGAAAAATTCCGGCGGGCTTTTGCGCATGACAGAGGCGCAGAGAGGATGTGTTTTCGCAGTGGCTGGGCGCCATGGCGTAGTGCATGAAAGAATAGCAAGCGGGCAATTTTGCTGCGCTTGGAAAGAAGCTGAAGATTCAGGGCGTGCTTCAGTGCTGATACGCTTTCATGATGCGAGCAAGATGGCAGTATGAAAATCGGTGATTTCTTTTGCACATCTTCAAGAGCAGTTTAACAATCGCCTGAGAGGGACGCCATATAGTAGAGGAGTGTTTAGAAATGATCCGATCAGCCTGGAATAAGCATTGTGCCATGGTCAGCGTATCCGAGGAATAAATAGCGTCGAAAAAATTGTTTTTGAAGGTTTGTGTGGTGTGTATTTTTGTGCGCATCCGAAGTTGGATTATGACTGAAAATCACTCCCCGAGATCACGTACATGAGAGAGAACAACTCTAATTATTTGGTTTGTAGGAGGGGATTGCGGCTCAGCAAAAACTCAGTCGCTTTGCAACGGTCAGCAAAGGTTGAGGCCAAATGTCCAGGCTGCAAGCGAGCTTCACACCTAAGGATCGTTGTGGTCTTTCACCCCCGCACTTCACCACAGTCACCGAGTGCGGCTGCTACACTAAAATTACCTCCCGGCGAAAAAGAAGGCATCATGCACACTTATGGCGCACACACGGTAGGCGTATTGTAGTACGGCTTGAGACTGTCAACGTGCACTGTTTCACGGCCACGACGGCGCGCATCTTGCGGTGGCGAAAGCGGTTGAATAATGTAGTTGACTGGAGATGCCTCGCAGACGACTCAGTACGGGCCATGATACTTTATAATGAGTTTTGTGGACAGGCCGGGACTGGTTGAGGGAACCCAAAGCCACACGAGCGAGTCTGGTGTAAAGGACGGAAGCGGACTGGTAGGTGCGCGAAGGTGCTTCTGGCGACTCTGATCTTGCGTTGTAAAAGAGCGGGCAAGCTGGCGGCATTCTTCAGCATAGGTCGCTGCTTGAGAAAGGGTAAGAGACTCGGACACATCAGGGCGATACGGAAGCACGGTATCCATGGTACAGGTAGGCTCGCGGCCGTGAAGAAGAAAGAAGCGAGAGAAGCCAGTTGTGCGCTCTGTGGAAGTGTTGTACGCATATGTCACAAATGGGACGATGCGGTCCCAGTTTGATTGGTCAGAGGCAACATACTTGACGATCATGGAGGTCAATGTGCGATTGAAACGTTCAGTAATGCCGCTCGTTTCATGGTGGTAGGCCGTTGCAGAGCGGTGAACAATGCGGCATTGGCGAAGTAGGTCTTCGACGGTGTCTGAGAGGAAGACACGGCCGCGGTCGCTCAGAAGCTCCTTAGGGGAACCATGGCGTAGAACGAGATGATGCAGGATGAAAGACGGAACGTCGTGCGCAGACGCGGATGGTAAGGATGATGTTTCGACGTAGCGGGTAAGGTGATCGACTGCCACTATGACCGAGCGGTGTCCAGGCGGAGTGATGGGAAGGGGCCCGTAGAGATCGATGCCAACGCGGTCGAATGGGCGCGTGGGGCAAGAAAAGTGCTGCATCGGAGCAATGGAACGGCGAGGAGGGGTTTTGTGGCGTTGGCATTCCGGACAGGAGCGAACGTACTGTCGGATGAAACGGTACATACCCCGCCAGTAGAAGCGGAGTCGAAGGCACGTGTAGGTTTTCACCACACCGGCGGGAGCACACTGGGGGTCGGCGTGGAAAGAGGCGCATATGTCGGAACGGAGGTGCCGAGGTATGACAAGGAGCCATTTGCGCCCGTCAGGAACGTAGTTGCGGCGGTAAAGGAGGCCCTCCCGTATTGCGAAGTGGCGAGCTTGACGACGGAGAGTGCGGGTCGCAGGTCGCTGAGGTGGTGTAGACAGTAGAGCGAGGAGGGAAGCGATCCAGGGGTACTTTTGTTGTTCAAATGGCATGTCGGCAATATCAAGGGAAGAGGCATCAGTGGTGTCGAAAGATGTGGCGTCTAAGTTTCAAGGTGGAGGGGACCGCGATAGTGCGTCGGCATCAGAATGCTTACGGCCAGATCGATAGATTACTTCAATGTCGTATTCTTTTAAGCCCAATGCTGAACGAGCAAGACGGCCTGAAGGGTCTTTGAGGAACGACAGCCAGCAGAGGGCATAATGGTTGCTAACAACAGAGAACGGGCGAGCGTAGAGGTAAGGTCGGAACTTTCCAATTGCCCAAATTATTGCCAAGCGTTCCTTTTCTGTCACGGAATAATTCCACTCGGCTTTTGTCAAAGTGCGGCTGGCATACGCAACAACATGGTCGGCGAAGCCGGGCTTCGGCTGAGCCAGCACGGCGCCGAGGCCCCCGCCACTGGCGTCAGTGTGAATTTCAGTGTGCAGGCTGGCATCGAAATGACGGAGGATCGCAGGGGACACAAGCAGGCGCTGAAGCGTGGTGAATGCCACATCACAGTCTGGTGTCCGAGACGAGAGGCTGGTGTCACCGGCAAGCACATCAGTCAGGGGAGACACGATGGAAGCGAAATTGCGCACGAAGCGGCGAAAATAAGAGCTCAGCCCGATGAAGCTACGGAGCTCTTTCAGGGAAGTGGGTCGAGAGAACTCGGCGACTGCGCGCAATTTTGCAGGATCGGGAAGGATGCCTTGCTTGGAGACGACGTGGCCCAAGATGGTAAGCCGCCGGGCTACGAAGCAGCACTTCTTCAAATTCATTTGAAAGCCGGCGTCGGTCAGACATTGCAGGACACGCTCGAGGCGGAACAGGTGGGAGGAAAAGTCTCGATATCATCCAGGTAGCACAGATACGTGTGCCACTTGAGTCCGCTGAGAACTGTGTCCATCATGCGCTCGATTGTGGCCGGCGCATTGCTCAAGCCGAACGGCATGACGTTCGTACAGGCCATCGGGCGTAACAAAAGCCGTCTTTGGCCGATCAGCAGCAGCCATGGGCACCTGCCAGTAGCCGGAGCGGAGGTCCAGTGACGAAAATAATTCCGTGCCTTGCAGGCAGTCAAGGGCATCGTCAATACTGGGAAATGTACGCACATCCTTTCGCGTAATCTTGTTTTGGCGACGGTAATCAACGCAAAAGCGGATGGATTCGTCCTTCTTCCACACGAGAACAAATGGAGAGCCCCAGGGGCTGTGAGAAGGCCGGGTGACGCCTCACTGAAGCATGTCGTCCACTTCTTTGGTAATGACGATGCGTTCAGGGGCCGACACGCGATAAGGGCGCTGGCGCAAAGGGGCATTCGTGCCGGTGTCAATGCTGTGTGTGACGACGGATGTGCGGTCAAGAGAGGTTTACGGGAAGTCGAAGGACGGACGGAAACGTTTAAGTAACTCGGCGAGCTTTGCGCGTTGGTGTGGCGAAAGGCTGGCATAGACAGATCGGGCAAAAAACAGAAACGATGTCTTGGTTTGGCGCATCTATTTGGCGCATCTATCAATGGCATCTATCTGGACAGGGGAGGTTCTTCAGAGACATAGTATGGAAGAGCATGGTCGACTGATTTGACATGTTCAGGCATTCGCCACTGAGAAGCGTTGATGGGTAAAAAAAGCGCTTCGTCACGTAAATTGGGCTGTGTCCATCAGAGATAGTAAGAAGAGCGAACGGAAGGAGGAAACAGTGGCGACGGACAGGGGCTTCAGTCGGAGTAGAGAGGGCAGTCGAATCAGGATCGCAGGCGCAAGAGAGGAGAACCAGGGCTGCAGATAAGGCAGAAATATCGGTATCTTCCGCGACCAGCATTTTACCGGGTCGGGGAGAGGTTTCGCACGGAGGGTGACACAGAGCAGAGACAGTTCAATGCTGGCACGGGCACAGTCGATGATCGCATGATGAAGGCTTATAAAGTCGCAGCCCAGAATGACGTCATGAGAACGAACAGCGGGAGAGCACGAAAAACCCGGTGATATACAACACATCCCGGATAACAAGGCGAGTTGTGCATGACGCTATAGACTGAATGCGGTGCGAGCTTGCAGTGCGGAGGAAAAAGCTCGAAACAGGCGTCGTCACTTTACGGAGTCTACGGCAAGGGGCTGCGCTAATAACGGATACAGCAGCGCCCGTGTCTACAAGGGCGAGAATGGCGACGCCGCCAACAAACACTTCAAAAACATTTTAGGGTGAAGACGGAGGACTTGAGCAGTTCGAGAGCGCCGAAGGTGAGCAGAAGGTGAGCGCCGGCGCATGGGAGAGATAGATCGGCGACGGGGTGAAGGCGACCGGCGTGAAGAATAGGGAGAGGTCAAGATGGAAGGAGTCCGCAGGGGTGCCGGAGGAAACTGGCAGCGAAGAAGGCGCAGGGTCATAAGGGAATGAGCCGGCACCGTCCTGGAAACTCTGTGGTTGTTGGCGACAAAGCCGTGCGACATGGCCCGGCAAGCCACAGGCGTAACATATGAGGCGGTTGTCGTGGGTGCGCCACGGGTTCATGACGGCGCGGCGAGGCGGCAGACGACGACAGATAGGTGCCGGCAGAGGTGGTAGCGGCGCGACAGAGGGGTTGGAAACATAGGCGTCCTGGCGGGGGGGTCTGGCGGCAACCTCAGGGTATGTGAGAGGGGCAGTCACAGGCGGGAGCCGTGGGCTAGAGGGCAAAGCGTCGGTGACATTCTCTTGGATGGTGCGTCGAAGAGTGGGATCGAGGGGTGACGCAGGGTCGCCAGACACAGGCAGGAGAGACAGTTGGCGGGCCAACTCTTCCCGTATAAAGGCCTTGATCTCCGGAAGCAGTGAGGCCGGGTCAGAGACCAGAGTGCAGACCGACGGCGCACGAAGTGACTCGTCGAGCACGTCGAATCGGCGAGTAGAAGTCCTTTGCTTCCTGAGCATGTCATAGCTCTGGCATAGCTGGATGACATCCACTACCCTTTGTGGATTCCTGGCTAGCAACATCTTGAATGCGTCGTCGGAGATGCTCTTCGAGATCTTATTAATTTAATATGCCTCCGGCATGGATGGATTGGTGCGCTTGCAAAAGTCGAGAACATCATCTATATAACTGGTGAAGGTTTCGGTGGCGTGCTGAGCGCAAGCGCGGAGGTGTTGTTCGGCGCGCTGTTTGCGCACAGCTGGGCGGCCGAATACCTCTGAGAAACTGGTCTTGAAAGATGACCAGGCAAACAAGTCCGCCTCATGATTTCTGAACCACAAGTTGACTACGTCGCTAAGATAGAAGAGCACGTTACCGAGCTTGGTGGCATCGTTCCACTTGTTGTGGGCGCTGACGCGCTCGTAAAAGCTGACCCGCTGGTTTGAGGGAAGTGACTTGCGGGGCCGGCACACACGGCAACCTGAGACGCAGCGGCGGATGGTGGCAGCAAGTTGTGGCCAGTAATCGGCCTTGTGTACTCGAGCGAGGGTGCGTGTAAACCCCAAGTGACCAGAGGTGAGGTCGTCTTGAGAGCCAAAAAGGATGTCGGCACGACGAGGAGCTCCGTACGGTCACCATGGCTCAAGTTTTTCTTGAACAGGACGCCATTGAGCATGCAAAGAGAGGAAAGGTTCCGGGAGAACTCCGGGGGTATGGTACCAGGGCGGCCCTCCAAATGGTCAATGGCAGGTCGCACGCTGATATGAGCTCGCTGCCTCACTTCCTCTCACAGCCCCTCACACACCGCCTTCCCTCGGGCTGTACGTCTGAGGAGGCAGAGGAAACCGCCATCGCCCTAGCCCTTGTACATTCCAATGCAAGCTACATCTTTAGCGACTCCAAAACGGCTCTGTTCAACTTCGCGAGAGGCAGGATTCACGCCCCTGCTTGGGAGTTGTTGAACACCCCCTCCAAAAACTTACCACGCAGGGTAGAGCTCCAGTGGGTGCCGGCTCACTCTGGGAATCCAGGAAACGAGGCTGCCGATAAATTGGCCCGAGGTTTGATTTGCCGGGCTCAGGACGGCCTCGGTCCAGGTTTCCCGAGAGAGCGGGCGCACACCTTTGCAGAGCTCACGCAAATGCCCCGCTTGGACCATCGGACTTACCCTCCTCCACACCCCTCCCTTACCCATTCCCAAGAGATCCTCTGGAGACGCCTCCAGACCCGCTCTCTCTCATCCCCTCACCTGCTATCTCTCTACTGTGGCACCTCCCCTGCATGCACCCTGTGCGGTGACCCTCACGCCACACTCTCCCACATCCTTTTCGGCTGCCCTGCTGATCCTCCCCCGCAGGGACAGGCCGCGTTATCAAGTTGGGAGGACTGGGAGGTCATGCTCTCGTCTCCGGACCCGCCATCGCAGCTTGCTGCGGTTCTTCGGGGTGCCGACGTCATGAACAAACACCGCATGAACGTTCCGACGTAGAGTGGGACCGTGCGGTGGTCCAGGGACCCAAGGGGGGTCTAAACACACTTTCAATGATAAAGTTTTTCTCTCTCTCTCTCATAAGAAGGAAATAACTGAAAGAGTAAGAATGGAGTGGAGTGCATTGGTAGGTGGTCTTACATAATAAATGACAGTTTTTCAATATCCCTAAAGAGAATAGTGTACAACAGCTGTATCCTACCGGTACTCACCTATGTGTCAGAATCGTGGAGGCTAACGAAAAGGGTTCAGCTTAGGTTGAGGACAGCGCAGCGAGCTATGGAAAGAAAAATGACAGAAGTAACTCAACATTCTAGTCGAAATCAGGTGGAAGAAATTCGTTTGGGTAGGGCATGTAATGCGAAGGCTGGATAACCACTAGTCGTTAAGGGTTTCCAAGAGAAGCTAAGCGTTGCTGCGGATGGCAGAAAGATAGATGGATGGATGAGATTAAGCAGTTTGTAAAGAGAGGGTGGCCGCAACTGACAAAGGAGAGGGCTAATTAGAAAGATCTGGAAGAGGTCTTTGCCTTCAGTTGGCGTAGTCAGGATGATGACGATTTCCACAAGGACACTATTTCGGGGTTGTTAGCAAGCTGATAAGCGTAGACATAAACGGAACAGATCCGTACGGATATACTAGGAGCTGTTGTGACGAGGATAACTTCACAAGAACATAAAGATTCAGGCATTGACTTTTATCGGCACACTGAAGTATGAAGTTCAGGATGCGACAGGGGCGTACGGGCAGTAACGAGGGCGTGAAATATCATAGAATGTATGCTCGTAAATTTATCTTCATAGACGTTCCGCTAATGTACTTTCATTACTAATGACGCTGACTTCCTTGGCATTCATAAACAAGCATACCGATGACTGTACAGGCGCCCAAATCTTTAGCTGGCGTGCGCGAGCGGCGACTTTTCTGTTCGTCAGCACCATACGACGGAGCGAAGTTGGAAATAGGATGAGGCTAAGCGCATGCTCACAAAGCCCGCTCAGCTGGGGCGTCGTCAGCTAGGCTGTTCCTTCTTAAGGACGTCACCCCTTCTTATCGCGTTTCGATGAGCAGGCAGCGTGAGTAGGCCAATGGTTTTGCTCGCATTTTACGTTCCGAAGAACAGCGTTGTAGCAACCAAGCGAGGAAATAAAACTTAAAGATACGCCGAACATGCCCAATCATGCGATCACCCGGAGAACATGGGTCGTTATCATTATGAATGGAGAACATGGGTCATTATCGTTATGAAAGGGCTATCACTAGCTCAGGCAACAATCTGCAAGTCTTCTTCTTTTGTTTTCCTGGTGAGGTAGCGAAGAGCATCTTCGATCCGACCTTCGTCCCAGTGGGCACGTATGGTTCTGCCCACTGAAGCCCCAGCCACTCCAGTTGCTTTAGCATCTCCTTCTGTGATGAGCCGCCCAATGACATCGCTATAATTCGAAGCCTTGACGCTTGACATACACGGAGTGGCATCATGATAACTGTTCCGAACTGCTACGAGCACGGCTGCAGAGCAGCTTCACTTCAGTTTCACAGCGGCCTTTTATTTCGTCGTCACGATGAAGCATAAAGCACGCAGAGTGTTGATAAGCGCCCTTCGTGCAGATGAAAAAATGCTTTCGCGTCAGCAAGTAACACATGAACGATATATGTTTTCCGGCTTATCGCATGATTGGGAGTGTTCGGCCTATCTTTCAGTTTTATTTCCTCGCTTGGTTGCTACAACGCTGTTCTTCGGAACGTAAAACGCAAGCAAAACCATTCGTCTACTCACGCTGCCTGCTCGTCGAAACGCGATAATAAGGGGTGACGTCCTTAAGAAGGAACAGCCTGGCAGACGACAGGCCCAGCCGAGCGTGCTTTGTGAGCATGCGCTTAGCCTCATCCTTTTTCCAACTTCGCCCCGTCATATGGCGCTGACGCACAGAAAAGTCGCCGCTCGCGCACGCCAGTTAAAGATTTGGGCGTCTGTACCTCTAGGACTGTCACCGGAACTGTAATCGGTAGAAAGAATGATAAGCAATACGAAGGCTACAAAAAGAGCTCGAACAATGGTACGATCATTCCTCAAGTATGCCAGGTCGTCAGCTTTGAATATTAAGTAAAAGAACATCTGACTAGTCGCTAACGCAAACATGCCTCCCAGAATGGCGTCTTAAAGTGAAACCAACGAAGCCAGTAAGGCGCATTACATTGATTATGGCGATTAGCCTTTGTATTGTTCAAATAACATTTAATATGATTAAGGCAGCTGGATAGAAGTGAACACGAAGAAGGCGTGAAAACACCTCCATACAGCTGCGTGGACTATGATCGTTACGAAAACACATCTATACTGCGCAGTTCGTATTAGATTCATAGCGTAGTTTTCGATCTTGGAAACGGCTTTACGCACTTCGCTTGAGAATGCTTGTTGCCGCAAAAACAACAAAATAGCTAGCATACAGCTCTCTCTACACACTCCATTCCAGCCGTACTGTAAAATTTCCGACTCTCCTTCTTGATTTTCGCCTAAAGAGGTTTCGCTCTTTACGCTCGGCTTTAAAGGATTTGTTCTCTCTTTGCTTTACTCATATTCTTCTGCAACGAGCATTGTTATGATTCCCTTAAATATTTTCGCCAATTGTAAAATTTTCATCACGGTCAGAAAGGCGTTTTTTATCACATGTACGATCATTTCCTTCAAAATTGTAATCAACGGCCACTATCAGCTCAGACACATATGAACCTGAGACACATATGAACCAGATGAATAATGCACCCTACACGCTTTGTTCCCCCGATAATGTTTTGCAATAAGTGTGGCACATACCGCTTGCTTTTCAGTTTGAGCCTTTCGCAGTACAGAATACTAAAATCTTTACAGGTCGTGAGGAGTGTAGTATCAGGATCTAAAGAAACACGAAACGCGCTGTTCCAATTTCCTTTGATGGGTGGCAAGGAAAATACGTTAGAGTTGTCTTAGAATGCAGCACGGACAAATCTAGCACCTCTTTGCTACCACCGAAGTAAAAGCGAGTTTCAAAGAAATGCGAATAGCGGAGCGTCTAGGCTCCGCCCTGCTTTCTATACGCTTTCTATACGCTTCATTGGGCCTGTGCCTAACGGTGCCGTTACAAGTCACTCGCTTATCGGCTTGCAGGTTTGGTTTGGTTTATGGGGTTTAACGTCCCAAAGCGACTAAGGCTATGAGAGACGCCGTAGTGGAGGGCTCCGGAAATTCGACCACCTGGGGTTCTTTAACGTGCGCTGACATCGCACAGTACACGGGCCTCTAGAATTTCTCCTCCTAAGAAATTCTAGCCGCCGCGGCCGGGATCGAACCCGCGTCTTTCGGGTCAGCAGCCGAGCACCATAACCGCTGAGCCACCGCGGCGGCTATCGGCTTGCAGAACGATCAGGGCTGTTTGTTTCAATGTGTACAATTTTGGGGAGAACTCTGGGCATCCAAATTATAGGTTTGATGAACTTAAACTATCAGTTATTGTATTAACTTTTGATAACTGCTACAGAGAAAAAAATAGAGTTAGTCATAACTAACGCAAAAAACAACGCAATGCTCCGTGGTGAGATTCATTTATGAAAACAAAAATGAAATCTCTGAAGAGTATTTTGGGGCAGATGTAATCCTATACTAGTGCGCCATTGGAGCCTACGCCAAGACTCATTAATCTATACAATTTTCAATACCTTTTCAAAAACTGTTTACGGTGTTCCTCACAAGCGCTTACATCTTAAGACCGGTAATTTAGAGGCAGACGGGAAAAGAACCGCATGGATCCCTCAGTTTTTAAGCGATCGAATGTGAGGTGTTACGCAGGGTTCAGCATTAAACTCTAGCTTTTTTGAGTTCACATAAACCACATACGATTTAATATCACTTTTTTCCGTACAGGTCTTCGCAGATTACGGCAGAATTTATATGCTAGTAACTACTCCGACGGTTGTTCTAGAACTTCCGTCCGATTTAGCAGAACAAACGAAACAATGTGTGAATCATGGCAGATGGTTTTAAAAAAGTTGAAGCTGAACACGTAATACTTTCTTGTGTACCAGAAAGATCACAAAATAATTACCAATAATGAATAAAAAAATTGGTTCTGTCTCATGTATGAGCTGTGCCTAATTTATGAGATATCTGGGAGAGGATTTCAGTAATACGCTAACCAAGGATGCCCACATAATTACATAACATACAAAACTTTAAAAATATGGTCTTCTGAGGAGCCGTTTATCTTCCGTCAATGCTGAAACAAGGCAAAGTGCTTACTTAACAGTGATCGGATCATCTCTTAATTAAGTCTGTACTCTAAAGCATCTTTCCCAGGCGTTTGCAACAAATGCTCTTGAAGCACAGCAAAATAAAAGGAGCCAAATTCGTACTGTCATCTTATTCTCACCATGAAAGCTTATCAGCACTGAAGCACAGCCTGAATCTTCAGCTTTTTTCCACGCGTATACATACTGCCCGCTTGTCATCCTTTCATGTGTTATACCATAGTGTCCTGCCATTCACCCAAAATCATATTTCTCCGGTGTCTAAATGCGCAGCTGGCCTGAATCACGCGCAAAACACCGCGAGATTTTCCCTCGCACACAAAAATGTCAAAAGTTACCGCTCGGATTGCAATGAACGAATGGAACATATCGCCATCCAGCACTGTCAGCCATAGCGAATCATTGTCTTTTTAAGCAGCTTTACTAGTATTTTTGGACGCAGCGAGTGCGTCTTCAGTTCCTGATTCGTGTGCGTGTTATGAAAGCTGCTATATTTTGTCTCTAGATTTTTGCTTTTCTGATGTTCTGTTGTTCCTTATAACATATTGAACAATGGCTGAGTTTGTTTTCCATAGCAACTTGTCTGCACACTCCTTGATTCTTATCTTATGCCCAAATGTTACATCAACTTTTCCTACAGTACCTTTTATATCATTTGTTATCGGGTGACGCTGTCTTTGAAATATTCTGTTCCAACGGATGCACAATTGCTGGCCTTTAGGGTAAGTAATATAATAAAACCTACACAATGATAACTGAGTGGTCACAGACAAGATCGCTGGAAGAACATCAGCTTTAAAAAAATAATTTTGCTAGGCTATGAGTATTGCCGCGTGTTTTCATTACTTTATCTGCTCAAATAAAAATCTCGTCGGTTCAAAGCTTACGTTTTAACGAAATCAGATGCGCCAATGGTGCACAGTGAAGAAATAGCAGCCTAATTAAATTCGGGCCGGCAGGCTCGCCTAAGCCGTTTAAATGTCGCTTGCCGTACTGAACACATTAATATTGTAGAAACCATGCAGAATCACCGAACTTTCAGTTTCATGCATGTATCGAAGTATTGAAGATGCATTATCAGGTATCTGTTACGAAAATTAATCTCCTATATATGCCTTGTATCGATATGGAAAGTAAAATTTTTCAGGGTATCGAGAATCTGTATCGAAGATGATACTTCTTTAAAGCATCATACCTAAACCTATCTCTGGAGGCGAAAAGTGTCTTCAGGACATTTCTGCGGCTCAAGCAGCGCTCCTCCGGGTGGTATAGGGTCTCCTTATAACGGCATTCTTCCTCTTGCAGGCAGGGGCTTATTATTTTTTATTTCCTTTTGATTGCCCAACCTATCGAATGTAAGGTAGAGCATAAGTGAAGGTAGTTCAGCGCCTTTGAACGAACGATGTTCACTGCGCCGACCGCAATGCCCATGACAGATTTCTTATTTAACGTCTTGCTGCATAGCGCTTTTTGGTGTACGATGCAGTGCACTGTTCAGTGATTCCGAATCCTTTACGCTTCGCTCGGAAACGTCTTACAACACCACTCCTAATCAAAAGAGCACCATCCGTTGCCTTTCATCGGGAGAATGTCCACTTGTGCTGTCAAAATGAAATATTTGTGTACGCCCCTAGAGAAGATGGTACACTGTGCGTTATCTCTGATTTCAGTACATTCGTCAATGGCGAGTGAAAAAGCTTGGAATTCCCGACATCTGCTCATTAGGACGTCGTCGCCTATCTCATTAAGGCCACGTCGTGGGCTATCTCGCAAATCTCTCCACAAACGGATTGGGCGAAAAGCTTATCTTTTGGAGTTCTATTTTCATGCTAGGATGGAGAGCGCCTGCGCCTTCAAGCAAGCAGTTTTTCATTAATAACCCACCGGGGAACGAACAAACAAGCAAACTGAAAAGAGGGGCTCGTATGACTTACGTGACCGAAGCCGATACTCCCTGAAACCGAGGGGCACAGGATGTTTTATTACGTAATGGTCATCACGGGGAGATCAAATGAGAAATAAATTTAAAGATAAATTGATTACAGAGCAGAAGAAAGAACTCCATGCCGACGGTGGGGTCCGAACCTACAACCTCTGAATTTCGCTCCGGTGCTCTACCAACTGAGCTACTGCGACAGCTGTCCAGTCATATATGATTTGGGGGTATTTCCCTGCAGTGTAGCCGAGCATTAATAGTGTTCACTAGTGCCACCCTCGTCCGTAGCGGCGGACGTTGTGTGTCCTGTATTACCTCCGGTTGGAACCCCACGGCACGCGAATTTTGAAAGTCGTGGGTTCGGCGATCAGCAGCGGCGAATGGTTGTTTTTCTCCTGCTTTGCAATCAATCCTCTTTAAAATAATTATCCAATTATTTTTCCCATAATAAACAATACAACGTAAAAAAAAACTGTACTCCTTGATTTTGGCGACTGTTGACTTTAGCTCCCGTGAAAGGTTTTGCAGATTTTGAAAATAGACGGGAACTAATGATACTCCGATCGATGCTTTCGCTGCTTTCCAGGCTTTGAGAAAAATTCTTTGTGTTTTCCGAGTCACGTCTAGAGTTGATTTATTCTATATTCAAGGATCTTTCGAGGGAATACACCGTACATATCAAGAAGGCATGACACGAAGTGGCGTCGCAAGCTTTAGTCTTTCAGTTGCAGACATATTTCGACGGCAGAATAAGCACATAACCTTGTACAAAGAACTCAATAAAGAATTACGATTCTGCCAACGACTATAGGAGTGTGTCCACCGAGATTTAAAACACAGCTTTTTTTCTTCAAAACTAGTTTTTGTTGAAACCTTCGACAGCGATATTCCACCTTTGAATTTTCAGCGCAAAAAGACCGTGTTCTTGATGCCACAAGGGCTGTGCAAAAGGTTCAAATAGATATGGCAGAAGTGGAACAGAATTCCACGGGTGGCACTCTGTGCTGGGGTGCGCCTAATATAGATTCCTAAATGATTTCACAAAATTCTGTGCTGGGGTGCGCCTAATATAGATTCCTAAATGATTTCACAGAAGGATAGAAACTGAGGAAAAACCTCCCCAAAAAAGCGGATCTAGAATGACGTATGTACATTTAAAGCCTCTGAGCGGCAAGTATAGGAAAGAGAGAAACAGAGTGTCTGGCGCCTCGCTTCTTGTGCGCGCTTGAAGGCAGTTGATGGTAGCCTGAAGGTAACGAAGATTAAGGGGCCCCTTCCTGTTTTCCGCTGCGCAAAGAATGAGTGCCGTCTGCAGGCGTAACTTCATGGTCGATTGCGGTTAGATAGCAACTCTGGTGGTGAAGCTGATTCGTTATATTGGCAGGAGCTTTCGAAATAAAAAAAAACGGGACGTCTTTCACACCTCTGGCCTAAGGGGATATCTGTCAAGCTAAAGGTATAGAAAAACTGTTTGCTGCAACAAAACAAAAAAATTCAATAAAAGCTGATAGTCAATGCAGTATTTTTTTAAGAAAGTGTGGCGGTGTGTAGTGGCGCACTTTGGAAAGGCTGCACCATGTCGGTTGCGGGTCGGGCTTTGCGCCAAGTTCAGGAAGGGTATTCAGTATTTATAAATTTTGGCAAATATCCTTTCAGTTGAAAAGCTAGGCTTGCTTGGCCGGAGTTTTTTGTTGATCAGTGTTCCGGAGATCCACTATGTAACTATCGGATAACACAGATATTTTGGTGAGGACCGCATTTTCAGTATATATGGGGAATTAAGAATGGCTCTCCTCTCTTCGAGAGAAAGAAAATTTATTTGCAAATAAAGATCATTTAAATCAATTAATATACATTCATACTCAGATTTCTTTTATGCGCACAGAAAGGCGACACAATAAGACAAGGTCGACAGGACGGAGCGCAAACTTACAACTGTTTTATTCCGGAAAAAGTACATGACATTTATACCAAAAAAGAATGGATAGTCATCAGTGCCACGTGCAAGCCAAAACCCGGGAAAACAGCACATAGGAAGGGCACAGGTGATTCCCCCCTTATTGAATTTATCTAAAAAGGCAAAATCTTTATCATATATTGTCACAGATGGTGCACTGACACATGAACTCCCGCTTTTCCTTATATGGTAGGCCTCAGCCAATTCTCGCGCAAGCGTGTCAGTGCTCCTGCACGAGATGCTGGTGCCTTGGAGCGTGCTCAGTGCTGCGTCACTGCGCATGTGCTTGAAAGATCAGACTTCAGTTCAACTGTTTTGTTTCGTATTTTTGTTCCTTTCGAAAAAAATAAAATTCTCTTTCTATGCCTTGGAGCGTTGCATCACACAGTTTCCGTGCTTTCTGTTTTTTGTCGTTATCATTTCCACACTCACTGATGTGCGCCGGCAGGTGCGAACCGGTACCGTTTTTCAAAGACAAATTGTGTTCCCTTAACCGCTCATTAACACATCGGCCCGACTGCCCACACTTCAACAGAATTTTGTACACTGCCCCTTTTTCACACTTCACAAACTTATTAACAAGTTTGATTTTGCAATCTGAGTTGCGGCTACCATCTTGCGAAACTAGACGACACAGCGAAGAGAGTTTCCTTGGAGCCGAGAAAACCACGGGTACATTAAACTTGTTAGCCATGCTCTTGAGGTTATGAGCCACTTTATGCTTATATAGGATGACCACAGGTTTCACTTTCTTTTTTGCAACTGCAACCATTGTCTGGTTCCTATTCCTTTCTTGTTTAATCTTCTTGAGAAGAGCTTCAGCAACCTAACTCACTACTATCTGGGGAAAGCCTGCCTGTTTTAGCTTCGCAATCTGATCGTGAAAGCTTTCCTGCGCCATGTGACAACAGGACTTTCTTAGAGATGACTCAAGGCACATCAAAGCGATAGCACGTTTAACAGTTTTCGATTGCTTGGAATCAAAAGGCAACAACTTCTTCTGTGCACGCGGTTGGTACTTCCAGCAAAAGCCTTCGTCCTTAAGGGTTATATTCAAGTATAAAAATTGCAAACAGCTCTCATTGGCGAGTTCAAAAGTAAAATTCAATCCTTTGGAGAGTCGTCTAAAATTAGTAAGAATGTCCTCCACGACTTGTGGATAGATCAAGGGTGATTGTTTCTTAGAAACAATGAAAAAGTCATCTACATAGCTTGCAATAGCTTGGAAGTTTTTTTTCACTGCAAAAAACCACAAAGAAAGTGTTCCGTTTAGGTGCATAGTTAGCGAAAGGAGTTCCTGGCAGAACCTACTAAGCCGGTTCCTGCTAAAGGAACTTAACAGACTTGTAGTAGACGACCCGTTTGCCATTAAGAATAGTCTTGAGGTTGTTGAATTTTCGCATGACACAAACTCTGCAGGACACATGTTTTCTGTAGATGTTGTTGGCCTGTATTATTCTATAACAGAGAGCGAGCTGTTGGCTGCTGTCAAGTTGTGCATAGAAATGAACGGAGCGGTGTCTTTTCAAAACAGCGCTGGTATGTCGGTTGACAACTTCCTTGTACTCCTGGAGTTTTACCTCAGTTCCACCACTGTTTCTTTTAAAGGGTGTAATTATGTACAAAGAAATGGGATCTGTATCGGATCGTGCGTGGCCCCGGTGCTTTGCAACATTTTTCTCGCAGGCGTGGACAGATCATTGGCCGAAGCGCTTGAAAACGGTAGCACGCTAAAGATTTTTAGATATGAAGACGACTTTTTCATTGTTTCGAAGAAACAATCACCCTTGATCTATCCACAAGTCGTGGAGGACATTCTTACTAACGTTAGACGACTCTCCAAAGGATTGAATTTTACTTTTGAACTCGCCAATGACAGCTGTTTGCAATTTTTAGACTTGAAAATAACCCTTAAGGACGAAGGCTTTTGCTGGAAGTACCAACCGCGTGCACAGAAGAAATTGTTGCCTTTTGATTTCAAGCAATCGAAAACTGTTAAACGTGCTATCGCTTTGATGTGCCTTGAGTCATCTCTAAGAAAGTCCTGTTGTCACATGGCGCAGGAAAGTTTTCACGATCAGATTGCGAAGCTAAAGCAGGCAGGCTTTCCCCAGATAGTAGTGAGTTCAGTTGCTGAAGCTCTTCTCAAGATTTAAATAAGAAAGGAATAGGAACCAAGAAAGTGGCGGAATTTCCGGAGCCCTCCACTACGGCGTCTCTCATAGCCTTAGTCGCTTTGGGACGTTAAACCCCATAAACCAAACCAACCAAACCATAACCTTAAGCGCGTGGCTAACAAGTTTAATGTACGCGTGGTTTTCTCGGCCCCAAGGAAACTCTCTTCACTGTGTCGTCTAGTTTCGCAAGATGGTAGCCGCAACTCAGATTGCAAAATCAAACATGTTAATAAGTTTGTGAAGTCTGGAGCCCCCATCAAAAAAGTTTAATCAACAAATTAGAGCGCATCCAAAAACAAGCAGTGAGGTTTGTCTATTCAAAGTATTCACGTCAAACTAGCGCTACCAGTCTAATAGTTCAGTCAAATTTACAAAGCCTGTCACAGAGAAAAATCATTTCAAGATTAAAGTTTTTGTTCCAACTTCTTCACAGTCACTTCAAAATAGCCAATTCACAATACTTACACCCGCCATTCAAACACTCGTCTAGAACAAACCATAGTAAAACACTTCGTCAACCAGTCAGCCGTGTAAATATCCACAGGTACTCCCTGTTTCCAGATGCTATATCATATTGGAATAAATTGCCTGAAGATGCGGTGAAGTGTACGTCCGTGGAACTATTTCTTAATTATATCGAAAAAATTGACTTTTCTGTTTAATTCTCTCCTAATCTTTTTGTGTTTGGGTCAGAGAACATCTCTGTATTTTTGAATTTTTGTTTTTACTCTGTTTGATCAATGTTGCATTGCAAACACTCCTGCATGGGCCCGAAAAGGGCCTGCAGTATGTTCAAATAAATAAATAATAAATAAATAAATAAATAAGTGTGAAAAAGGGGTAGTGTACAAAATTCCGTTGAAGTGTGGGAAGGTGTACATTGGGCAGTCGGGCCGATGTGTTAATGAGCGGCTAAGGGAACACAATTTGTCTTTGAAGAACGGTACCGGTTCGCACCTGCCGGCGCACATCAGTGGGTGTGGAAAAGATAACGACAAAAAACAGAAAGCACGGAAACTGTGTGATGCAACGCTCCAAGGCACCAGCATCTCGTGCAGGAGCACTGACACGCTTGCGCGAGAATTGGCTGAGGCCCTACCATATAAGGAAAAGCGGGAATTCATGTGTCAGTGCACCATCTGTCACAATATATGATAAAGATTTTGCCTTTTTAGATAAATTACATAGGGGGTGAATCACCTGTGCCCTTCCTATGTGCTGTTTTCCCGGGTTTTGGCTTGCACGTGGCACTGATGACTATCCATTCTTTTTTGGTATAAATGTCATGTACTTTTTCCGGAATAAAACAGTTGTAAGTTTGCGCTCCGTCCTGTCTACCTTGTCTTATTGTGTCGTCTTTCTGTGCGCATAAAAGAAATCTGATCGTTTAAATCATTTAGGTGGAACCGAACCCACGGTTCCGACCGGCGGCATGTGGCTCTTTTTCTTTCTGCTCTTCTAGTGGATTATCTTTAAGCGATAACATATTCAGTAATATTCACCATGGATCAACACAAAATAAATAAATATACATAAAATGCCTTGTGTTTCTGGGTTTTGGAGGCTCTTGCCTTCCCTTAAATTTATAACGAGCCCCTCGTTCCCCTTCTCTTGCATATGTATATATTATTTCCCAATTAATTTTACTCCTCAAGAGAGATTTTGCGTTGGTTTCAGTTACAATTTTACGCTTAAAACGGAATTGTAATTTTCCCCTCTTTCAGCTTTCAGCGCGTTTCGAACTTATTTTGTACCAAAAATATGCACTCCCCAGCCCAATTAGTGAACAGCAGGCGCATCACCAGGAGCCAAAGCCGGATGAAATGACGGCAGGAACAATATCTTCAAGAACATCCATTTCAGCAACCTGTAAACGCCCAATTCTTATAGCGCGTGCATATTGGGCGATTTTTCTCGACCTTTGCAGACTGTGATATCGAAACCAGTCAGAGGTTTGTCGATTCGGAATGTTAATTTGGGGCTGCGCAACGAGGCGGACACCTAGTATGTCATAAAATATATTAAAAGAATAACAATGGGATGAAGTTTAAGCTTTTTGTTTTATGGCTAAAATTGAGAGGAAAGCGCCTTTTGACATTTTTTGAATCGGCACTTTGCTTGCATATCTCTAGTGTCAAAAATACACCTCTGAAAGCTGGTTGGCTTGGCTTTACTTGCCTTCAGAGCTATAAAAATTGTATCCGCCGCCCTAGCAATAGAGCAAATACAAACAGAGCTTTTAACTTTTACTATGTAATAGTTATTACGTACTACTTAATGAGCGCAGCGAGGTCGACTTATACACAAGCAATGGTGAAAAGCGTTCTTTTTTTGAGCACACCGATTTCGAAATCAATTCTGCTTGGATTACTGTGCAAACTGCGCTTGCCTGCAATAGGAACAGGTTTGAATTTCACGTTATATTCTGATGATGTATAACCACAAATAAAAAAGGTTTGGTTTGGTTTATGGGGTTTAACGTCCCACAGCGAATAAGGCTATGAGAGACGCCGTAGTGGAGGGCTCCGGAAATTTCGACCACCTGGGGTTCTTTAACGTGCACTGACATCGCACAGTACACGGCCCTCGAATTTCTCCTCCAAAGAAATTCAACCGCCGCGGCCGGGATCGAACCCGCGTCTTTCGGGCCAGCAGCCGAGCACCATAGCCACTGAGCCACTGCGGCGGCTGTAAAAAAAAAAAGGTGAATACGAACTTTAGTAAACGTAGAATTATTAAATCTCTCAAGTACATTCCATTCTATTTTGGTACATTTCACCTGGACGGACCACACTGAGATACCCTTCAAGGAAACTAAAGTTCTCATCATCCAGACTACGCCCAGTGCAGGAAAAACTTTCCCATTTCCCTCCAGTTAACCTTGTTCTTTGCCGTCTGCAGCCGTCCTAACCCGCAAACTTCTTACTGCCATCTGTACACCTAAACTTTCTGCCGCCTTCTGCTATGCTTCCCTTTTCTTGGAATTCAGTCTATTACTCTTAAGGGCGATCAGTTATCTTGCCTCCGCATTGCATGTCCTGCCCAAGTCCATTCCTTCCTCTCGATTTCGTCTAGGGTGTCATTAACCTGCAATTGATCTCTGACCTTCTCTGCCCTCTTCGTGTCATGAATGGAAGTTTACCAATATGCCTTAAGAGAAAAGTATCTAACAACTGTATCTCACCCTACTCACCTCAGGTGCAGAAACGTGGCGGCTAAAGAACAGGGTTCACCTTATTGTAAGTACAGCCCAGCAATCTATAGAAATAATATTAATAGGTGTAACGCTACGAGAAATAAAGATTCAATAATAACAAGTAAAATTGTAAAAAAATATCAGAGTCAATAGATGCAATACACTGAGCGAACATTCATCACATGATGACGTAGAACCAGATCTCGAAAGCGGGATCACTTATGCTATTCTGTCTTGTCAACAGTGAGCTTGAGAATTTCCTGCTAAATCCAAGCACGGTGATGGCGACGCCAAATATATCGGACATACTGCTTATTACAGATATCTCTTGATGAAACATCTCGCTATCTCTCTCGAAGGCTGCGCTCTCTGATTGGCTTCGTCTTTGGTCATACGCGTTAAAGTCATTGTTCTATTTTGATAACTGCATACCCATATTTCAGTTTTATGTGCGCATGGTGTTAAGGTAAAATTTTATTTAAAAAAGATAGGCACAATTTCTCCTGTGTTTTTATTCTCCGACAGCTGCGCTAATCAAGTGCGCGCTCTGAGCATACCTGGAATAAATTTCTATCGATAATTACTGACGCACATTTAACTCTTTGTTGTGGTCCTTGCTGCGCAAAAAGCGATACAACGCACTCTACATGAAACACGCAAAGGTCATAAGTAGATATTTCTCGCCGTCCACAAAAAGGCCTTGTTTGACAGATCTGAACAGAAAACACGCGTTACAATTATGGTTAGTTTGCACTTTTTTCTCTTTGGATAAAACTATAACAGCTGTAGGGTTAAGAGCAAAGTGCGTTGCGGATTTTGCATTCCACACTGACAAGTAGAGAGGAACAGATTCCTTCAGTGATAAAGGGTTTATATTCTTTCCGTGCGCTCCATTCGGGCTGTCTCTAACGGCACCGTCTCAAGGCGCTCGTTGATCGGCTTGAAAAACGAACAGTGCCTTTTAATTAAATGTATACAATTTTGGGGAGTAGTGTCGGCCTCCAGGATATAGGTTTGATGAACTTAAACTATCAGTTTGTATATTGACGCGCGGTATCTCGAACGGAGAAGAAGTAGACATAGTCATAACTAACGCAAAAAAAAACAAGGCATTGCAACGTCGAGAGGTCAATTATTGAAAACAAAAATGAAATCTCTCAAGTGCATTTTGAGGCAGATGTCGTCCTATAACAGTGGGCTATTGCAGTCTACGGCTGGTCCTTTTCATCTAGACCACTTTCATCGACTTTTCAAAAGCTGTTTACGGTGTTGCTCTCAAACGGTTACATAAAAGACTGTTAACTTAGAGGCAGACGGTAAAACAACCAAATGGATCACTTAGCTTTCAAGCGATCGAGTGTGCTGTGTCCCTCGGCGTTCAGCATTAAAGCTCTATGTTTTTTGACTTCATATCAACCATATACGCTTCAATATCACTTCTTCCATACAGCTCTTCGCAGAAGACTGCATAATTTGTAAGCAAATAACTTCTCCGACGGTTGTTCTCAAAATTCAATCCGATTTAGCAGAACTCTTCATCATTGCAGAGGGTTATTATAGTAGTCGAAAATAACTATGGAAGACTTTCTTGTGAGCAAGAAAGAAAACAAAATAACTACCCACTAATTAATAACGAAACTGATCCTTTCTCTTGTATGAGCTGTGTCTAATGCATGAAGTATCTGGGAAGTTTGTTAGTAAAAATCTAACCAAGGATGCCCACATATTTACCTAACAAACAAAACTTTAAAATTTGTCTTTTGAGAAGCCGTTTTTCACCCGCGAACGCTGAAACAAGGCACAGTGATTACTTTACTCTTATCGGATCATCTCTTCATTACGCCTATATTGTAAAGCATCTATTTCAGGCGTTTGTCACAAATGCTGTTGAAGCACTGGAAAAGAAAGCAGCCAGATTCGTACTGTCATCTTACTCCCGCCATGAAAGCATATCAGCACTGAAGCGCACCGTGAATCTTCAACTTCTTGCCACGCGTAAGAAAACTTCCCGCTTGTCATCTTTTCATTTGTTTTGCTGCTGCGCCCAGCCATTCTTTGAAAATCATATTTTTCCAGCGTCCCAATGCACAGCTGGCTGGGATCATGCGCAAAACACAGCGAGATGTTTGCTCGCGCTATAAAATGTGAAAAGTTAACCGCTGGGATTGGAATAAACGAATGGAACGTATTGCCATCGATCACTATCAGGCATTGCGAGTACTTCTTTTTTCAAGCAAGTTTAGTAAGACTTCTGACCGCGGCAAATGCGTCTTATAGTTCTGGATTCGTGTGTGTGTTATGGATGCCGTTATTGTTTGCCTGTACCTTTTTGCTTTTCTCATGTTGTTTAGTTCCTAGTAACGTGTGCAAACATGACTGAGATTGTTTTGCTTAGCCACGTGTTTGCACACTCCTTGATTCTTAACTTAAGCCGAAATGTTAGATGAACTTTGCCTGCAGCACCTTTTCTATCATATGTTATCCTGTGACGCTGTTTTTGAAATATTCCGTTCCTGTGGGTTGCAAAACTCTGACCTTGAGAGTTATTAAATAAATAGAGCTTATAAGATTATAACTTAGTGGTCACAGACAAGATCGCGGGAAGAAGATCAGCTTTAAAAATATTTTTCTTGTGTTTGAATATTGCCGCCTATTTTCATTGCTTTTTCTGCTCAATTAAAAATGGCATCGGTTCAATGCTTACGTTTTAACAAAATCAGAGGCGCCGACGGTGCACAGTGAAGAAATTGGAGCCTAACTGAATTCGGGCGCCCGGGCGCGTCTAACCTCTTTAAATATAGCTTGCCATAATGAACGCACTAAATATTCTACAAACCATGCAGAATCACCGTGCTTTCGGTTTCATGCATGCATCGAAGTATTGAAAATGCAGTATCAGGTGTCTGGTTCAAAAATTAATCTCCTATATATCCCTTATATCGGTATGGAAAGTGAAATTCTTCAGGGCCTCGGGAATCTGTATCGAAGATGATAATTCAATAAAGTGTCATATCTAAGCCTCTCTCTTAGGGACAAAAAGTGTCTTCAGGACTTATCTGCGGCTCAAGCAGCGCTCCTCCATGTGGTATATTGTCGCTTTATAACGGCATTCTTCCTCTTGTAAGGTACAGCTGAAGTGACGGTAGTTCAGTGCCCTTGAACGAATGAAGTTCACTGCTCGGCACGCAGTGCCCATGAAAGAATTCAGCTGCAATGTCTTGCTGCATGTTTCTTTGTGTAAGATGTAGTGCACTGCCAAGAACAGTTCAGTGACTCTGAATCCTTCAAAATTAGTTCGGAAACGTCTTACAAGATCGCCCCTGTTTCCGATCAGTGATGGAGCAATGTCGGTTGCAGCACAAACCGTTCGATCTTAATGCAAGCCCATGCGTTCAATAACTTCAAGCCCCGAAATGATGTCCGCTGCTGTAGTGATGCCTTTCATCGAGAGAATGTCCAGTAAGGTTCCTGCCACCATGAGATTTTTCTCTAAGCCCCTCTGCATGACGCGGCTCAACATGACGCAATATATAGACGTTTGCAATTCGGCCACACACTTCAGGAAAATGGCCCAAAGGCTAGTTGCACTGAAAACATACTCCCACACTTCAGAGACGCGCTTCGCGTTGAACAATTTGCGAATGCGCGCAAAGCGTTCTTTTTCACATAAATGTGAACATTTTCGGTCAGCTATTAACCAAGACCAGCAAGCGCTGAGGGGCTTGCCCAGCCATGCCAGCTGATTTTAGCAGGCTGCGCAATTAAATGTCTTCCACATTAACCTAAATCAGTCGTTTGACTATGCATGAAGCTTCTTTCATCGTTTGTTTTAAAAAGCGTGAAATCCTTTAGAATGCTGTGAGAAATGTTTTAAATGGAAGTTCAATATTTCTCCCAAATGAAGTCGCAGACTAATTGTCGTTCGAGTCGGTGGCAGTATACCTCATCACCACAAAGCAGCAAACCTGAGCTTGCCTCATCAAATCCTATGCGATTGCCACGGCGCTTTCGGTTGCTAGGGCACCCTTGTCGACACCGTCCTTTCAGTGCAGCTCTTTAAAACTGTCTTCGAAGAACAGTTCTTCGGAAACAATTAACTTTTTTTTGTAACGCATTATGCCTGATGCGCTGGAATTTTTTATTTCGTTACACACTGGACCCTCTTCGCTGCAGATCTAGGGACTGCACTGAAACTGCCAGTCTTTCCGGAAAGAGAATTTGTCTTCCTTTTCGAATACTTCGGCGTCGAGCAACCGATATGATGTTCTCCGTATCGAGCGAGCTTAAGCTGAAGCTGACTGCTTCTACGGGGAACTGCAGATAACTGTGCTATGAGCAAAATCATAGCTTGACCAAAAAGGAGAACCAGACCCTCTCACTGCGGACACTTTTGGAAGCGATTATTGATGGCTCACCTGCAATTTCGATCATTTTTTGGATGTGAAATATAGTGAAAAGGATGCAACGGTTGCTGCTGCTCTTCATCCAAAATTCAAGAAATGACTTCCACCATCGAGCCCAGGAGCTTGCAGAAAATGCTGTTGCTGACTTGGTCAGCTAGAATAAGTCACGCACTATGCCTCGCAGGAGTAAATCAGTTAATCGTTGGCTGCGGGATCAAATGAGTCAGCTGATGCAATCTGAGCTTGGAGCAGTCAGCACAACAACAAGACTTAGCTTTCAAAAGGAGCTAGGGAAATTTGAGATTTTAACTACATCCGTAATTGTACAGGGGATGTGCGAACGTTTTACTCTTATCGGTTAATGAAAAGTATTTTCATCGATTAAAACACTGAAACGTGCTCATCTGCTCCAGTAGAAAGACAGTTTTTTTTTTGCTTCCCTTATAACAAGCATTAATCGCTGGGCTCTTTCGTACCGGTCGTTTAAGCTTAAGACTTTTGAATAAAGGTGGCGTCGTAACCACAAGGATTAGAGAGCATCTTAATTCCTTTATTCCCTTCTTCATTTCATTTCGTTATGGTATTCGTAATAAAAGCTTTGAGTTGTTTTCTTTTCGTTTGCCGCCGCGGTGGCTCAGCGGTTATGGTGCTCGGCTGCTGACCCGAAAGACGTGGGTTCGATCCCGGACGCGGCGGCTGGAATTTCTTTGGAGGAGAAATTCTAGAGGCCCGTGTACTGTGCGATGTCAGTGCACGTTAAAGAACCCCAGGTGGTCGAAATTTCCGGAGCCCTCCACTACGGCGTCTCTCATAGCCTTAGTCGCTTTGGGACGTTAAACCCCATAAACTAAACATAAACTAAACCATAAACTATCTTTTCGTTTCCTTCATTTCAGTTTGATACAAGGAATATTGTACTTGACACGTTCGGTGCAGCAACTGCCGCAGAAATAACATCGGCTTTTACAAACGCCGCAGCTTGCACCTTACAGCTCAGGGCAGAGGAACGCTGAACGTAACGAACGAACAGCCTCGAAATCATTTTTGATAGCAATATCACATCAATAGCTAGCTGAGTATAATTTACCTCGCGAGGATCAGCGCGTGTTCGGGTGAAATGATCATGCCAGACGCAACTTTCATCAAGGCCTGCACATATCGAATGTTGTAGAGGCGTTTTTCATCGACTTTGCAAAAACTGTTTACGGTGTTCTCACAAACGCTTACATCTAAAGACCGGTAACTTAGAGGCAGACGGTGAAACAACCACATAGATCTATTGGATCGTTATCGATCAAATATGCCATGTCCTGGAGGGTTCAGAATTAAGGTTCTAGGTTTTTTAAGTTCATATAAACGACATACGATTTCGTATCACATCTTCCATACAGCTATTCGCCGATGACTGCATAAATTATAAGCAACTAACCACCCCTACGGTTGTTCTCGAACTTCAGTCCGATTTCACAGAACTAACGAAACGGTGTTCATGATGGCAGATGTTTATTAAAGTAGCCGAAACTAAACTTTCAAGAATTCCTTGTGTGGCAGAAAGATGAGAAAACATTTACCGATTAATGAATAACGAAACTGGTTACGTCTCCTGTATGAGCTGTGTCTAATGAAGGAGCTGTCTGGGAGTGTATTTCAGTAGTAATCTAACCAAGGATGCCCACATAAGTGCACAACAAAGAAAAGTTTAAAAATGTTATTTTGAGAACCCGTTTATTTCCCGTCAACGCAGAGACAAGGCACAGTACTTATTTCATTTTGATCGGATCATGTATTCAATACGCCTGTATCGCATAGCATCCTTCTCAGGCGTTTGCTATAAATGCTCTTGAAGCTGTGCACAAGAAAGCAGCCAGATTCGTACTGTCATCTTAGTCCCGCCATCAAAGCATATCAGCACTGAAGCGCACCCTGAATCTTCAACTTCTTGCCACGCGTAAGAAAACTTCCCGCTTGTCATTCTTTCATTTGTTATACCATTGCGCCCAGCCATTCTTAGAAAATCATATCTTTCCAGCGTTCGAATGCACAGCTTGGCTGGATCATGCGCCAAACACCCCGAAATTTTTTCTGCCACTCTAAAATGTCAAAATACCGCAGGGTTTGCAATAAACCAATGGAACGTATTGTCATCCAACATTGTCAGCCATAGCGAACCATTGTTTTTTATGTAGGGTTAGTCACATTTTTGAACCCCGCAAATGCTCTATATAGTTCTGGAATCGTGTGCGTCTTTGAATGCCGGTATTTTTAGCCTGCCCGCTTTTTCTTTCCTTCTGTTCAGTTATTCCATGTGATATGCAGATTTGCACATTCCTTGCACGTGTTTGCACAGTCCGTGATTCTTCTCGCATGCCCAAATGTTAGAACAACTTTTCCTACAACACCTTTTCTATCATTTGTTATCGGCCGATGTTGTCTTCGAAATGTTCGGTTCCTGTGGGTGCGAAATTGCTGGCATTTAGGGTAAGTTGATAAATAAAGCTTATACGATGATAACTGAGTGGTCACAGACAAGATCGCGTGAAGAACATCAGCTTTAAAAAATTATTTTTCTAGTCTTTGAATATTGCCGCCTATTTTCAGTGCCTGGTCTCCTCAATTAAAAATGGCGTCGCTTGAAAGCGTAAGTTACAAAGAAATCAGAGGCGCCGACGGTGCACAGTGAAGAAATTCCAGCCTAATTAAAATCGAGCGGTTGAGCTCATCTAAGCCCTATAGATATCGCTTGCAATATTGAACACTCTAAGTGTTCTAGAAACCATGCAGAATTACCGTGCTTTCAGTTTCATGCGTGCATCGGAGTATTGAAGGTGCAGTATCAGGCAACTGTTTCGAAAATTAATCTCCTATATATACCTTGTATCGGTATGGAAGGTAAAATTTTTAAGAGCATCGGGAATCTGTATCGATGATGTTGTGAAGGTATAGGATGCGCAATTGTATCAGTGACACGTCCGTGGCTCTGTACGTTGCCGAAATCAACTTTTTACGTTCGCGTGTGCGTTAACAGCCCTTGGAATGGCTATTGTGGTTAAAGATTGCTTTTGAGCATGCGTGGCCAGGTGTATAAGTAAGCGTTCCAAGGAAGAAATAAACAGTTGTTAGTGCGCTTGTATGTGTCCCTGTGTCTTTCTTCGTGGTTCATCCTTTGATTGCGCATCCTATACCTTCACAACATGATGTACCAACTAGGCCCAACCCAAGTTTTGTTGATGTATCGAAGAAGATATTTCTTTATAAAATCATACCTAAACCTGTCTTTTAGGGCAAAAGTGTCTTCAGGACTTTTCTCTGGCTTAAGCAGCGGTCCTCTGTGTGGTGTCGTGGGTCTTTATAACGGCATTCTTCCTGGTGTAAGGTACAGCTGAAGTGGTGCTAGTTCGCGCACTTGAACGAACGATGTTCACTGCGCCGAACGCAATGCCCACGACAGATTTCTTCTTTAACGTCTTGCTGCATGGCACTTCTTGGTGTAAGATGCCATACACTTCCAAGAACTGTTCAGTGATTCCGAATCCTTCAAGCTTCGCTCGTAAACGTCTTACAAGATCTCTCCTGCTTCCGATCAGTCATGGAGCGCCGTCCATTGCTCCACAAACCATTCGCTCCCGCTCGAAGCTGATGCGTTCAACAACTCGAAGCCCGAAATGATGTCCGCTCTTGTAGCGATGCTTTCATCGGGAGAATGTCCAGTGGTTGTGCTGTCACGATGAGATATTTTTGTACGCCCCTGCTGAAGATAGTACACTGTACGTTATCTTTGATGTCAGTACATTCGTCAACAGCGAGTGAAAAAGCTTCGAATTCCCGACTTCTGCTCACTGGGGCGTCATGGCCTATCTCATTAGGGCCACGTCGTGGGCTATCTCGCAAATCTCTCCACAACCGGACTGGGCGAAAGGCTTATCTTTTGGAATTCTTTTTTGATGCTACAATGGACAGCGCCTGCGCCTTCAAACAAGCAGTTCTTCATTATTAACCAGCCGGTGAACAAGCAAAGAAGGAAACTGAAAAGAGGGGCTCGTATGACATACGTGACCGAAGCCAATACGCACTGAAACCAAGGAGCACAGGGTGTTTTAATACGTAGTGGTAATCACTGGGAGATCGAGTGAGAAATAAATTTAATGATAAATTGATTACAAAGCAGAAGAAAGAAGAACCCCATGCTGGCGGTGGGGTCCGAACCCACGACTTGCGCATTTCATTTCCGGTGCTCTACCAACTGAGCTAATGCGACAGCTGTCGAGTCATATATAATTTTAAGGGTGTTTCCCTGCAATGTAAGCGAGCATTAATTGTGTTCACTAGTGCCACCTTCGTCCATAGCGGCGGACGTTGTGCGTCCTGTATTACCTTCGGTTAGAACAGCACTTCATGGTAATTTTGGAGCTCGTGGGTTCGGCTATCACCGGCGGCAAATGGTTGTCTTTCTCCAGCTTTGTAACCAATCCTCTTTAAAATAATTACCCAATTATTCTTCCAATAAGAAACACTACAAATTAAAAAACTGGCGGGGGCTTAGCTTTGGTTAAGCCTGGTAGGTTGCGAAAGCAGGTGTTTTATACTGCATATGCAGCGCCTCTAGTGGGAAGAGCGCGGCGCGTCGTGGCAAGCGGCCGCCGTTACCCGACGAGCCGAGTTGCTAGCCCGTCTCTCGCTCCTGGTATGACGTCACGCCATAACGTCACTAGCGCATCTAGCGGGAGGAGCGCTCCGTGCCGTGGCAAGCGGCAGCCGTTACCCGACGAGCCGAGTTGGTAGCCCGTCTCTCGCTCCTGGTATGACGTCCCACTATAACGTGACGTCCCACTAATCGTGCCAACTGTGGCCTCTCCTCCGCGCAGCGGAGCAACTTCCTGCGTAATTTCAATTCCTTTAATTCATTTTCTTCACTACGGGTCCTCTTTGTGTTCCTTCTTTCACTCCCACGGTTGAATTTCTTCGGAGGAGAAATTCTAGAGGCCCGTGTACTGTGTGATGTCAGTGCACGCAAAAGAACCCCAGGTGGTCGAAATTTCCGGAGAACTCCACTACATCTTCTCTCATAGCCTTAGTCGCTTTGGGACGTTAAACCCCATAAACCAACCAACTTCATCCCTTCCTCTGCAAACGCATGACGGGTGGGGAAGGACATTCCCAAAGGTAGTGGGAAAGTGTGGATCTGGGCACGCCACAGGTGGTACATTCAGGATGAAAGGTGGGGTGAAAGCATGAGAGATGGTGGGGGAAATAAAACACCCTGTCTGTAATTTTCGCCATGTGGCGTTGGATGAGGGCGACAAGGTACTGTGGGGTGGTGGCAGTGTCATGCGGCTGAGATTGTAAAATGTGGTGATTTGGTGTTATGTAGAGAGGACCAATGGGGCTTCTTGCGCAGGGTTGGGTGCCTGATCATCCGGGGTCCGGGAGGAGAGTTCTTGGGCCAGCGCATGAACGCGGTCATTACCGGGGATCGAGGCATGCCCAGGGACCCACGACAGAGTAACCGTTCGGTCGAGAGAGGTGACTGTAGCAAGAATACGATGTGTTGCCACTACCCTTTAGGTAGTGGCGGTAGGCGGCCTGGGAGTCTGTGCAAATTTCGGTTACGTTTTTGTCAATGGTGGAGTGGGCCAATGAAAGTGCGATGGCGGCTCCTTCCGCTTCTGCAGGCGAATTAGTCCGGGTGATGGCGGCCGCACCAATTGTGCCGTCTTCATAGGCTGCGACTGCCGTGAAATATCCTGCTTTCGAATTTTCTGCCGCGTCGACATCAAAAGATATCGGAGCGGTTGCTGTATGTTTTCGTGTAATAGCTCGCTCGTGCCTGCCTCCTACCCTGATGGAGACTAGCGCTCATATTGCGTGGTAGGGGCTTCTGATATATGTGATCCTCAGTGCGCAGAGAAATCAAGTAAGGTGTAGGACTTATTGGGGTGGAAATGGGTGGATTGAGACGTAGCTGTTGCATTAGGCGTTGACTTGTTTCTCTGCGACTCAGGCGGAGTAATTGGGTGGTGCGTTGAACCTCTATTAATTCGATCACTGTATTGTGGGTACCAGTGGCCAGAAGACGTTTCGTGCTAACCGTCCGTGGAAGACGTAGGGCAGAGGTGACAGCCATGCGTATTACGATGTCTGCCTGTTGTGTTTGCCGCTGAGTGTGTATGTGGTATGGGAGGTGGCATGTAATGCGGCTAATGATTAGTGCATTTGTCATATTGAGGGTCTCGCGTTCGGACAGCCCATCATTACGTGCTGCCACCCGCCTGATAAGTGCAGCGACCTGTTTGGTCTGTCTTTGCAAGCGCTGAAGGGTGGCGGTTGCATCGAGTGTGTTGTTAATCAGAAGGCCGAGAATGTTTACCTGAGGCACAATGGGCACCGGATTCCCGTACATGTTTAGTTCAATCTGGGGGTCAGTCGGGAGGGGCTTCAGCTGCAGGAGTTTCGATTTATTTAGAGAGCAACGGAGGCCTGTGTTTGCTAAATGAGTGGTGGTGGTGTCTATGGCAGTTTGCAGGATACCATGGGTTGTTCCAAGGGATCCTCCCGTTGTCCAGAGGGTTATATCATCTGCGTATATGGCTGTGTGGAGCCCTGGGATAGCAGAAAGGGCCTTTGTCAGTGGCGCTATGGCAATTTCAAAAAGTAAAGGTGACAGAACCGCCCCTTGTGGAGTACCCCGGTTAGGCAGGGGGAAAGGCTGGGAGGCAATATCCCCAAGGTGTAGTTCGGCCTTGCGTCCCTGAAGGAAGGCCCGAATATATTGCCATATGCGGGTGTCGCATCCCGTGGTGGCTAATGTCGTGAGGATATGGTCATGGCTTAGGGTGTCGAAAGCCTTATGAATATCCAGGGCCAGTATGGCTCGCGTACTGGCTGTACGGCGCTTGGTGGAAAAGAGGGACTGTTTAAGGGCAAGAAGTACATCTTGCGCCGAGTTGTTTGGGCGGAAGCCGAATTGAACGTCGGAGAGAAAGCCTGTTGTTTCTAGAAACGGTTGCAGGCGATTGAGAATGACATGCTCGAAGAGCTTGGCGACACAGCTCGTTAAGGAGATGGGGTGCAAATTTTGAAGGGCGAGGGGTTTGCCCGGTTTGGATATAAATCGCATGCTGGCATGGGTCCATGCTGATGGGCGTCCCAGCTTGCCAGTGGTTATTAAAGAGCTCCGTGAGTTCCTGGAGGGAGACTTCGTCCAGATTGAGTAGTGCCTTGTACGTTATGCCATCCGGCCCCGGCGCCGTAGAGCGGCGAATACTGAAGAGTGCTCGGCGGACTTCGTTTAAGGTGATGTCGGCATCAAGTTCTGGGTTAGGTGGAGGTAGATTGGGTGGATCTGTTGACTGAAGGGGTGTGGATATATAAGTGTCACGTAGTTTGCCAATTACGTCGGTGCCCTTTTGGAACTCTAGTTGTATTAGACGTTGTGTGTTTACTTGTGTTTGAGATTTAGTGGTTGTTGGATCTAAGAGAGCGCGTAGGAGAGACCACGTGCGTTTTGTGCTTAATGTACCCTTGAGATCGTTACAAAAGGTTGCCCAGTTTGCGCGGGCTAGCGTGTTCGCGATTCTTCTGCCTCGCGAGTGAGAGCGGCTATGCGGAGTCTCAATTTGCGATTGTGTCGCTGGTGACGCCAGCGCTTGAGAAGTCCCTGTCGGGCCTCCCATAGATGAGCCATATGCGGATCAACCTGCGGTGCCTTAGGGGTATCTTTAATGCTTTTGCTGTTCGCCTAGATGGCCTTCACCAGACGGTCTGTCCAGTCAGTGACAATACGGGGTTCTGTAGAATCAGCTGCCAAGTATGAGCGTAATTTATTCCAGTCAGTGAGATGCTACGAGCGAGGGTTGAAAATCTTTGAATCATAAGCAATAATAGTGGAGACTAGAAACTGGTCAGTTCCAAGGCTGTCTTGGAGCACCGTGTGAGATTTAACGATTATGTTCGGTGTGGCCCATGTGAGATCGGATGTGGTGTCGCGGGTGACACTTGTGCCAATGCGAGTGGGAACGGTGGGGTTTGTGATCAGGGTAAGGTTGTAATCAGCCATAGCGGTAGAAATGAGGTTACCTTTGGGGGTATCCCAGGTGTATCCCCAGTGCGTATGACGTGCATTAAAATCACCAACCACAAGGAGCCTTGAGGAACGAAAGGAGCCCTGGATGCCTGGAATAATCCTGCATTTATCTTTAGGATTGCTGTGTATGTTAAGAATAGTGAGGCCGTATGTGTGTAACGGTGAGCTGAGCTCTATCGCGGTATGTTGAGTGCCCTTGCGGTCGCGCGTATTTGTCGGTGTGCGGTCTAGCACCTGCATAGATGCTAGTGTCAGGATTGCTGTACGTGGAGTAAGGGCTGCCGTGTGATAACCGCGGATATGAATGCGATTTGTTTCCGTCTCTTGCAGAGCAATGACATGGGGGGATTTGGGGAGTTTGCGATATATGCGGCTAGTTTTGCTTGTTTTCGGCGTATGCTGCGACAGTTCCATGGCCATATAATTGTTTCTGTTGGGGTAATGGATTGGTGTCGCCGCCGACCTTTTCGTGTGCTATTGTTCTGCACCATGTTGCTGGTCTGTGAGATACTGGATGAGGACAGGCAGCGGGTTGAACTGCGGCTGCTTGCGAGGCAATTCCTGTCCTTCCCCAAAGGCAGTACCCCCCATCCCCAATCCCACTCATTCTTCCTGGGAGGCTGCTTTACGGACCGCTCAGCCCGCCGGCCAGAAATGGCAAGTGGATCGGGCTTTACGTGAAGCACAAGCCCGTGGACTCCTGGACCAGTAGGGGACCACCCTGGAAGATTTTTGTGTGTGTGTTTAATAAAGTTGTTTCCATCCATCCATGACGGGTGTCCATCGAGAGATGCGAGACAGTTACTGCGTAATTTCTTTTCCTCAAATAGAATTTTCATTTTCTTCACTACGGCGCCTCTTCGTCTTTCTTCTTTCACTCCCACTGCCTCCCTTCTTGTACGGTGCGGTTGTTGCTACGTCAGAGGTCATTATAAAGGCAAAACGTGGCTACCGGCCACCGCTACGCGAAAGGCCGTTAGTGAGCGTAGTATTGCTTTGGCAATAAAAAGTGTGTACTTCTTGATTTCGGCGACTATTTACTTTAGCTCCCGGTGAAAGGTTTTGCAGATATTGAGAATAAAAGGGAAATAATGATATACTCTCGCCGATTCTTTCGCTGTTTTGCAGTCTTTGAGAAAAATTATTTGTGTTTTCCGAGTGATGTCTATGGTTTATTTATTCTGTTCTCACGGACCCTAAATATGTACCGGATCCAGACTTGTAAGGCACTGTGGTCTCGCTTTCCCGTAACCTACACATCCATGATCTAAGGCAGAGCATACTACAGAGGTAAAGGTATGTACTATTGGCGATATTTTGAGCATGTTCAATGATCGCAAGGCTTTCGCTCTAATGGCATTAATGTGAGGTAGAAATGGGAGTTTTTTGTTAAAAGTATTGCCTGAATATTTATTTCATTTTTTTTTTCAAGTCAGTCAGTTTTTTTAAGATGTAAGGTATTAGGGTCTTGTTTTATACGACAGAACACCCACTGTTTTCAGTATGCAGAATTGGAGTCAATTTTTCTCTACTCATGTCGCTAGTTTATTGTCAGGTGTACCTTTCGCATTTGCCTCTCTGCAGGCAAATGCAAACTTCGAGATTAGTTTGCTAATAGCATTCATGTTTACAACAAAGAGTGTTGTGCTAACATCTGAGGAACGAAGTTCTCTTGAATGAGGTTCCGCGAAAGGGTTGCGCGTTGGCGTACATGAAATCAGTGGTTAGATTCGAAATCTTTAAGGCAATATAACAGCCAGCCGAGGATGCCAAGCTCTTCTACATCGCGAAGAATGTCGAACTTCCACGTTGTGTCTTATGCCGTCTCCAAATAGAAAAAAACTGCTATAGAGTGTGCTTTGTGTATAAAGGCTTCTCGGACAGTATTTTGAAGAGGACCTGGATGGTCAGTTGTTGAGCCTGTCTATTCAAATCTACATTAATGGATGTCAAGAGGTTCGCGGAATGCAAGGACAAAAGTCCATCTTATATTCAGAAAACTTTCAAAAGGTTTGGCGAGGCTACTTGTAGGAGTTATTTGCTTATAGCTACTAGGAGAGGTTGACGGCCTTCGAAATTTCAAGAACGGTACTATAACGGCTTTTTTCCACTCCTTAAGTATTTATACTCGTATCAATATATTTTAACGAAATTAGAAGTTCCTCAAATGCAGGCTAGGACAGGTGGGTATGCATTTCATATTGTATTACGTGGGTACATGGTACGTTGTGATGCACTGCTCACCAACTTCCCCCTGCGTGCCGCTGCGGGGTAATTAAATTATTTTAATGTTGGTCGCGCTGCCATTTGTCGACAGTTGTTGTTTTTCAGATCCGTTCTTGTGCTTTAAAAACAATTGTGTAGTGCGTGAGGGTCCTCTAGAAACTATGGTCACATGTTCCCAAAGTGTTCCTGTTCGCCACTTATTCTTTATGCTCAAGGAGCTGCCAGAAAAAGGAATATGGAAGGCAAAAAGCTGCCATTAAATTTATGAATTTTTTCCAACATTTCTTACAGATGTAATTAGTGATACAGATAAAAACGTACACTGTTTGAACAGCTTCCAGAGCCATATCGGTAGTTTGAAGATTTTATTGCCCACTGCGGTTTCTGGGAAAGTTTACTGATGTATTATAGAGGTCACATTTCTGAAGATATTATTCTAACCAATAATGTCTGCCTCCTACATAGAAGCAAAACACATACTGCTCTCCGAAGAATAGAAAAATGAGCTGCATACATTTATTTTTTTGTTTACCATCTTTTTTTAGCTATTCGAAATTGGACGTCATCGCCAACCCTTATGGCAGTGATCATCTCCCCGTACACACCAGCTAAAAAATCTGTACCGGAAATCATTCCGACAGAACCCCAGCATTGGAATTCTCATTTAGAAGACAGGCGTTCCCGAGAGATAAACGGCTTCTCAAAAGAATACTTTTAATGTTTTGTCAGTTATGTGTTTGTGCGGGCGTCGCAGGTTAGATTATAACTGATAACTCCTTACAGATAACTCAGGCATGAGACAGAATCAATTTCGTTATTCATCATTCTATAATTACTTTGTGGTGCTTCTGCTGCAGGGAAACATTTACGTGTTTATTTTTCACTACATTATAACCACCTGCCTTGAAGAACACCCTTCCGCTAGTTCTGCAATTTCGGACTAAAGTGCTAAAACAACCGTCGGAATAAATATTTGTCGATAAATTACGCAGTCGACTGCGAAGAGTGTTTGGAAGCAGTGATATTAGAGTGTATGTCGTTTATATGAACCGAAAAAAAGCTAGAACTTTAATTCTTAACACTCCGGGAAACCTAATTTTAAGGGGTGGGTTTAGAAATGTAGTTCTCACTTTAAACCGACTGGTAACGGTCGGTTAAAAAGTGGTCATTCCAGGTGGTAGTTTCATCGTATAGCTAAAAATTACCCATCTTTAGATGCTAGCGTTTGCGAGAAACGCCATAAACATTTTTGAAAAGTCGATGAAAACGGGGTCTATAGCAAGCACACGCGCCGGCATTGATGAAGGTGTCGACTGGCTTGGGGATTTCATCCGAACCCCTGCTGATTCTCGAGAATTAAGTTATTTGTGTTCAGATTGTGCTTGATAGGACATTGATACTGAAAGTGTTTTTAAGGCTCTTCGTTCATTGCATGCACCGTTCGCCTGTGCCCTGTGCTGAAAGGTGCAGGCTACCGTGTTTCAGAAAGCCGAGAAGGTATTTCTCCGGCAGCTGGAATAGCGGACGTTTCAAGTAGAACGTTGTGCTTGTAAAATTGGAAAGAATAAAAGAAATAGAAACTGTCTGAAAGTATTTATCAGGAGAAAAATAAGGAAAAGTATGAAATTAAAACCCAAATCAAATGTGAAAAAGTTCTTTCTAATCGCTGTAGCTACGATGGTATCATTACCTGAGTCTTAAGCCATAACATTTGCTTAAATGGCCGGTCCGAAAGAACCCCGCGAGTAGGCCTTTTTATTAGGGAAGCAAATGAAAATACCCGGTCTGCAAGAGCAGATGATCACGTTACCGTGTTTTAGTTGATAGCGCTTTTTAGCAACGGATAAAGCTAAACGTGGCTCCGTCCAGTAGATGATTCTGAAGGCAGTTGAGACACTCAACTTTCTCCAGCGCCTGTTGACAGCTAAGTCTGTCGCGCTGACTGCTACAAGCACAATGGATGCATCATATGATGCATTTGATCCTGCAGCCAAAGATGAACTCATTAACTTGGGCATGGCAGAGTGCATGAGCTTAGTCTAGCTGACGAAGTCAACAACTTTTCCTGGAACCTCCTGGGGTCGATGGCGGAAATCTTCTATTCCTTGAATTTGAAATAAAGAGCAGCAACAACCATTGCATCCTTTGCACCAGATTTCAGCTTCAAAAATATGACCAACTTTCGGGTAGAGCCATCCATAATTGCTTCCAAGCGCTTGTCCGTGTCTCCTCGCTTGTCCCGTCTTCTCTTGTGCGCTATTTATTTCCCTTAAGTATGCTTCCAAAAGCTGCCTGCTCTGGACTTGGTCTGCTTCTTCCCTTTTGTCAAGCTTTGATTTTACTCATACGACAGCTTGCAGCAGTTCCCCATAAAAGCAATCAGTTTTAGATTAGACTCGAGACAATGCACATGCTATCAGAAAAAGCCGCTTTCCTTGAACAGTTGCTGTTTCAGTGCAGTCCGTAGATTTAGAGCGAAGAAGGTCTAGTATGCTAACACAAAGAATTGCAGCACGTCAGGCATAATGTGAGAAAAAAATGCCTAAAGAGTTGATTGTTTTGGTTCACCTATTCTTGGAACACAGTTTTAAAGAGTTGATCATTTTTACAGGGTGGAAGCATGAACGCGCTGAAGGAAGCTGACAACAATGCTGCCTTAGCATCCGAAACTCCTGTGGCAGCGCATTGGATATGACGGAGCAAGATGAGTTCTGCTTCTTTATGGTTATGAGGTAAACTGCCTGTGATTCGAATGTCAAGTAGTCCGCAACCTCATCTGGGTGAAATAGGAAGCGTCCATTTAAATGGTGTTTCACATTTACAAGAACTCGCTTTTTGAAATAAATGATAAGAGACACTAGGTTTCCAGTCATAGGAGTAGTATATCTTAATGAGAAAGACATTTAAATGCGCAGTCTCCAAAACCACAGCTGGCATGGCTGTCACGAGCTGGGAAACAGCACGAGCCCGTTGAAACTAAAATTTCTGGGAAAGGAAAACAATCATAACGACAATGAGCGAGCATGTTTATGCATGACATGCCAAATTCAAGTCTTGCAGCGCTAGGTAAATGCGAACAAGCTTCACCACGTTCGCACTCTTAATTTGGACACGTTGACGAAGACTTTCACGACGTTTTCGAACATTTGCTAAGCATTCTTTAGGAAGAATTCAAACTTCGCATTCAAGACATTCAAAACTTCAATAAAACGGACAGTTGAGCTAGTTGGTACATATTTCTTGGAAAAAACAGCGCTAAACGAAAGGACAACGAAAAAGAGTACGCCGGTCCTGTTGTACTCTTTTTCGTTGTCTTTTCGTTTAGCGCTGTTTTTTCCAAGAAACATTCAAAACCTCTCTAAATGGTTTGAAATTTTCTCTGTACCCTTCTCTGCGTGAGTCGACAGTGTGTAGGCTGGTGTTAACATGGAGTTTATTGAACGTCAAGCCAGTACAGGATCACGACAGAAAAATGAGATGTAGGTGTCCTGGAGTTTTAGACTCTCTAGAGTATAAAATGTTTTCAACTCCGCACCAACATGCGACAACGGTTATTGCCACATTCAGAAGCAGATGTGTGCGCGAGGATGCCTTATTTTTATTGAAAGTGAAAGAATGTACATTGACTTCAAGGATGACTGATGGCCTTCTGCAGTGCCTTCGCACAATGGTCTCCGCGCATTGCCTAACGCCAGCCATTTCATTCCGTTTCGCAGGTAAGCTTTAGCAAGCTTGAAGCAAGCAGCATGCTGAAAACAGAGGATAAGCCCTGAGATTAAATATTAGAACCTGCTGTTTAAAAAACCAATTATCTTCATATTTTCTTTTACTGAACACACTGTAAGATTGGCGTTCAACACGCCTCCCCCTATCCCCTACGAAGAAATGTCATTGTGATCGCCCTCGCTCTACAGCTTTTTTTTACTTTACGGGCTTGGCCCCACGACAGCATAAATTTTCTCAATGCGGCCCGCATCAAAATATGCGTTCTAGACCTCGGCCTTAATTGGTTAAGCACCATCAAAGCCCACATAACAGATAAGAGGGAATGGTTACTTTCTGCATTCGGACTTTTTTGTAATAAGTGAAATAAAAGAAAGGCTAGGCAATCGAACGGGCGCTCAACTCAGTGCGTCTCAGTTTCAGTCTTTACAATGGCGCAGTCGACCAACGTCGAGCCCGACCCGGACCTCCCCACCCGCCGCTCCTCCTTCGAAGCGGCCGGGCAGTCACACGGCCGGCTCCCGCGGCGCCTGGCACCCCTATTCCGCCCTAGACGGCGTCCATGCCTCCTCGGCGGATTCGGTCTTGGCCCTTCTTCCCGAAGCCCTCTCCACCCTCCTGGAGTTATCTGCTTCTTTCACTGCAGCGCTTGGCCGCGCATTGCTGTCCTCTGGATACCCAGTACCGCCGGTACAAATTCCGGAGTTACGTGGATTTTCTGACGACGCCGAAGCGTGGATTCAAGTGGTCGACGCTGCTGCCCGGCGTTCCGCCTGGTCTCCAGCCACCACGCTCGCCGTCGCGGAAGACCATCTCCGTGGTGCCGCCCGCGCCTGGCACCAGTACGAAGGCCGCCGCTACACCACTTGGTCGGCCTGGACCTCTGCCCTTCTTGCCGCGTTTACACCCCCTGCCAGTGCGTATGCTGCCAAACTCACGACGATGAGAGCGCGGCGGCAGGCTCCAGATAAAGATGTCGCCCTTTACATTTATGATAAGGTCCGTCTTCTTCAGGCCTGCAACATCGAGTGGTCCGCGTCCGCAGCCAAACAGTACATTGTCGACGGGCTTCACGATGTCACCCACGCATCGATTATGTCCACACTGGGCACTGACAGCCTCTTTATATTTATCTACCGAGCGGCCTCCTTGCATGACACCGCCCGTCGTCGTGGGACCCTTGCGGCCGCCGGAACAACTGCCACAGCACCACAGCAACGCCGCGGTTGATTTTCGTGCGGACAACATGGCCACATGTACACGGATTTTCCTCATGTTGCTCGCCCACGCATACAATTCCAGAATCACCCTCTTCCCTTCCTGTCGGTTCATGTCGACGGCATCGGGGAGCTGACCGCACTGGTTGACACCGGCGCGCAGCGAACGGCATTGCTTCAACGTCATGCACCGGGCCCGATGAGTCAATGGACCTCGTCTTATCTGCAAGGCTTGGGGTGGGGGGAGCGCTGTTCCCGTTTGTGCAGTCGATATCTGCATCCGGACTGAGGCGGCGGCAAGGTCCTGGTGAGCTTCCGGTGTTTGCGGACTCGCCTGCTGACCGCCTCTTGGGCGCAGACTACCTCATGTCCGGGGACGTGGCTCTCTCAATCGAAAACGGCGAAGTGCAACTCCGCTCATGCCGTACCGTCCCTAGCCCACCCGTGGACGAGCATCTTAGAGGTGAGCCTCCCGCTCCTAAAACCTTGAGTGCCCTGCTGCACCGGCACACGGCCATTTTCGCGGAGACTAGTGCACAGCTTCCTGGCACTGATTTGATTGTTCACCGCATACCAACCGACAATCACCCGCCCATAACTATTCCGCTGCGGCGCTACGCAGAGCGTGAGCGAACGGTCATCGCTGGCCCGGTAAGCGACATGCTGGCTGCTGGGGTCGTCTGACCCTCCTCGAGCACTTGGGCAGCCCCTGTTGTTCTCGCACGCGAGAAAAACGGCACTCTGGGATTTTTCGTCGACTACGGAGAGCTCAATGAGCACACGATTCCAGACTCTTATCCGCTTCCTCGTACCGACGACACGATTGACGCCGTTCGACGCGCGAAATACTTTCCATTTCTCGACCTGCGCTGCGGGTACTGGCAGATCAACGTCGCCGAAGAGGATAAACACAAGACTGCTTTTCGCACCCCTACCGGGCTGTACGAGTTCAATCGCACGCGTTTCGGGCTACGTACAGCTCCAAGCACTTTCCAGCGTGCTATGAACATGGTGCTCGGTTCTCTCAAAGACCACGTCTGTGTCGTCTACCTCGATGACATTTTGGGCAACGGCGGCAGCGAAGCTGAGCATCTCCGGAACCTGGATATAGTTCTTGTCCTGTTATACCAAGCTGGCTTCCGGCTAAACCGCGATAAATGTAAGTTTGGCCTGTCGGAGATCTCCTACCACGGCTACAAAATTTCTGCGGAAGGCATTCACCCGCTCCCAGAGCGAATAGCGGCAGTCACGAATTACCCCACGCCTAACAGTGTGAAGCAGCTGCAGGAGTTCCTTGGCATGGCTTCCTATTTACGAAAATTCGTAGCCAATTTTGCCACCACAGCAGCTCCCCTCACAAATTTGTTAAAGAAGGGCGGGAACTATATATGGGGTGAACGGCTGCAACGAGCCTTTCAAGCGCTCAAAGATCAACTGACTCAGTGCCCAGTACTTAGCCACTTTCGTGAAGATTGACACACTGAAGTGCACACTGACGCCAACCAGGTCGGTCTGGGGGCGGTTCTTCTCCGGCGCGACTCGCAGGGTGCTCAGCACGTCGTGGCATACGCTAGTCGCAAACTGTCGCAACTGTGGTCTGAAGTGTCGACGATAAGTTTTGCCACTACCTTTTCGGGCGGAAATTCACCATCGTAACGGATAATTCCGCAATCGCCTGGATGTTCACGAAGCAGCACCTCAAGCACAAGCTCGCTGGATTATCACGCTTCAAGAATACACATATGATGTGCGGCATCGTGCCGGGGCTCTTAACCTTATTGCAGATGCCTTGTCGCGACACCCCAGTGGTGACGGCTACTCTCGAGCTCGGCACAGCGAAAGTTTGCTCTTCTTTTGTCAGCAGGATATAAAGAGGGCCCAAAGCGAGGACAGAGATTTGGCGGCTATCATGGCTTCCCTCGGGGACACTGGAAGCAACTCCAAGTTTGTCCTGCGGGATGCTATGTTATACCGCCGACATTGGCTCAACAACGGCAAGGAGAACAGCATCTCCTCGTACTTCCTGCTGCTTTCCGCGGGCAGGTGCTCCACGCTATTCACGTCTCCCCCATAGGAGGGCACATTGGTCAGCGAGCCACGTTGCGAAAGGCACAGGAATGCTTCTGGTGGCCCAAGATGACCAGCAACATCCGCGCGTACATTGCCAGCTGCGAGGTCTTCCAGCAGTACAAGCGTCTTCCAGGCTGTCAACCCGGGCTTCGAACGCCAATCCCTTTGCCTGAGACTGTATTTGACGCTGTAGGGATCGACCACATTGGACCTCTGCCGACATCAGCAGTGGGCAGCCGGTACATATTAGTGGCTGTAGATCCTCTGTTAAAATTTGTAGAGGTTGCTGCGGTACCCTCCCTCGCTGCACACAACGTCGTTGAACTTTTACAAGACCGGTTCGAATGGCGGCACGGGCTTCCACAAAAACTAATATCGGACCGCTCAACCACCTTCCGGAGTCGCGAAATCCGAGCCTGCCTGCGCCGGGCGGGAGTTGAACACCACTTAACATCGGCGTACCACCCTCAAGCGAATGGTCTCACCGAGCGGACGAATCAGCGGACTCGCTCCCTTCTGCATGAATAATAAAAAAGGCGAGGCAGACTGGGACCAGTACCTCCGAGCGGCGGCCTACGCTGTCAACACTTCTGTGCAAAGTTCTGCAGGAACAATGCCTTATAAGATTGTGCACGGACAACAAACCTCAACTTGCAAGAACGTGCAACTTAGAAACGCCTATCAATATCGGGACCCCTGTACCGCGAAAGGCAGCTTGTCAGCGCATCAGATCGGAAGCACGGAAAACAGCGTCTCGTGCGCAACAGGCGCAAAAACGCTTCTATGACCGCCGACATCGACCAGCTCCTCGCTATATAATGGGCGACGAGGTCTGGGTGCGACGCGGTCTACCATCATCAGGGTGTAAGCTGACTGCGAAATATGATGGGCCTTACGTAATCACTGAGCACTTAGGTGACAATACGTGGCGTGTGTGCACTGCTGCGTTTCAAGCAGGCTCGGACGGGCGGAGGAGAAACAATTTCGCAGTGCACGTGTCGCGGTTGAAGAAAAGGGTCATTCGCCTGCAAGACTGATTAGGACTATGCTGTCTCTTCAGGTCCGCAGTCATGGCCTAGTGTAATGCCGAGACAAAAAAGATGAAGTAGAGATGAGAGAAGCGGGCGGGACAAGACGAGGAAGTGAAATAAAAGAAAGGCTAGGCAATCGAGCGGACGCTCAGCTCAGTGCGTCTCATTTTCAGTCTTTACATAAGCAAGCATCAAAATGTAAAAAGCAAAGGTTTCAATCTTCCTCAAACGCAAGATGAACCAGGGTTGTAAAGTAGTAAGGTCGAAAATTAGTGGCCGTCATTTTAAGAGGAGCTGTTTTCGTCTGGGGAACTCAAGTCACAATTTGCACGGAGAAGTACGCTCTTCACTGGAAGGAGAATGGAATGCATTACTAGGCAGCTGGTACACACAGTCTGAAGGATGGTAAGTGCAGTCTGCTCGCGCATAAGTTCGCTGAAGCATTGGTCCCGAGATTGAAGTTTATAGCTCCGGAGTGCAATATTGCAGGACAGATAGGAAAGAATAGATTAAAAAAATGGGGTGGTAACGGCAAAGAGACGAAAAAGAGTGCTTCCTCTCGGAACGCAAAGCCATAGTGAGACGTCGCAGACGGTCGCTGAATACGAAAACAATGGTGGCTGTGCCGAAGGCACAATATCTCTTTCTGATCAATTGAGCAGTAACAGGGCAAAGCTGCTGCACGGTAAATATAGCGAAAGAAGTGCGTCAGACAAGTACAGGTGGCATTTCTAGCACCGCCCAAGATGTTCGAAGAATGCGCGCTATGTACCCCCCAGTAACCAGAGTTTAGCCGTAGATTGCAAGAGCCCATTGTCATTCTATCAAGTCTGCTTCAGAACGCATTTGAGGGGTTTAAAGTTTCGTTTCAATGATGTTATTCGTGCAGATAGCATTGTGTTCGTTTGTGCATCAAGAATGACTTTATTTTTTCTGTTCGAGTCGTCGAACGTGAACATAAGAATTGATTGGTCAACTTCATGAAAAGTATTATCTGGATGCCTGAAATTTTCCCGTAAGTATTATACTGTGCTTTTACCGCCAAAAAGACGACAGAACAGCGTCTTGGGACGACGTCGTTAGGCAAGGCCCAATTTCGCGTACGGAATGGATAGGCACGTGCTTTCGCAGTATATCGACGGAAGAATCAGAAGGTCCACGGTCGGACAGACCGGTAGAGAAAAAGTAAGAGAAAGGGCAGAAAGACACTGGTAGCCTTCGTCCTGGTCCTGCTTCTATCGTTCTCCTGTAAATAAATCCCCGTGGGTGCTAAGCACGTAAGAGTAAATGACCAAAATCAATGTTGTATGCAGAACGTGATAGCTTCTAGAGATAAGTAGAGGCTAAGAAACGTTAACAGTTTAACGACTGGTAATAATATGCAGCGCATGCGTGCAGAGGTACACTCCGCAAGGTATGGAAATATTTGTGTGCTCTGCGTTGAGCAGAGGCTCCAACTGAACAGCAAGTGCTAAATGCCAGATTTATTTAGAAGTATGGTCGGAGGAACAATGTACATCAGGCGCATTTTTCATCTGGTTTATTGAGGTCTCATGCTTAAACATCGCGAAGCTGAGCGTAGCCGTGGATTATAATTTCGAAGCGAGTGGTTGTACATGTGACGACAGACACATTTCTGACCGGGCTGAAGCTTTGGCAAGTGGCGAAATTGTTTGAGCGAATCATCATAATGCACGTTTCATGGGAATACGAGTAAATCCAAGAGAGAAGACATCTTTTCAAGGTTTGCATTGACAGCAAAACAAATTTCAGGGAATATCGAGAGGAAGTATTGATTTTTGACAATACGGCTGCAATGGAGCGTAGAGAGAGTTGTATGCCAGCTATTTTTAGTTCTTGCCGCAACTAGAATTCGCAAGCCAAGTGCGTAAAGCCGTCTACTAGAGTGAAAACCACGGCATGTAGCAGACCCTATTGTAACATGCGCAGTATATATGTGTTTTCGTACCGAGCATAGACCACGCAGACAGCGGTAAACGTTCAGTGCTACTGGGGAGACAATGGGTTCCGGGGCCCGAATATCTGGGAGAGCTCGGGACGACACCTTTATAGGAAGCTTATAAGGACCTTGAATAGATCAGGAATTATTTACTAAATAATCGGCGAACCGGCGAACTTTCTCAAGCTGTTCTCGATTTCACAATTTCACTCTCGTATATCCCATTCTGACAATTTTTTAACCGCCTTTGACAAAACAAATCGAGCAGCCGCGACGGCAACGGCAGTTGGCTCGCAGCTGAGTGACGGCGTGGCGAGGCCTGGAGCTTCCACTGCTCCAACTTCCCGGCATATGCATGAACCCTCGCTCTCTGACCTTGGATATTAGGCAGCGGCTAGGCGACGAGCAATTTCCCGCTTTTCAAGCTCTGTCTTACTAACGGCGGCTGCAGGCTTACGTCCAACAGGTTACACCCACAGCAGGACCCACAGCAGGGGAACAGCGGCCAGCGTCGGCCCCTCCGGTGCCGCCGCTCGGCTGCTAGCCTGCTCCGTCCGTCGGTGGGGCGAGTCGGTTACTTTTGGTAAAGATCGTAGACCAACTCGGCCAATAGTGGGCTCTCTTGTCCTGGGCTAATTTCTTTTTTCAGAAACTTCGAAGAGCAAAGCTTGCAGGAAACAATTTTTTTTTTACCTTTAGAAGATTGTGAAGACTGTAAATTGTATTCACAATAACCCCCGATTTCCAGCGGCTGCGTGAAGGGGGGCATGAAATAGGCAGTTTTGTTGCAAAGGAGCACTGCCCGAGAAGGCGAGCCATTTCGCGAAGGTGGCAAAAGGACATACTGCGCATGCGCGAGGAGCAGTGACGTCAAACGGCGCACAGATGGCGCGCCGCCACCCTTCGCTGCGCAGATGACTCAAAGCAGCCGCAACTGCCGCTTCCACGCGCTCTCCATGGCCTCTCTCTCTTTCTCTTTTCGTTGCTTTCGAAATCCCCCAGGTTTAACCAGAGCTAAACCACCGCCAGTTTTATTCTCAAGGCTTATCCTTCAGTTCTAAGTATGCTGCTTGCTTGAGGCTGGCCAAAGCTGAGCCGCAACACGGAATGAAATGCCAGGCGTTAGGCCATGCGTGGTGACCATTGAGCGAGGGCATGGAGAATGCCATCAGTCATCCTTGAACACAATGCACATTCATTAACTTTCAATAAAAAAAGGCCTTCTCGCGCAATTATCTGCTTCCTAATGTGGTAATGACCCTCGTCGCATGTTGGCGCCGAGTTGAAAACATTTCATACTCTAGAGAGTCTGAAACTCCAGGAGACCTACATCTCATTCTTCTGTCGTGAGCCGGTGCTGGCTTGAAGCTCAATAAACTCCATTTCCGCAACAGCCTGCACATTTTCGACTCATGCAGCGAAGGCTGCAGGGAAAATTTCAATTCATTTAGAGTGGTTCTGAATGTCTTGAAAGCGAAATTTCAATTCTTCTTGAAGACGGCATAGCAAATTTCGAAAACACCATGAGAGTCTTGTGCAACATGGCCAAATTACTCAAGAGTGTGAACGTGGTGAAGCTTGCTCGCATTTACCTGGCGCTGCAAGAGCTGTAATTTGGCTTCTAAAGCATAAACGCGTTAGCTCATTTTCGTTATGATTTTTTGCCATTCTGGGGGACCTTTCGGGTACGGCATTAACTTCGCTGCGTTGACAGAAAGCGAAGGATGCCCATTATATCTGCATTAATGGAACCCCCACCATGCTTGTTTAAGGATTGCTCACCCTATTTCAAAAAAATTACCGAAGGACTTAAAAATCCAACCCTCGAAATTGTGGCCTTCTTTATCAAAAACGTTAAAGATAACATCGATCTTGAGCAGTCCAAGAGGCTTCGGTAAGAAATCTGTTAAATACTTCTTTAGATTTTATTCCAGAAATGGTGCCCCTTACTCACTCCTTACCCCTGAGTCTTCATAGCTCTATATTGCACAAGCAACCAAGAGAAATCTCTCCGAAGGACAGCCTCGAAGTGACCACAAAAGTGCCCAGCCTGTCCATCACTGTTTCTGAACCAGCCCTGGTGCAGTTCCTGATGAAAGCTTTAACTATTCCTAAGCGTTATTCTCACAAACCGCTTGGTACAGCAACGTTTTTACGGCCGTCCATCAGAAGACCGCGAAATTTCCACCCGTCCCAATTTAAAAGTGCAGACAGGTATTTACAAAATACCTGCTTCCTTCTCTCCTCACCTGATAAATTGGTGAGGTTCCCGAACACTTTTTCTGCTAAAATACGAATAACGTTGATAAAATGGCTTTCTTATTTGCAGCCAATTACAGATTAAATAGAAGTCTATGTATTATATGCCGAAGACTTCTCTTTACCATAACGTGGAATAATTACCATTTTTCCGCGAAATTAAGCCACAGAGATTACATCACTGACATTTTGGTTTAAACCAAAATTATCAGCCCTAAATGTTCTGCAGCGACGAAGACTTTCCCCTGCCACTTCAATGTACTACCTATGTTACGAAATGTATTGAAGAAACTGGTGCATTCAAAAATGCGTGCTCCTCGCAACCGTATTGTTTAAGCCAGGTGTGCGCTCCACGCCTTTACTTAATATCCAAACTTAAGATTTCATTTTCATGACACCATAAATACATTCGATGCCGGCGCCTTTACATCATCAGCATATTTTTCGTGTGCTAAGTTTCCCTGTATTCACTCTCGTAGTGCAGTGTAAACGCTCAGGAAGCTATTTTAAGGCGGAAGCCTTTAATGCCTCATGGCTGTAAGCAGAAGTTTTCGACAGAAATGTCACGCTTTTCAATTGGTCGAAACGGTCGTGACGTCAGAGTGCGCGAATTTCAAACCGGGCCAATTGTACTTTGGCTAGTAACCATGCAACCAATTAAAGGGATCGTAGAGAAACGCTTCAAGTAAGTGCGAAAGAGTTTAGTTAATTGCATAATCACCCAATGAGCCTAATTAACCTTTCTAATCACGTGAGATAATTAAATAAAACCGAGTAGGAAATTGGTCGAGTTCGGGAATCGAACCCCGGTCTCCGGAGTGCGAGACGAGCATGCTAACCAATCCTCCATGCCAGCTCGATGGTTTGGAATGAACAAAGGCGCGTATAGTGAATACGGTGTCTTGGTTCACTCCCATCTTCCTCCCTTCCTGTTACGGCGAGGTTCAGACGTCCACAAGGTATGCGAGACAGATACATTTCCTTTCCTCAAAAAACAATTTACCAACGAGCAAGGTGTAGAACCGAACGGGTTGGTTGGTTTGTAAACATTTATTAAAACAGTCAAGGGGCCGAAGGCCCAGATCTAGGGCTCGGCCAAGACTCCTTGGAATCTGGCAGCCTCTAGAGCGAGACCGATGAGCGTTCGTTGGTCGTCTAGGGTAGAGCTGCGTAGACGAGCCTCCCAGGTGTCTTGTGTGGGTGTTGGCATGTGTTGTCGTGGACAAGTCCAGACCATATGAAGGAGGTCTGCTGGGATATTGCAGTGTTTACACATCGGCATATACCGTTCAGGAAATATGTTATGGAATCTTTTCAGATTGGGGAAAGTGTCCGTCTGGAGTTGGCGCCATGTGACGGCCTCTGTCTTTGTAAATTCTTGGTGCGGACCTGGATAGAGTTGGCGAGAAAGACGATAGTGCTGGAGCAGATCGCGTGAAGTGATTATGGTGTCCTTCCTGACCAAGGCGGGCATGTAGGGGGCGGGGTGATAAGCTGCTCGGAAAGTGAGCCCTCGAGCTAGCTCATGTGCTCCCTCATTACCCTTCAGACCCATGTGGGCTGGAGCCCATATCAGTAGGGTCAGGTGTTTAGGAGGATTTGATACGAGTACGCGAAACGCTTCGACTGAAATACGGCCATGAGTAAAATTAAGAATGGCGCGCTGTGAGTCACTTATGACTACTCTAGCTTTAGAAATGGAGAGCGCGAGAGCAATAGCTACTTCCTCCACTGTAGTGATATCTGAAGTGCGTACGGAGCAGGAGGCATGAAGTGACATGTTCTCATCTGTGGCAACCGCTGTTGCAGCAGTCCGAGTAGGATGGTCTGCCGCGTCTGTGTAAAGCGCGTCAAGTCGGCCAGCATATCGCTGCTGGAGTAACGCGGCCCGAGCTTCTCTGCGATCTTGATGGTGAGTTGGATGCATGTTGCGGGGGAGAGGGAGAGTCTTGATGTTGGCCCTGATGGCAAGTGGGAGATTGACCACCGAGGATGGAGGACGCCAGGGAGCGATGCGAAGTCGTTCGAGGATAGAGCGGCCTGCGGAAGTTAGGGAGAGGCGTTGGCGCTGGGCCAGGAGGGCCACCTCAATGAGCTCGTCAACCGTGTTGGAGACACCAAGGGCAACCGAACGGGTAATGGCGTTCTGTGGACTCCCTGGAAGCGTTGCGGAATGGTCACGTGTCGAAATATGGCGGCGCCCATGCTCCCGCCCTGTAAAGCGTCTATAAATGCGGGATTACCTTGGCGTGAATGCTTTGCCATGCAGTCCTCAATGGAGATGTGGCAGCGACAGGAAGAAGCGAGAAAGCGACACTATGCGCACGAGACGCCAGAACAGCGTGAAGAACGTCTTGCAAACGTCGTGCTAAGGATGCAGCTCTTAGAGGCGAATCTTAGCATGTTAACAACACATCAGGGGCACAGACAGCAGCACCGCACGTAAAGCTTTCGTCTCACCGCACTTTATGTCTACAAAGTGCCCCCCTGAATTTTTTTCAGGAATTAACGAAGTCCGACGCAGGTAAAGCATACTCGAAGCAAGCGAGTATTTTCAGTATTTGGTGTTCTGGAAAAAAATGTTATGGTTATAAGTTGTTTCCTGACGTTAATAATAAAATAAAGAAGTCTATGCTTTCTACATTTGCTGTAAGCGATGCTCGAAAAGCAGAAGATTTTTCTGTTTTTTTTATTGTTTTGGAGTATGAATGCTGCGTGTAGTGAACTAATCTACAAACTCATTCCTCCGATGGTTCCCTTTGTTGTTATTTCTAAAAATGGTTTTGAACGCTTATGTCGCTGCTGGGATAAAAAAGGAATCGCCTTTTCGTAGTGAAATGCTGAACTAATGTTGGCATACAAATATTATGACAGGCCTATCGCGTAAATTTACTGAGGGTAACTCCCACACTATTCACACAGCTTATGGTTAGTGGCAAGTTCTCGTTATTTCAAGTGGTTTGTGGCTGCAAGGCTGTTTTCGAATCTCCTAAGGACCTCTGATCTTCATTTTCTTCTCATTTACCTCACCGAGAGAACACGAGCTGTGCCGATTCACGAAGCTTTCCCAAACATCATATAGAGAAGGGAAACTGTGTGAGGATTTGCGAAGCAACAGCTATGATTTAGGTAGGCAAAGATAATAAACTTTAGCTAAAAAGTTTTGCGCAGCATGTAAAGCAATGGACGATAGTCTCGGGAGGGAACCACGCTTCACGATATGTCGCCAAGCGCTTGTAGTGGACGGATAGTACACAGTTAGGGCAGGAAATCGCCACTGATCCGGACCACGGGAGTGAAAACCGAGATAATAAAAAGGAGGTCAAGCGCCTTTGGCGAATACTTTGTGCTCCTGAGTGGTAGTTTACCAGAATCATTCAATACAAAATAGTTTAACAGCAGTATCTTACCGGTTCTCACGTACTGAGAGCAACATGAAGGTTAATGAAAATGGTTCAATTTAAATGGCTAACAACGCAACGAGCTAGGGAAAGAAAAATCACCGGCGAAGCGTAAAATTAAGACACACGCCCTCGAAGATCGAAAACACAACTTTTGCCCTTCAAAATTTGTCTTTATTGAACCCTTCTACAGCTATATTCCGTCTCCGAACTGTTAGTGGAAAAATACCATGTTCTTGATGCCACAGGGGCTGTACACGAGGTTCAAATAGATATGGCAGAAGAGAAAAACAATTTCCCGTGTGGCAATCTCTGCTGGGGTGCGCCTAATAAAGATTCCTAAATGATTCCTAAAAGATTCCGACTTCAGGAAGGGTATTCAGTATTTCTAAGTTTTGGCAATTATCTTAGAAGTTGAGAAGCTTAGGCCTCCTTGGTCTGGTTTTTTTGTTGATCAGTGTTCTGGGGAGACGCTGTGTAACTATCCGATAACACAGAGGTTTTGGTGAGGACCGCATTTTCACTACATATGAGCTTTAAGAATCGTTCTCCTGTCTTCGAGGGAAAGATAATTTGTTTGTAAATAAAGATCATTTAAATCATTTTGGTGTAACCGACCCCACGGTTCCCACCGGCGGCATGCGGTTGTTTTTTCCTCCGCTTTTCTAATCAATTATCTTTAAGCGATAACATATTCAGTAATATTCATGATTGATAAACACCACAAAATAAATAAACATACATGAAATTCCCTGTTTTCCATGGTTTTTTTGGCTGTAGGCTTCGCTTAAATGTATAACGAGCCCCTCATTCCCCTTCACTTGATTATATATATCTATATATTTGTAGCTAATTATACGCTTTGTTAAAAGAAACATATGTATTGGACTCGATGTTTCGATCGAAAGACCGATCTTTTTCAAGAGTGATTTGTCTGATGATGTTCCCGTTTTATAGAGGTGGGCACCGACCAGGTGGGTGAGAAAAACAAAGTTCGCTATAAGACAAAGAAATTAGAGGTAGTGAGACCCGCACGAAGAGAATGAGTGCAGAACAGGTGTGTGTGTGTGTGTGTGTGTGTGTGTGTGTGTGTGTGTATGTGTGTATGTATGTATGTATGTATATATATATATATATATATATATATATATATATATATATATATATATATATATATATATATATATCCCATTTAATTGTACTCCTCAAGAGATATTTTGCGCTGGTGTCAGTTACCGTTTTATGCTAAAAAACTCAATTGGAATTGAGTTTTTTAGCATAAAACGCTAAAAAACTTTTCGTTTCGGACTTCTTTTGTATCCAAAATATGCATTCCGCACCAAACTTAGTGAACAGCAGGCGCATGACCCAGGAGTCAAAGGCGGATGAAATCACTGCAGGAACAGTATTTTTAAGAACATCCATTTCAGTAACCTGTAAAAGCCCAATTCTTATAGCGCGTGTACGTTGGGCGATTTCTCTTGACCTTTGCAGAGTGTAATATCGAACATCGTCAGAGGTTTTTCAGTGCGGAATGTTAATTGGGGCTTCGCAACAAGGCGGACATGTAGTATGTAATGAAGCTGAATATATTAGACGAATAACCCCGGAATGAAGTTTTAACATTTCGTTTTAGGGCTAAAACTTGAGAAGAAAGCGCCTTTAAACATTTTCTGAATTGGCTCTATGCTTGCAAATCTGGAGTGTCAAATATACGCTTATGAAAGCTGGTTGGCTTGCCTTTGCTTGCCATCAGAGTTATAAAGTTGTGTCCGCCACCCTAGCAATATAGCAGATACAAGCAGAGCTTGTACGTTTTACGATTTAAGAGTTGAAGTTATGACGCACTACCTTATGAGCGAAGCGAGGTCGATTTATATACGTGAAACGCTGGCAAACGTTCTTTTTTTTGAGAGCACCGATTTCGAACGCAATTCTCATTGGATTACTGTCAAAACTGCGCTTGCCGGCAAAAGCAACAGCTTTGAATTTCAGTATATATTCTGACGTTGTATAACCGTAAATCCGAAAAGTAAATACGAACTTCATTAAACGTAGAATTATTAAATCTATCAAGTACATTCGATTACATTTTGGTGCCATCCACATGGACAAACTACAGGGAGATATCTTTCAAGGAATCTAAATTTCTCCTCATCCAGACTGCGCCCACTGCAGGAAAAAGACCTCTTCCATTTCGTTCCAGTTAACCTTCTTCTTTGCCCTCTGCGGCCGTCCTAACCACGCAAGCTTCTTATTGACATCTGTCCACCTAACATTCTGCCGCCTTCTGCTATGCTTCCCTTCTCATGGAATTCAGTCTCTTACCCTTAAGGGCGATCGGTTATCTTGCCTCCGCATTACATGTCCTGCCCAAGTTAATTCCTTCCTCTTGATTTCGTCTAGGGTGTCACTAACCCACACTTGATGTCTGACCTTATGTGCCGCCATCCCCCCGTGAATGGAAGTTTACCAATACGCCTTGAGAAAAGTATTTCACAACTGTATCTCACCGCACTCGCCTCAGGGGCAGAAACGTGGTGGCTAAACAAAAGGTTTCGGCTTAAAGTACAGCCCAGCAATCTATACAAATTATATGGATAGGTGTAACGCCAAGAGACAGAAAGATTCGGTAATAACAGGTAAAATTGCAAAAACAATCAGCCTAAATAGATGTCCTACACTGTGCGAACATTCATCACATGATGACTTAAAGCCAGATATCGAGAGCAGGAATTAATTGCACCACACTGATAATATTCTCATTCGTAAACAGTGAGCTTAACAATTTCCGGCTAAATACAAACACGGTGATGGTGGAACCAAATATATCGGACATACTGATTAATACAGATATCTCTTGATGAAACATCGCGCTGTCTCTCTCGAAAGCTGGGTTCTCTGATTGGCGCCATCTTTGGTCATTTGTTCGAAGATAATTGTTCTATTTTGATAACTGCATACCCACATTTCAGTTTTATGTGCTCATGGAGTTAAGATAAAATTTTATTTAATAAAGCTTCGCACATTTTCTCGTGTATTTTCAATCTCCGACAGCTGCGCTGATCAACTGCGCACTTTGTGCATACTTCGAGTAAAATTGTATCGATAATTACTAACGTACATTTAACTATTTGTTGTGGACCTTGCTGCGCAAATAGCGATATAACGCACTCTACATGAAACACGCAAATGTCATAAGTAGATCGTTCGAGCGGTCCACAAAAAGCCCTTGTTTGACAGATCTCAACAGAGAGCACGCTTTAGAATTATGGTTAGCTTGCATTTTCTGCCTCTTTGAATAAAACGATAACAGCAGCAAGGTTAAGACGAAAGTGCTGGTCTGAATTGTTTCGTTGACCGCGGCACATCGATCACTGCCGTCTCTTCGACGCTGAGGCTATATTTATCCAACATATGGCGCTGCCAGAAGGTAAACGCTAAGCTACGAGGAAAAAAAATATTGATCGATCGATATCAGAGGGCTACAATTCCCTTTTTTTCATTTGGCATGAAAGACACATGTGCCACCACTTCAGCAGTATATAAATATCACCCAAAAGTAGCATTCTTGCACTTACCAGTTCTGCACTGAAGGACTCCATTGAACGCTGCGGTCAGACGGCAGGAGACAAAGAAAGTTTTCATGGCGGATTCTATGAATGCAAGGCTATGTCTTATTCCTAAAGCAGCCGTTTTACTGGCGATCACGCTTGCCTTCGTCGCAACCGGGGCTTAAGAGGAAAACCGTATTGACAATAACAGCTCCTACTTTGGGCATCAAGACGTCCGCAGGGTAACCTTCACGCCAAAATTTGATTGTTGTCACCGCGGATGCATTAACATTAGCCTAAAATCTGTTGTTTTCTACGCTAGATACATGTTATTCTGGAAACCGCATAACAATGTACTGCTTCATATCTTCGTTTCCGTACACGGAGAGCATTTTTAGGCTAAATTGTTCCTAAAGTATTTTTTTCTTTTCAGCATTATTTTTACTTTCTTCAAGCTTATTTGTTCTCTAGAGGTGATATTAACTGCTTACTACGTAACTACGCACGTAGATGACTTTAGTTTTGTAAGCGGCAATGCCACTTTGCTGGCATTTGGCGCTTGTCCGGATTCGACTGGCTGGCCACGACTCATATTGCATCCAATCTAACGAACGGCCACACGAATTTATAACTCATCAGGCAATATACTCCAAGGAATCGCACTGCGTCTGCTGCTAGTGCACTATCCACAAGCCCTGTTTCAGATGTCTGGGCCTCTACTTTAAATCTTTCTCTTCTCGAAAAGTTTCACACGCTCTATATATTGGTGCCCTGAAAACTGTTCGTGGAATACTCGAGAAGCTCGGTGTGGGAACACATACGGCTACCATTATTTAGGCGAATAACTAGCTTTGGACGAGGCTTAAAAGCGGTCATTGTTTCAGCAATGCCAGGGATGTATTGATGCTTTAACATCAGCTGCAACAGTTAGTCCAGATCTGGAAAAAAAAGCGTTTGGGGCATGTGAAAACTATATTCTTCGTAGAGGTACGCACTTCATGAAAATCACTTAAAGGTGCAGACTCTTGTTTGCCTGAAATCTCCAATACTTTGTTGTTTATCGAATTGATTCTTTATCATTTGTCGTCCATCCAAGGTCAAAGATGATAGAGCGCATCTAGAACTTGGCATTTCTGTCTGTCTAGCAGACATGACTAAAAGACTTGATGCTCTGGTAGATCTACCTGTTCAGGTGGGCGACATCAAAGCTTCAATTGAGCTGATTTGAGCAAAGTAGGACGAGACCCTGAGCCGACAGGTTCAAGAGGAGAAGGATATTGAAAACTTGAACAGGCGTGTCGCCAAGCTAGAGGCTACCTGTACTGCAGACGACATTGCACAAATGAAATAAACCGTCAATGACCTTAAATGGCGTAGCCGAAAAGTCATTCCTGAAATTCATGGCATCCCAGTAATGGAAAACGAAAACTTGATGTGTAAACTGAATAATCTAGGTGAGAACATCCACGTGCAAGAGCTAACAAAGAATGGTATTGCTGCTCTTCATAGACTTCCATCAAAACCAAATAAAATACCTGCCTGTAATCGTTGTACGATTTGCTCCGCAATCAATTCGTGACTTGTGGCTGGATGTGCGTAAAAAAACTTCGAAACAGTGCCGAATGTCAGAATCACCGAAAACAAGACTAATCAGAACAGGAACCTTCTCAGCCGCACAATCGATTCGGCAAAGAGCCATGATTAGAAGTCTTCATATCATTGCAATTGCAAAGCACTAATCAGGCAAAAGGAAAGTGATAGCGTTTTTGTCATTCGTTGTGCTGCAGATCTTGACAGTCTCTGATAAACTTTGGCCTAGCACTCCTACCGGTTTTTCTTTTCGATCCGCTATCTAGTCAAATGCTTCCTTCTTTAACATCGCAAGTGAAGTTATCAAGTCTTAAGAACTTTCTCAACGCTGATGGCCGGCGAAGCCTCAATTGTATTCATTTTAACCTTAGAGCAGGAAGAAATAAGCAAGATGAACTCCATGGTCTTCTTACTAAAGCTCGAGTACGCCTTAATGTTGTTGTGCTTACTGAAACTTGGCTTGCTTCGAAAGAAAATGTGTAAACATATCACACCCACAAACCGTATTACATGAACCGTAGTGACAAAAGGGATGGTGGTGCTGCAATGTTAGTTTCAACTATTCTGGATTCTCAACTACTGACTGAACTTTCTTGTACTAACCCCTTTATGTCACTCTTGTTACAAGAAGTGTGTACTAGAGTATTCTTCGTATGCTACCGACCTCCTTCTACCAATGTCCAGTTTTTTTTGTCTTTTCTTCATTCGTTATTAGAATTTATGAATGCAAGAAATTATCAATTATTTTTGGTGGTGACCTGAACAAATATGCTCGTTGATAGCAATGCAAAACCAGAACTCGAATCTCTGTGAAACACTCATTTCTTTCAGAACTTTATAAAATCAGGAACACGAATCACTACACAATCAACGACACTTTTAGACCTTTCATAACAAACTCCCATGCATCCCTCGTTAGAGCTTCTACATTAATTCATAGCATCGGCGACCACTTGCCGATTGTTATATCAGTAAATCAGTGCACTAATTCAGTAAAAACACCACTTTCCGTATTCTCTTACCGACTAATTAGACCGTCGAACTACAGTCAGCTGGAACGATGTGTTTCCAGAAATTTACCCGAACGTAGCATTTGAAATATTTTGCGTGAATTTTCTGAAATATTCTTTCCGTGTAGTCCCGTGAAGAAGTGCCGAATATGTGAAAACAATCGCAAACCCTCGATAACTAAAGAATCGTTAAACCTTCATGTTACGTTCTACCGGCCAAAGGCCGGCAGCAACGTGATGAAAACAGGCCGACTCGCAGAGCAGAAAAGACGCCCCTTTATTTCCAGCTCGGAATGATATAGAGAAAAGAAAAGAGAGAAAGAAGCGAAGAAGGACCATCGACGCATGCGCGGAGAGGCGCATGTGGTCCGGATTGTGTTATCTGCAGCATTCCTTTCTCCTAGTAGCCGTAGCGCTCCACTGGCTTTCTTGTTCTTGTGGACCGACGTATCTCAGGAACAGGCCCCTCGGGAAGGTCTTGAACCTCGTAATTCGGTGTTCCTTAGGCTGTAGGAGGAGATTCTTCAGAACTCGACGTTTTCCTGCTTCCATCTGTGTCAGATGAGCGCTTTCGGATCTGGTCGACATGGCGTCGAACGACTTCGTCCTCAGTTGCTACAGTGACTAGACGGGCACCACTCGTGGATTTCACTTTTCCTGGTGTCCACTTTTCTCCGACGCCGCAGTTGCGCACATAAACGGCATCTCCCGGGACGAAGTACCAACTGGCGGAATCAGCCGCTGGATTCTTGGGCATTTCGTGGCTCCTAGGAGGAAAACACATGTCTAGTCTTGTACGCGAACGGTACCCAAGTAGAAGTTCGGACGGTGAAAACCCTGAAGCCTGTGGCGAATTCCAGTAGTTACAAAGAATTCTCGCCGGAGCAGTTGCCAACTCCACATCAGGCATTCTCTTCAAACCCTTCTTGATAGTTCTCACGGCCCGTTCTGCGAGACCATTGCTTTGAGGGTGATAAGGTGGGGTCCGGATATGCTCGATTCCATTTTTCTGCAGAAATACAGCACACTCGGACCCGGTAAAGTGGGTACCGTTATCCGTAACTATAGTGCGGGGCAATCCAAACCTGCTAAACAAGGTTCGCATGCAATCGGCAGTGGCAGTAGTGGTTGCTCTAGATACTGGAACGGCTTCTATCCAATTGCTGTGAGCGTCGACGATTACCAACAGAATCTTGTTACCAATAGGCCCTGCGTAGTCGGCATGCAGCCGTGACCACCTGTCGCGCGAAATCGGCCAGCTGACTGGGTTCCGTGCAGGTGGCATGGGCTGCGCCTGCACACATCTTCGACACTCTGAGACCATCCTACAAATGTCTTGATCTAGACCGGGCCACCAAAAACTAGCCCTCGCCTTTGTCTTCATGGTAGACGCACCCTGATGAGACTCGTGTAGCATCTTCAACAGTTTCTCACGCGCCGCACTTGGTATCATGACACGATGGCCCCAGTACAACAGCCCCTTCTCCACAGACAACTCATGTCGCCTTTTCCGGAATTCCACCATTTCTCTGTTGTCACCATCCACGACGGAGGGCCATCCTTCTGTCACGTACCTGCATATCGCTTGCAAAAACCCATCAGCTGCTGCAAGTGCTTGAATCTCTTGGTGGGAAACGGCTGGCTGGTCCCATTCGTCCATGATAAGCACCATTTCCGACAGATCTTCGGTTTCCGCTGGCGGCTCCTGCAGCGATTGAGGCAAACGGCTTAAAGCGTCAGAAATTAGCATCTGTTTGCCAGGTTTACAGACGAGCTTGTACTTCTATGCCCCGAGCAAAAGCGCCCAGCGCTGAATTCGGGCGGCAGCCATGACAGAAGTTTGACGATCCTGTCTGAGAAGACCCAAGAAGGGGCGGTGGTCCGTTACAAGCGTGAACTAACGTCCCAACAGGTAATCGCGGAACCGTGTCATTCCAAACACCAGGGCTAAAGCTTCTCGCTCAATTTGGGAGTATTTTCCCTCAGCTGAGGTAAGCGTCCGTGATCGGAAACCAATTGGTCTGTCTTCTCCATTTACTCGGTGGAAAAGGGCAGCTCCGACACCGTAAGGCGAAGCGTCGCATTCCAACATCAACTCCTGCTGCCGATTAAAGTATGTTAGCACTGGGGCTGAACACAAAGCTTCCTTGGCCTTCTGAAATGCCGAGTCTTCTTTTTCTTGCCAAACCCATTTTGCACCTTTTTGAAGACGGCTGTACAACGGTGCCAGCATAGTAGAAAGATTTGGCAAAAACTTGTAAAATGTAACCAGTCCCAAAAAGGACCGCAACTCGGCAACATTTCGCGGTAAAGGGGCTAGCCTGATTGCATCCACGTGCTTCTCGAGCGGGTGCAATCCTTCAGCATCAATAAGATGGCCAATATACGTCACTCATTGTTGACCGAACTTGCACTTCTCGCAACGAAGTTTGATACCGTTCTCGCGGAAACGCTGTAGCACCGCTTGCAGGTTTACGTTTTCAGCCTCGCTGCTCTCGGCTATCAGGACATCGTCTAGATAAGCCTGGGTCTCTTTTAGTCCTTGCAACACCGATTCAATTTTCCTTTGGAATATCGCTGGCGCTGACGCGATGCCAAACGGTAACTTGTTGTAGCAAAAGAGCTCCTTTCGTGTGCTTATCACCGCTAATTTCCGCGAGTCTTCATCTAGTCGACCTGATTGTAAGCATCGCGAAGATCTGGTTTGGTTTGGTTTATGGGGTTTAACGTCCCAAAGCGACTAACGCTATGAGAGACGCCGTAGTGGAGGGCTCCGGAAATTTGGACCATCTGGGGTTCTTTAACGTGCACTGACATCGCACAGTACACTGGCCTCTAGAATTTCTAGCCGCCGCGGCCGGGATCGAACCCGCGTCTTTCGGGACAGGAGCCGAGCACCGTAACCGCTGAGCCACCGCGGCGGCGCATCGCGAAGATCTAGCGCACTGAATTTTTTACCTCCACATAGGTTTGCAAAAATATCGTCTATGACAGACAAGGGGTACTGATTAACATCGCACACAGGGTTTAGTGTCACCTTGAAGTCGCCAAAAAGGCGCACTGTTCCGTCCATCTTCAAAACTGGAACGATGGTCGTTGCCCACTCAGAATGAGGGACTGGCGATATTATTCCTGCTGAGACTAATCTGTCAAGCTCCTTAGACACTTTATCACGCAGTGCAAAGGGAACTTTCTTTGCCGTGAAGAACTTTGGGTTTGCTACAGCCTTGATGTGCAGTCGGGCTGGCGGGCCTTTCATGAGACCAACACCCTCAGTCAAGAGGTCGGAGTGTTGCTGGAGCAGCGTCGGCACGTCCTCCAAGGTTTGTCTTGCCACGGAAGCCTTCGAATAGACGCTCAGCACCTGAATGCGTTCGTCTGTTAATTTTTTCAGCAGGTCTCGACCACAAAGACTGCATCCATTGCAGTCTAAATCAGTCAGACTGCACTGCACTGTTCTACCTTCATATGAAACTGGCATTGTCAATGCACCAAGGAGCGGCAACTTTCCCAGATAGCATGAAAGCTGTACTTCAGACTTCTGTAGCTGCGGCCATCGATGAGAGTGCAATTTATAAATGCTCTTGGGAATGACGCAAACAGGGCAGCCGGTATCGATGTCCATCATTATTTCGATGCCATTCCACGTAAACGGTTTCCTGATGGGGGGTATGAGAGAGCGCGGAGTGGTCAAGGACCAAATTTGTGACGCGTTGCTATCACTCTCATCGGTTTCTGTCGTCTGTGCCGTTACTGCTAGCATTCTACTTCGTTCATTTGCCGGACACATTTTAGCTAAATGCCCTGGCCGTGTACACTTGAAACATTTGCGCTTGATTAGTCGACAAGCCTTGGTCTTATGACCATGCTTACCGCAACATTTGCATTGTTGCACGCCCTGCGACTTCGCGCGCGACTCGTATTTACCAAAGAGCTTTAGCAATCTCGCTTATTCTTGGTCCGTAACAATACCTTGCGAATCGCGCTCAGCGCTCTCTGCGGCAAGGACAAGAGCCTCCCCTTCCTCAAGAGTCAGATTTTTCTTCGCTAGCAGCTGCTTCTGCACATTCTTGGACCGGACGCCGCACACAATACGGTCCCTTATCATTCTGTCCAGCGCAGTTCCAAAATTGCAATTGTGGGCCAACAGCCGTATTGCGACTATGAATGCATGCAGAGACTACTCTTCTTGCTGGCAGCGATGGAAGAACTTGACACTTTCAGAAATTTCATTCTGTACCGGGTCGTAGTAGCTGTTTAGGTCCTGCACAACTTCTTTGTTAGTCAGGGCGCTAGGCTTTCGCAGTGCTACCTTCCCGTTCAAAATGTCTATCGTTCTTGTTGCGAGCGCAGCTACCAGCAAGGCTCTTCTCTTAGCATCGTCCTTCACATCATTCTCTTCGAGCCGCCGCGGTGGCTCAGCGGTTACGGTGCTCGGCTGCTGTCCCGAAAGACGCGGGTTCGATCCCGGCCGCGGCGGCTAGAATTTCTTTGGAGGAGAAATTCTGGAGGCCCGTGTACTGTGCGATGTCAGTGCACGTTAAAGAACCCCAGGTGGTCCAAATTTCCGGAGCCCTCCACTACGGCGTCTCTCTTAGCCTTAGTCGCTTTGGGACGTTAAACCCCAGAAACCAAACCAAACCATTCTCTTCGAAATAGGCTTCCACCTTGACTAGGCACGCCTGCCACTTATCTTTTTCGTCTTCAGATTCCGGTAGCCTGTGTGCCATGGCTGGTGGTGGGCTCCTCCTGCTTCGCTGTCGTGCTTGGGCGTATATGCTGGCTTCCTTGCTGCAGCAGAAACCTCGTCGCCACTCTTACGTTCTACCGGCCAAAGGCCGGCAGCAACGTGATGAAAACAGGGCGATTCGCAGAGCAGAAAAGACGCCCCTTTATTTGCAGCTCGGAATGATATAGAGAAAAGAAAAGAGAGAAAGAAGAGAAGAAGGACCATCGACGCATGCGCGGACAGGTGCATGTGGTCCGGATTGTGTTATCTGCAGCAATTCAGAAGAAACGGGATCAATTATATACAACCTTCATGCGAACTAAACCTCCTGAAGCCCTAAAAATATCCAAGTCATAGAGGAACTTTGTCACGAAATACCTTCGTAATGAAAAAAGACAATATTATATTCACCTCTATAATACGACCGAAGAGCGCACAGGGAATATTTGGAAAGCATTTAAAGTTGCAACTGGAACCTCAAACGAAACATTAAGTAAAATAACAAAAGATGGAATACAGTTACAAGGTGCTTAACTAGCCAACGCCTTTAATACTTTTTTTCTGTCACTTGGTGATTTTAGCGAACCCACCGCTGACTTATTTCTTTTAAATGGCCCAAATGAACAATCAGTATTTTTAGAACCAGACTCGGAAAGTGAAGTTGTAACTACATCTTTAGCCGTTAATAACGGCAAAGCAACTGATGCCGGGGACATAGAGATAGAGCTTATAAAGTATGTGATAAGAGACATAGCCCCTTGCGTTACTAATATTTTCAACATATGCTTGTTGACTGGAATTTACCCGCATGCCATGCAAACAGCAAAGCTAAACGTTGTATTCAAGAAAGGTGACAGGAACGATATGTGAAATGATCGTCCTATATCGGTTTTTCTCGTTTTTTTTTCGAAGACTTAGTGCGCTATATCCTCATTTACTGACCGTCATAACATTATATGTTCCGCCCAGTATGGGGTTCGAAGGAACAAGTCGACAGAGCTGGCACTTTTGGCTCAAACGAAGTTTATTTTGTCAAATTTGGAAAGCAAAAATATGAATCTTGTGCTGTTTCTGGATTTTTCAAAAGCGTTTTATCTTATAAATCACAACATTCTCATTAGAAAACTTGAGCAATATGTCATTAGGGAGCAAGCACAAGAAATAATCACATCTTGTCTGCAACATATATCACAGTTCGTAGCAACTGGAAGACAAAATTCCGCAGTAAAATTAGTAAAAACAGTTGTCCCACCGGGCAGTACTCTGGGCCCGTTTTTGTACATCCGGTATATAAATGAAATAGTACGCCTTGAAGAAACTGCCCACTATATAATCTATGCAGACGACACGAGTTTATTTTATTCAGACAAGTCATGTGAGACCTTAGCTAACCAAGCCAATAGCGCGCTGTCCAAAATAAATATATGGGCTGAAAAAATGGTTTAGCACTCAACCATCGCAAAGCAAAAGCTGTACTATTTCACCCCCGCCACAAGGAAATCCAATTGCCGCATATCGTGTTAAACAATATGAACATTGAATTAGCAGAAACTTTTAAATCACTAGGTGTATACTTTTCTGAACATATGACACGGCATGAAAACTTTGGGTATATCGTAAATAAGTTCTCGAGAACTATTAGCACAATGCGCCGCCGCTGTTATTATTTCCCTGCCTCAGTTAACGTATTTTATACAACTGTATATTTTTCTCTACACAAATCTATGCCTGTTTAATATGGTCCACAACAACAGAAACAAAGATTAGCAAACTTTTAATATTGCAGAAACGGGTTTTACGTCTGGTATGCAATGTTCCGTATCGCTGCCTCACTGCAGACCTCCTTAAAAAAACATAATATGGTTCCTATTACATCGCTATACAATTATAAACTATCCTGCCTTTATAAAGTAGGAATACTAAAGAATAATGATGCATTAACTAACCTAGTAGGATTGCAGATAAACACCACCACTTATAACGTATGTTATTTGGAACCCTAGAATGCCACCAAATGCCGGAATAACTACGGGAAACAGATGTTGAACATCTGATTGCCTACGGTTTTAAATAACATTTTTGTGGAAACAATTAATGATATTTCCGCGATTTCTTCAAGGAAACTGCCTACCCTGTTTGTATAAGCTGTTTTATTTCTTTTTCTTGTCTTGGTTTGGTGTTTATGTTTACTGTCTTCGCCGCACGCTGCTGTGCTGGTATGCATGCTGAGAGGTCAGGACTCCTCACGGTGTTTTTTCAGCTTTTTACCTGCCCTCCTCGCAACATTCCTTTCTGTTGCACAATAAATTTCAATTTCACTATCTACATGTACAGATGTATGGTCCGGTCTTTTCTTGCAACAGAAAAACAGCTGAAAAAAGCTCACGTCTGACACACATAGCTCTAAAAAATTTCGAGTAGAGCAAGCTAAGATTATGACCCTGTTATTGTAACCCCCAATGTAATGCGGGATTATAGTAACGGTGCACCACCTCCGCTGCGACTCCACCTGAGAGCAAGGTCTCTGTGCAAAGACTTGAGCCATTGCGCTTATCCCTGGCAACCTACTTTATTGCAGTCGCAGCATCATGCCGCGTTGTCCAATTCAAAGCCTACGAAACGCGAGACTCACGATAGAGTCTTGGGAGGAGAGCGCGACGCTGCGATTGGCTGGTCCCGGCCACTAGGTCAAGGAAGTGCCCAAGCGTTCTCGAGTTCGCCAATATAAGCCCTGGCGCCCTGGGCCCGAGAGCTTTTACTTCCTTTTCACCCGCAAGGCTACACCATGTAAACAAGGGTATTTAATACTTCTTTCTTAGTTACTTGTCCCCTAATTCATTGAGACTAGCCTCGCTACTGACTAACGCGTCAACTCCCGTCACGCACCTCGAACTGCGGACACAGCTAGATGTCCTGGTCACAGCAGAAACGGCGCTGATTCGGAACGTAGTGTCGAAGCCTCAGCACGCGACATCAGGGAAGTGCGCGACCTGGAGGAAAACCTCTGGACTGGCTCATTTCTCTTTAGTTGCGAACACATGTAGCAACGTTGACAGCGCTTTAAGTTGCTAAGAGATATACGTCGAGTCGATAGATATAATGCTGCATTCATAGTGCTCCTTCGGTTTTTCTTTCAGCAGTGAACAGACAGCGATGAAAAGTAAACTGAGTGTGCCGCATTCTTAAACACGAATAGGGAATCAATGCTTGTTTGGTCTTTCAGGAAAAAGCAAATCATATCATGTTTGTAAGTAAGAGGTTACAGTCCTACAGGAGCCCAGCATCCACCGATTCTATGCGAGGAAGGAATAAAATATTCTAAAATAGCTGCTGTAGAGCTTATGGAGAAGTACACGAATCAGTCCTGAAACGAACGATCTCTCCAATTGTAATGAGATGCGGTATAGAGAAATAAGATAAGTGAAGTATGATGCGTAGCAGTTCAATAATTATGTAATTTTTTTCGATTCCGAAAAAGATTTGCTGCCAAATTTAAGGCCAGTGTTATTGACTTGTATTAAAATTTTACAGCGCTGCACTGATAAAGCAGGCACTCTTCTCCCCGCGACTGTCTGTACAACTTTGCCGGTTGGCGCGCGCATCTGTTCTGTGCTTACTGAGTGCTTTGATGCTTTCCGTTCCTCCTTGTTCCTTTTTTTTTCGTAGTTGCCCAAGTTCTTTTTGACGATGTTTAGAAAATTTACGTTAGATAGGAAAACGTGCCGGTGTAATTCGAGCTATGCCTGGAATAGCCCACTGTAGGAGTGCTTGCATGCTTACCCGTCTTTCCTATAGCAATAACGGGCGTGCTCTCACTCATCTTCTGAAGTCAGATCTCGCCTTACCCGTTCTTAGGCGATCGTAGCGTTCGTCGTTTTCCGTGGAAAATGTTTTTGCCTGTCGCTTCCGAAGCCAATCGTGTTTTCAGCGAGTCGACTTGGTACTTGTACCGAGTCGTCTTGGTACTTGTGGTAAGGTCCGTTCATGTCGACGACATTACCTAATTGATACGAACACAGCGTCTGTAACTTTAATATGCGATAGAAAATGGTTGGTCTTTCCATCTCGAGCAAAGAGGCTTTCGCGCCGGCAGTGTGCACCCGCTTTATGGTCGCAACTCAGCAAGCGTGCACCATCCTCGCCGAAACGGGTTGCCATCTGGCGCTCTCACGGCGATTCTTGTCTAGACGCCCTTTACCACACGCCTCCTGCGACCACCGGCGGAAGATCCTCCGGGCTGTCGCGGTCTGGTGTTAAAACAGTTTCTTTTGGGTTGCTGTTAGTGCCCGCCTTCGTAGCACGGACATTTCCAAGTAGTAACCTATTATCCTGCGCACTTGGTCCGAGTGAAATCGATGATATAGCCACGTATCACTGTTCGTTCGCGATCAAGGCCGCAGGAAAGGGGTGTTATCATTTTCGTTCGTGACGCGAGAAGCGACCGGACTGCTCTCGATTGATCACAGCCATGAAGGGTTGCATCTACAGTTTTCCAGATTATTGTAGATGATCTTCACCTGGTATCTCGAGGTTTCCTTGCCGGCTTTAAATTAGGCGGTGCCGCGAGCGGCGGGCGTTCGTAGTTCGACGAATAACGAGCACGTTTGTTGCTTGCGCCGCCGCCGAGTGATTCACTTCTTTTCCGGGCGCAAGTCAGCCCAAATAAAGAGCTTCGTTTCCAAGTCTTGTTGGTGCCTTCCTGACCGCTGGACTGCCGTCACTACAACGTGACATCTGGTGGAGGTACGGGGTATTCTTCGGTGAAGTGAGTTAGCAACACCTGGGCTTGGCCATTTCGAATTTAGGCGACTCCTCTTGCGACGCCCAGTCCTCGATCCAGGAGTAACTGAGTGTTCCCCTCGACGACGCCTTCGGCAGTTTCGATGTCTATAGTACCTATGCAGGCGAGGACACTTGATCTGGGCGGCACGCTCAATGCTTCGTCGAGGACGTTTAAGGCAACGTGATGAGTCGCGCTCGTCGCGACAGGTATGGCTTTGTCCGTGGAAAGCTTGATCGACTTAGATCGATGATCGCCCGATGTTCATTAAGGAAGTCCATTCCCAAAATCACGTCTCGCGAGCATTGCTGCAGGATCAGGAAGGTTGTAGCATAGGTTCTCTCATTTCCAGTAACTCTCCCGGTGCAACGTCCTGACGGCGTAATAAGGTTGCCACCTGCGGTGCGGATCAGCGGGCCATCCCAAGTTGTTGCCTTCCTGAGTCGGACAGTCAGTGGGCCGCTCATGACAGAGTAGTCAGCTCCCATAACGACCAAGGCAGTAAGTGACCGCCGACCGTAACTTCAAGGTCAATTGTTCGTGTTCTCGTATTGTTCGTTGTCTTCGGTGTCCGATCTCAGCTTCGTCGAGTAGTGAGGCTGCGGTGGGCGCAATCCGACGTTACTTCACTGGGCAGCGGTAAAAGCTTCAAGTCTGGCCGCGTTGTCGTCGTCATCGTCGTAGTTGAGGCATGGTCTTGCGCTTTCGTCGATGGCGGATCTCAGTTATTGCGCTTAGAACCAACCTCACCTCCAGAGGCTGCTTTATTCAGTTTAACCTTCGGGGGCTGGGGGAGCGTCCACGCACGCCGTAACCTCGGCTAAGAGATACAAAGCGCGGGGACGATGGCGACGAGGAACATGATAGGCGGCTCGGTGATGAGCATTCTTCCCGACGTAAAAACTCTTCGATTTCAGCTGGTAGTTGGCCGGGTCGGGGTCGTGGGGCGTCGTAAGAGAAACCTCGGATGCCCATTCTCTTGTATGGGCAGTACCGGAGAATGTGACTGACTTCGCCGCAGTGGAAGCATAGTGGGCGGCGCTGGTCGGGTGTTCTCCACTCGTCGCATTTCCTCGGCGGTGTGCGACTCTCGTAGGACGGGCGGGTTGGGGTGAGAGGGCGGCGGTCCAGCGCAGCTGGCTGGGGTCGATAGGGGCTTGGGTCCCGTCGTCGAGGTGCGGGACGGCGCACTGCTCCGGCGTAAGTCATGGCTGGGGGCTCCAGAGGCTGCGTGGTGGTCGGTGTCACACCCAAGGCCTGTTGCACCTCGTCCCGGATGACGTCGGTGAGCGAAGTGAGCTGCGCCTGTGTTCCTGTGTGAAGCAATCGTCGGAGCTCTTCTCGCTCAATTTCCCGTATAACCTCCCGCAGGTCATCGTTGTTAGCGGTGTCTAGGCAGCTTACTGACAAAAAGCGCTGCTGGCGGTCGTACTGGTGGGCTCTGGAACAAACAGTTTTTTCCATGGTAGATGCCTCTTCGACGAATTCCGCGACGGTTTTGGGTGGGTTCCATACGAGGCCCGCAAAGGGTTGCTCTTTAACTCCTAGCATAAGCAGCTTGACCTTTTCATCTTCCTTCATGCTCGAGTCGGCATGCCGGAAGCGACGCTTCGTCTCCTCATTGTACACTGGAATGGTCTCGTTTGAGTGATTTGTGCGAGACTGTAGCAGCTGCTGGGCTCTCTCCTTTCGCATGACGTTTGTGAAGGTCTTCAGAAGCTGCTCCTTGAAGGTTTCCCAATCCGTAAGGCTAGCTTGCGCATTCTCAAACCAGATTCTTGCTGGTCCCTCCAAGGCGAAGAAGACGTACCTATTTTTCATGGCATCCTCCCAGTTGTTAAAGACAGCCACACGGTCTAACTGTTCCAGCCATTCTTCGGGGTCGGCGCCAGGCGAAGCGTCGAAGGTTGGTAGCACCCGGGACTGCTGAAGAACGATTGGAGTCGTCGTCTGGAGCAAGCTCATGGTGGACGTTGCTACTGGTTTTCGCTTCCGGGTGGGGTCCGGCAGAATCCCGAACTCAGGTGCGTCCCCTTGCAGACGTCGGCTTGCTTGGTGGACTGTACTCAGGTCCTGCGGTGAATGACTCACAGGGCTGGCGTCACGACTTGCAGGGGGTGTCCGGAACATAGAAGGCAACCCAGCACCTCCACCGGATGTCAAGTTGTATCGCCGGCAGTCCGGCGGTCTGGAAGACACCAACAAGACTTGCAAACGAAGCTCTTTATTTGGGCTGACTTGCGCCTGCAAACGAACTGAATCACTCGGCGGCGGCGTAAGCAACAAACGTGCTCGTCAGTCGTCGAACTACGAATGCCCGCCGCTCACGGCATCGCTCAATTTAAAGCCGGCAAGGAAACTTCGAGACAACAGGTCACAATCATCTATAGTAATCTGGAAAACCGTAGATACAGCCCTTCATGGCTGTGATCAATCGAGATCAGTCCGGTCGCTTCTCGCGTCACGAACGAAAATGATAACACTCCTTTCCTGCGGCCTTGAGCGCGAATGAACAGCGATACGTGGCAACATATTGACTGACATGTGCAGTAAACAGAAAAATTCACATTTTAAATCTCCGTTCAGCAACACCTTGTAGACTTTCGCAACTCCGCTAAGTATGGCTTTGCGCTGCCTTACATGCGGAAGCCGGTACAAATTTCCTTGAAAGATCGGCAGAAAGGTAGCCATTAATTGGCTTTCAGCAATAATACAACCGTTAGAACGTAGACCGCATAAACCGTACAAGAATACATAATATTGAGCGCATTGGGGTTGAATTTATGCTTAGCTTTGTAGTTATCGGTCCAAACAGTATTTGTGTATATCATTTGTTCTCGCAATAAAGTTTCCATAAAAAAAACTCCCAAGGGTGCTTTAGTGCTCCGGTCCCAAGAAAAACACGCGACCACTACTGTTCTATCCACCGCAAATTGACATAATTAGACGTTCATGCCCCGTCCCAGCCGTAAGTCTTAGGCGGCTCCGGATAAACTGACCATGGCGGTGGTCAAACCTGTCACGCAAAAGAAACCGCTAAAAATTTCTGGCTGTGGTCAAGCCGCCATTGGGCATAGAACCTACAAACATTGAAATTTAGAACGTAATCCACTGTCTCTAAACTAGTGCTGGTGAGAATGAAACAGGAGGGAATCATTGGGATATGATAGAGCTAAGTGAGGTTAACAGAGGATTGGGAGGAGACACGCAGTTTGGTTTATAGGCGTTAAACGTTCAGAAGCAACTCAGGCTATGAGGGACGCCGTAGTGAAGGGCTCCGCAAATTTCGACCACCTGGGGTTCTTTAACGTGCTCTCACATCGCACAGCACACGGGTCTCTAGAATGCCGCCTTGATCAAAATTCGGCCGCCACGGCTGGGATCGAAGCCAAGTCTTTCGGGTCAGGATCCGAGCGCCTTAACCATTGAGCCACCGCGGCGGGGTGACGCATAAAGTGTATAGCGCAATAAAGTAACATGCATGATTAATGTTGTCGCGCTTTTCAGGACATCCGACAGCAAGGTGTTCGATTTTTGATCCATAAGGACATAGCTGGCAAAAAAGAGAATTGTTGCTATCTTAACGAGATGTGCGCATACGTAAGATACAGAAGAGGCAATGAGCATAACAAAATGCACCACGCCTTAATTGTGCGCCGCATCAAGGGCAATGCAGGCAAGATGCCGGGAGGCTAACAGGAAATGGGTCTCTGCGACATTGGTTCTGCGAATAACCCGAAGGATTTATTAGTAGTCGCGGCTGAATGAAATAGTTTAGCGATTATGCATGCTTTCTCCCCAAACAAAAGAATAGCGGTAGACTTCCAAGGGCCTGAAAGGCGAGACTGAAAATGAAATACACTTAATATGGCTGCGCATCTTACACTCCGGCAGAATATTGAGGCTCTATATAAAGTGGCATGCAGTGGCCATAGCCCTTTTGGTCGTATTGTGCAGAATTTAAAACATTTAAAACTCGAAATTTTTTCCGAAACTGGGCTTGGAATTTTTTGTTCTTTGTTGGGGTAAATTTACCGTCGTTCACTTTCAGGTAAGGCATTTTTGATGTCTAGTAGGGAACGCAGCAACAAATATATCAATAAACATTTAGCCTGTCAGTACGGCTCCCAACATTTTCTTGCTGATTAGCCCTGACTTCATAAGTTTTATTCAGCATTCACGTAATATCATGGCCACAATTTTGTGGCGCAGCGTGCAGCTGCAGCAGTGCAAACCTAAACAGGTGTCGATAAGCCGATTAGGTATGCTGGCAGCCTTCCTCCGTCATAGATGCACCGCAGAATGGCTGCCGCTCGGATTTCGCCGCACACCCCACGTAACAGCTTTGTCTTCAACAGTACTCACCTATAGGACGGGCACGCAGTTGGTTATCGAAACGGATTGAAATTAAATTTTGGAAAGCGAATGATCTAAGTACAGGAAAACGATAGCTGTGACATTAATTGACAGGATGAGGGCTGAGTGGTTAAGGTAACAAACGCAGTTAGTCACACACCAGCCTAAGTCAACATGAAGAAATTCGCACGGGCAGGGCATTGGAGATGAAGAAACGATAACAGATGGTCGGCAAAGCCTACTGCCTGGTTTCTAAGACAAGGAATGCGTAGCACGTGGTGGTTAAAATCAAGGTGGGTGGAAGAGCATAGAAATTTGCTGCGATAAGGCGGTCGCAGCTAGCACAAGGAGTATTAATTAGATGTGGGAGAGGCCTTACGCCTGAATTGGGTGTAGTCAGGTTAATTATGATGAGTAAGCAAAACACACAGCCTCTGAGAAGCAAACAAACATAAAAGAGTAGGTTCATAAAGCAATAGCAATTTCTGGACCTTCTTGATTGCCCAGTGCTGTCACGCACAAATTTTGTTTCGGAGAGAAATCTTTTGGCGTCACTGAGTTTGACTCGCGACGGAGATAGCCCCGCAGGGAGCGTCGGATTGCCGATGGCGCTAAAGAAGTTATAGGGCACATAAATCGTTGGCAGTACCGATGCGATCGTGCATAATAAGTCAAGGGCGCCGATTCGCCGATCTCCACAAGGTGACTATAAAATTAACAATATGTACCAAACTTGCTTTCAGGCGTTTAATATCTCAAAAGGGTTTTGGCTGCATTCGCAAAATTTTGAAAGGAAGATGACAGGCGGAAGAAATTGTACTTACTTCGATATTCAAGGCATTGATGAAAATGGCATGAACTACACAAGCCACTACTTGTTCCCGAATGCCACCAGGTAAGTCCTGAAATCAGTGAACGGATACCAGTATCCTTTTTTAATTCTCCATTTTAATGCTTAGCTCCATTCAGTACTGCACCAAGCCTTGCAAAGCTGGAGGATACGGAAATAAGAGAACAGCACCTGGATCTCCTTGATGTGCACTTTACTGCGAGGATGCATATGCCACCGACACTTCGGATAAGGATAGCGAAACAGTGCCTCAAAATTTTGAACAAATTTCTGGAAGTTTTCTTTTCACGCAGATTCATTGCCAGGTTCTGAGGGGACAGAAATGGTGCAAAAGAATGGTAACCAATGATTAGCTCAAAGATTCTTTTTTAAAACGAAACTATTGTAATACAGGGAAGAATTTTCGCTGCGCAATGTGTTGGTGAGAGGTCAAATGGAATGCGTCGCCTGCCGGAAATGCTGAGTTTTCCGCACGGTGGCGTTACCGCGTGTTGAAACAGCAGTCGTTTGCTCGTGCCTTTACCGCTTTGTAGCCCTTGCCCTCAAAACATAGCGCAACTCAGTATTTCGTGTTCATGGCGCAGAAGAAAGATTGTGTGAGCCGTATGCGTGTGAATTTCAACATGAACGTGAGCGCAACGAACCACTATGTGATTATCAAGGGTATTTAGTTTAGCAAAAGCTGCAGCGGCGCGAGGATCATTAGTTGTAAGCTCGTGATTCCGACAGTGCGAAATAAATGCCTCTGGTTAAGGAAGTGCGCATACTAGGCCCCAGAATAAGAAACCGCAAGATACAGGCGAACGGGGACACTGCAATTTAGGTGTTTGACCAATATTTATCGTCAATTTGGTCGCCTATCACGTTCTGGTCGAATTTCTGGCCTGCGAACTACTATTACACTATTGCCAGTTTCACTGACAGCTGCCTGCTATAACCCTTTTCCAGTCACTAAAATTATGATGACGCGTCGTCAGTTCACCGGGTAGTGCTCAAATATGGCGAGATTTGATGACCGCCTAGTTAAAGGGAACAACTAATGGCTTGTGCTAAAGGCAGGAAAACACAGCGCGACACAGCGCGACACAGACATATTGTCACCCATAACCACGCAGCAAAAAGGTCCGGTCTTGAGCACCTAGCGCAAGAGATATCGGCAAATGAAATGAACCACCTTCGCTTTCGCCCTTGACTACAACATCGCAACGAGCGAATAATAAATAGCTCCTTACAGGCTACTCAAAGGCTCCGCCCACAAATACGTTAGCCAGCTAAGTTGTTTATTTTGGCCGCTCGCAACACTACCAAGGCATGATGCGCCGCCTTTTCCAGCTGGCCGTCCCACCCGCAGCCTTTAACTCTTCCATCTATTAAATGGTACCTGATCTATCTGCCAATTGGCGATAAGCAAACAAATGGCAGCCCCTTAAGACTCGCGTCACACGTAGTAGTACTTGCGCGAGACCGGCATCTAACCTAAGCGGGAGGCGTGGGAATAGCAATAAAATATGCATATATTTGTATATTTTGGGCTCACTTTTTGAAACATGTACTCGTCATAAACGACGCTAATTGGGCATTATATATATATGTATATGTATATATATATATATATATATATATATATATATATATATATATATATATATATATATATATATATAGGTTAGAGAAAATCTGAAGGCAACTTCCAACACAGTCTTCGTGATTTTTTTTTATGTCGCTGCGTAAGCAGGAGACGATAGTTCCTTAGGGCGCCTCGTGGTTTAGCCCCTGGCTCCAGAAATGTTATGCGCGGTCAGCTAGGTGTAAGGATGGAAATTAGAAGCGGCATCCACGTCCTAGCATGAACGTCACTAATTATATTTAAATGCCAGTGGAAACAGCAATAAGCCTTAATGGAAGGTTTTAGCAGTAAAAAAGGCTCAAAAAATTTCCGCTGTTATATATTATATTCGTCACGAAGCCGACCAAGGACAGGGCGAGGAATGGTCTTTCTATAGTTACTTTATTACCTAGTAAAGCCTACATAAATCCATGTGCTGGTGGAAAAAAACATGGCCTGCTGTTTCGTGCTGGCAACATTTTCTGGTGCACAAAGGTCGAAACTGTTCTCAGTCAATCCGTACCTTTTTTCAGCTTTGAAAGGTACGTTTGCTGCCATGCGATACGCGGATAATCAAAAAGAATAGAGAGGCCATGAGCAAAAGAAGTAGGGGCTGCAACGTGGAGGCGCTCACCGATATTGCGGATAAATATAATAAACCTTAACTTCCATCAACCACACTGAAAACCTTCTTCATATTTAAAAAAAAACGATAAATTGACCCAATGTTCAAAAGAAATATAGCTGTTCAGCTAAAATGCAAAATTATTTGTGATGGAGCCCTCCGCATATTCCAGCCGCATATCTCATGAACGCGTATCATACGTCAAAATTCTGGACCAAAGTATTTTTGAACCGTGAGAATTTATGAACGCCGTTTTTTCATGTATTTTAAGATTTCGCTACAAAAATCAATATATTCGTAGATCTTATGTTCCAGTCTTAACTACTCGGTGCCAACAATGAAAATACTTTGGAAGAAACATTTTGCTACGCACCAGAGCAGTGGACTTTTACCTTCAATATACCCATAACAGCAGCTTAGAACTTTGCAATATTGAAAATTTTTATCCACGAACGTTTTACATGACATGAATAGGACAGCATTTCTCTGACGGAAGTGAACAATATAAGACAGTACTCTGCGATTGCCGGCTGTGAAGACCTGCCATGCACTGCTCCGATTCATAAGAGCGTTAGCCCTTGACAGATTATGACATTGCCGCACGCTAATTGGTCATTTTATTTGTTGCACCCTTTTCTCTTTCACTTTTATGTCTCTTCATCGCTTCACTCAATGCACGTCACCAGAACAGTCATTCCTCCCTCGTGACTACTCTGCCTTCCTTCGCTTTCTCCGCCCTCCTTCATACCAAACGCTCCCTGTCGTGGGACCATGCTGCAAGTCGTGTTTCAAGCGCCTGCCGTTGCTCTACCTTTTGCGAACATTTATTTATATTGTTTGTATAGAACATACTGCAGTAACGGAAGTCAAACAATGCGGGAAGATACCGATACAGACATATTATCTGTGCTTTGGGAAACATACTTGAAATGTGCGCTTCGAAATGTAAAGGGTGGGTTTCCGGTCTTATAATTGATTCCGTTCGCCAAGAGAAGTAAGAGAGCTGCATTTGTGATAGCTCTGCCATCGGATGCACTTGGATGGCCTTTGATGCACTTGGATGAGAAAACATTCAGATGAGCTGAATCATTCCCTTCATATAAGTCGCGCTGCTTTTGAATAGCAAAAGATCCGAACATCTGCTACCTGAGAACGCTTACTTCTCTAGGAGTCTTACGTAAAAATTGCTCTTGTTTTTCTTTTTGTACATAGCAGGTTTAAGTAAACAGACCTAAATTGAAAGCCAGAACGCTATCAATGAGGGCTGATATGAAGCGTAAGTCGCACACTGGTATAGCCCAGTACTGAGAATAGCTCGCTCTTCTCCTGTCTTTGTTCTTCTAGGCAGGTACTATTCCCAAGTCATCATAATATTTCTTGGTGTTATTGCGGCTTGGGGATCCATGGCTGACACCCTGTTGGCACCATCCGTAGCTTCTACTGTAAATATTGGTGATTTCGTGCAGGCAAGTTGAGTCGCTTCTGCTTTCGAACATAAGCTGCGCCCACAGCGTCCTTCACTGTTCCAACCTTTCCGAGCCATTGCAATCAACCACTCTCCATCGGCCTTAGCTACTTGTATTGGTACCTCTGCCAACTTCACAAAGTGAAGTGCATTGTACTCAGATTTGGCAACGGTGACACAGTCAAGACCATCGATCACTATTCCAGTCATGTTCGGCTGCACAGACATGCCGGCATCATACCTGGCTTGAAGCCATTCGAAGCGCAGAATTGGAGGATAAAAGATCAGAACAGCGTCGATTGCCTTCAAGTAACCCGACAAATCACCTGACCAGACACAAACTAAAAAGCCGATGCAGCGATGGCCACCTGGTCGAATGGGAGAAAGAAGCTACTTTGTTAGCGCTGGCACACGTTCGACTGCCGCTTATTTCTGAGATAATTTTCTCCTCGCTATCAATCGCCTAGAAATATAAGGCAGTTTTAGATTAATGTTGACTGCAATTATCGCACCTTTTCAGAGGATGTTGGTCTGAATTTTCAGACACAGAACTGGAAGATTGCCTTAAAACTTGTTTTCACAAGGGCAGGTTTGAGCTGAGCGCTTTAGAAGGCATCTCTTAGGGCCAGTTCACACATGCCCAGAAATCCGGTGAGCGAAGCAGATGGGGCTGTTTTTGACGCCGACCAAGGCGAAAAGCAGCGCGGCGAGGCCGATCTGAGAGGACTGAGTGCCGTCGGAAAACTTTTGCGGCGACAAACAAGGCGGCGACATTCGAAGCAGGACCCGTCACGGGGTCCCCTCACGGTTGCTGCCTTTTTCAGTGCGTTCACTGGCCATAATTGCGGCACCGGTCTTTCGCTTCGTTTCACATCACCTATAAGAAGACGTATAAGTGATAATTCGGCTTTAGTTTTTATTTATATTCACGATTCTGCCAGTACTAGGCTTAAGAGGAGCGTCGGCTTGTTGACAGTAATGGTTCCGGTCCTGACCAGCAGACGGCTCCAATAGGCAGGGCTTATCGTTGAGTGTGTGTTGCATACGCTGACAGATGAGAACAGGTCCTAGATGAGAAGAGGTCTCGAAAGCGAGTCTGCTTTGCTTACCGAATTTTTGGAGAAGCGTGAACGCGGCCTTGGACGGCTGTTCCTGCTTTGAGGGGCGTGCCTAGGCCTCGGCGTAACGGAGCACGGCGCGGTAGCGGAGGGGGAAAGAAAGCGAAAGCGAAGAGTGCGAGCAGTAAAGCGGAGAAGGAGAAAACGGCGGCAGCTTGAAGAGTAGTGCGCTCCGTAGTCTGCTCACTCAAGACGTAGCTGATAAATACACAGTGTTTCCGAGAGGTCACGTTGCATGCTCCGTGAGCGCGCTGGCCGTTCACCCGACGCGAGCCTCATCGGCGGCTGATCGCTATTCTCCTAGTCGAAAGCCATAGCAGTTTTCATTGACCAAATTCTATATGCGGTGCCCTCAGTTCGAGTACCGCAGCGTCGATGCTCAAAAAACGCGTTACCGAAAAGCGTAATATTGCGCTAATATTTTGTAATATCTAATGCCCCATATATGCCTCACAGATCCTATACACGCCACAACGGCGCACGAGCTCTTACTATAGTCCATTAGAGCTGAGAATCAAAAGTAGTTGCTTGGCTGACGAGCAGATCTGTCAGTTATGGCTTGATTATACTAGGAAACTGTACAACATATACAGTGTTTTCAGTGCATGGTTCCATGCGCCATTTATAAAAAAGCACTTCTCACTGTTTGTGATTCATTTTACTGCATGAGAAGAATAGATAAACTCACTACAGAACGGGCACTTTACCAACAACGCTCATTTTCTTCATATTGTTCCCTGTTTCCTGCTCTTAACAGCGGTGAAATGCCCTATTACGGCGCATTCCGTAAAACGCCTCCAAAGGAACGCAACATAAGCAATGGGTTTAACGCGAGCCAAACATCAGGTAAGAGTGTATTTACAATTTATTGGTTTGTGTTGTGCCAGCTAAGCAGCTTATGTGCGGAACATTCGGTCTCAGTCTTTGCCGTGCAATATTTGTCGTTACTTTCAGCAGCAGGTAAGTTTTACAACCTCCCGGCGGTTTGGAAGCGCTACTGGTACTTCTTGCTGATTGAGTTCGGAGGTTTTCTGAGATAATTTCTACTCGAGGCTTGCGTTAGTTAATGTTTCGCCGCGCTGCTAAGCATATTGAATAATCAAAGATATGAATAACAAATGGTTTAGTGAGAAATCAGTACAAGATTGCGACTGTCTCTGGCAAACATGAAAACTCGGAAGCTCGGCTACTTCACACCTAAGAGTGACCTACGCCTTTGTGCGGCAAGTAGGCACCTCAAAAGAAAATGATTAGATACCACGTACTTTTCGAACTTGCTATTCGGCATGCTAACCAGCGGCATGGCTATAATTAAAAAAAAAATCTTCAGTGTTTCTAATGCAACTGTTGATTTCACTGATTTTTCATATCAAAACTTTATTTGTATCCTATATCGCCTCTCAAAAGTTAGCTTGTAGCAACGCCTTCTTGAAACTATTTTTTCATTGATGTGTTTACCTAAAAGCATACCTTTTGCGTTCGAAGCCAGATTTGCATTTACTCGCTGCTAGACTAAAGTAGAGTATTCGACAATCGAAGTGACAGTGCTAGACATTTGCGGCCACAATAAATTGTAACAATCAAGCATTGCACTCAACAGATGAAGACGATGTTTAAGTTTTGTGGAAAGTTCGCGGAAAGCGCGCATTATTAACGCGATAAAGTTTGGAGCTCGTGTTGTCGACAGTCTGGCGTCGGCAGCGTCGTTGACCGTGAGGGAAAAAAACTGGCAGAGGCTTAGCTTGGTTAAGCCTGGTAAGTTGCGAAAGCAATAGGTCTGGCTGCGCCTGTTTTGGCTGGTAGTGTGTCTTGGTGGTGCTCTTAGTAGAGCGTATGTTTATCAAAGTTTTGCCCATTTGTTTTACATGGCATTATACTCACCACACGAGGGCCCCCACGTGCTGGGAGATTTATGCGTGCCTCGGTCGCCAAAACAACCGGCTGACGCTAACGGACGATTGTCTAGAAGCTCCGAGCTACGCGGCCAAAGCCGTCGGCCGAGGTTGCGGATAACCGCTGGATGGACGAAACGGGGTGGTGGCAATTGCCACCATGCTCAGCTTTTCTTTTTTTTTCTTTTGATGTATTTTTGTTCATTTTTAGGATTTTATTTTCTTTTATATCTCTTTATTTTGTTGTTTTTATTTTATATTGATTCTTTTATTTTCATTTTTTATTTATTTATTTTTATTCGCGGCAGCTGCGCGGCGCGGCGTGGTTACGCCGGGACGGCCGCGACGAGACGAGTTGAGGCTCTGTCTCTCTCTGTCTGGCGTTTCGTCACAGCGGAGGTCATGCTAAATGTCAAACGTGGTTACACCGCCCGGACGACGCTGAAGGGCTCAAACTGCGAGCAGTATTCCTTTCGCAATAAAATCCCTGGAAATTCCCCAGAGACGCAAGCTAGGATATAGGTGGGCCAGCTATGTCAAGCGACCATGTGGCATCACTACAGTGTGCTCACGGAGGAGGAGGAGGTAGAATAGGAAAGGCAGGAGGTTAACCAGTGTGCCCACGGAATTGTGAGAAAACTGCTCAACATGGCAGGTGGCAGTTAAATTAATGATTGGTCGCGAGAGGTTGTTGTGAAGAGCAGCCGGGATTGCTTAAGTGCCACCGGTGGCAGCACCTACCATCGCAGGGTACTAGCACGTCGCTTCACCGCTGTGTTACTGCGCCAGGCATGGTATGAGGACTGCCATGGAATAACGAATCTCAAGAAGATAACCCGCAATTCTGCATATATGGACATTAACCCATTAGCTACTGCGTCTTAACCTGACGGCCTAGCTTAAGTGTGCACTACAATTTTTTTCTGCACTTTTTCCATGAAATTATGCTAAAATAGGAAAACCCCCAACACGTTTTGGTAACCATCTCTGTAGTCGAGAAGAGCTCCTAGGTTTGCTCACCGTGGTCCTTCTTGAAATGAAAATGTGTCTGTGATTCATGAACAAAAATTGTGGTCGTATGAAGATATAGCAGACTTCCTTACGAGTGTAATCATCCCTGCGCTGCAAAGACCATTTTGCTGCAATACAAGGCGTAATGCCAATTATTAGTTAAAATCATCAGTCCCGGAGTTGACGGCATGCGTTGATATTTAACTACGGTGATGAAAATCATTAAAAAAATTGACCATGACCCGGCAGTTTCATATGTTCCTAACCAACCATAGTGATAGCAAACTAGCCGCACCTAATTTTTTCCAAACAAGTGTATAGCTTTATTGTAGTACAAAGTGAATATCTTTTATTCCGCTTGTGAAACCATGCGAGCATTTCAGGTTGGAAATTGGCTGAGAAAATATCATCGATGTTGAAAGCCTTGATCAGAGGTGGAAAATATTTAAGGACTGCCAAATGTATTAACTTCAAATTTACATATTTTATACTGGCTAATGAGTTGCTTGGGGCAAATATAATTTTGGATTTCTATTCGTGATAAAACACATTTTCTGAAAGTTGTCATGGTTGAGATTATGCATTCTATGCACGATTATGTTACAGCAAACTCGGTGGGTAGCGAATGGTAGCAATCCTGCGGCCAATAAACATTTCCCTGTGGTGCGCTAGAGATTTGGTTACATTTTGGCTTGTTATGCATATTATCTCTTTAGAATGCCTTGATGACATTGCAACGGGAGCATGTATTGCAGTGGTAACCTTTCTTTTATCATATGTCCCCCTCCTCTATGAGATTCCACTAGAGGAGTGGCTTTTGTTTTACTGTATGGTTGGAGTTACAACTACTTACTGTAAGTATTACCCTGAACTTTGACGAAAGAAAGCGTTTTTTAGGAGCTAGTTTGTCGTTTATTAACGGATTTGGGGCCGCGAGGTTCAGAACCGATAACAACAAAGCATAAGTGCGTTTAAGTCCCTCCATAGGGGAGTGGGGCGGGAGGGAGCAAAGTTCATGGTAGCGCCCTTTAAGTAATCTGGGTAGCAGATAACAATATCGTACTAAATTTGAGATCCCTTCGGAATGTCTTTAGGGGGCCTATGTCCTCCTTGCTACCTTCACAGCGCTCACCTCTGAAGCAAAGAATACACCAAGAGACAGTAGCAGACACTCCAATCACAAAATGCCTCTTTCTTTCTTTGATTGTATGTTTCAAAGTTACCGCACCCTTATATCATTAACTTGGTGACAATTTGATATTAAGAAAATCAACAAGGTTACGAAAAAAATTTCTATTTTTTCTCTTCCGGCGCTTTTTTAAAACATTGCAAGTTTTATAAGATCTTGTTCTAATAACACATGTCTTCCACCAACAGAAAGATGGCATCCCAGAGATTTTAGGGTCATTTACTCGGATTATAATTCTTGCCTAATCCTTCGCGTGGCCGATTTTTTTAATGGTGAGTATTACTACAATACGAACAAATATTTATTTGTTACACACCTGCCCTTCTTCCAATGTTCACGCAGTTATACACTTAAGTAAGGCTTAAATATTGCTGCTTTATTATCCTTTATTACAGCAAAATTTCATTCCAGAATGTTGCGCAAAACACAACAAGGTATCAGCCGCAGGTATTAAGAAGAAAAAAAAAACATATTGGTTTGTTGATCTCTAGCGACTGGAGAACTCAATTTGTAAATCATAATAGTTTTTAGGCGAATAATTGATTTCTGGTGTTTGCTTCACGTCAAAGGAAGTCCTTTTCTACTCATGCCATCTTTCAACTAAGTGTTTGGTTTGGTTTGGTTTATTGGGGTTTAACGTCCCAAAGCGACTGAGGCTTTGAGAGACGCCGTAGTGAAGGGCTCCGGAAATTTCGACCACCTGGGGTTCTTTAACGAACTTTGCTGATTTTCTCGTCTGAGTGGCTGGACCTCTCTCTCAATACCCAAGTCGCAGCGCGCAACCATGTGAAAATACGAAGTTTTTTTCGTTAAAAAGCTAATTTCGGCGCACTTTCATCGCTTAATTTTAGTTTAAACCGTACTATCCAACCTGTAATGCAAAATCAACTGGGTTCTGTGCATTTGCTTACATCGAAATGTAGCGCACCACGTTCATTGCACCTGACTGAAAAGGAAGCTATTTTCTATTGCTTACCTGCGAGATATTTCAGTGCAGTATATTGGTGGACTTTTCTAAGGTCAATACAATAAATTTGCTCTACAAAGTGCTTACATTCGGTAGTTTTGGTTCAGTGTACATGCATTATTAAACTCATGCTAGGCAAACGCATGTGGCCGTAACTGCGTAGCATACAACTCTTTCCGCACTTATGCAAATCCCTCTGGGCGCTGGACTGTTGTAACTAATGCCATTCCCAATGACAGCCCATTTTCGAAGTGCACATCTGTCATTGAAGTGAATTCATTTCGACATCAAAACCGCAATCCTGATCACCTGCCTTCTTTGCTAGCAGTAAGAACGCAAGCCACGACAGCAAGTTTTATAGCTGCCCACCAGTCGTCTGTCCAATCAAAACTTCATGGGCGCAAAACTTGTCTCCATTGTTTTGTCCGCGCGAACCTCACAGGCCCATTATTATACTGGGGGTAACGAAGAAAACTGGCTCTTCATCACTTCCTTTGAAGAAAATTATACTCTTCTTCCACACAGATTATGCTGACTGTAATCACGTGTTTATGGCTTGGTTTATGGTTAATGGGGTTTAAAATCCCAAAGCTACTCAGGTCAGCAGGACGCCATATTAATGGGCTCCATTATACAAGTGTTTATCGCACTAGAAGCGCCTATGATGGGAGCACAAAAACTAAGGACGAAGTTTACAAGTAGTAAAAGTTCAGGGGGCACTTTGACGATCTAAAGTGCGCGAGGAAAAAGCCTTGCCACCAGCGAGACGACGGCCGTGGGCACACACAAGGAAGCTATGGGACGACTTAGATTGGGTAGTCACGACTAATTAGTGATTAATTAGGCGTTAATTAGCCGAGATGGGCATGACCCATGAATAAGCAGTCATTATCGGTTAAAGACTAACTATATATAGATGGTTTATGACTAACTAGTCATGACTAATTAGTTGGTCACTAGTCAGCCATGACTACTTAGTTGACTAAGTAGACATTATTGTTTAATGACTTACTAATCTTGATTGACTGACGACCAACCAGTCATAACTAGGGATGACTTAGATGGGACACAAGGTGTGCCCCTTTGTCTGTGTTGTTCCTAACTTTATTCGCATGCTCCCTGAGTCGCTCGTTTATGCACCGCCCTGTCTGCCCGATGTAGGTCTTTGTTCTTGCCGCAATTGCGCACCGCGACTTGACGAGACCGTGATACTTGGAAAAAGCAAATATGAACAAGCGCGGCTGGCTTTGGAAGCTTTCCACTTAAAGTAAAACGCTTTAGACTGTATCAGTGACACGTCCGTGGCTCTGTACGTAGCCGAAATCAATTTTTTGCGTTCGCGTCTGCGTTAACAGCCCTTGGCATGACTTTTGTGGTTAAAGATTTCATTTGAGCATGCGTGGCCATGTGTATAAGTAAGCGTTCCCAGGAAGAAATAAACAGTTGTTAGTGCGCTTGTGTGTGTATCTGTGTCTTTCTTCGTGGTTCGCCCCTTGGTTGCGCAACCTACACCTTCACAACATCATGTACCAGCTAGGCCCAACCCAAGATTTATTGGAGGGGTGTGCATCGTGCAGTAGATGTAAGCATGTTGACGATGATGTTGACTCTTTGCAAAAAGGCAGTATTTCTCGTTGAGCCCAAGTGATACGATTTTTAATTTTGCAGGATATGCCTGCATGCTTCTTGTCAGCGACCCACCAAAGAACAGTTCCATGCCATCAGGATGCGAGAATGAGTACTTTAACGCCTGCAACGATTCCTGCATTTACGAGAAGATTTACGACGAGAGCTGCAACAAATCTGTACTTCTCGAAGGACTGTCTTAGTTGCATATGGGCTTTAAAACCCAATGCAACAAACCGGCACAATAAAGTACTTCACATAAAAATCAATACTGGTGGACATATTGCTTCCATCGGCGATCGCGCACGGGCGAAAACGCAGTAACCGTGCTGCGCACGAACTATCGTCAACCGCCGGAAACATACACAGAAAATTATCTCGCACCCGATGAATATCGCTTCGCCGCACTGGCGGCATTCCTAGACACGCTTTCCATCATTCGTGTTAAGTCTGTGGGCGGCTGTGCATCTGCTTACTCAACGCACCCCCCCCTCCCCTCCTCCTGCGGGTGCGCGTAGCCATTGGCAGGGCATTGAGAGACGCTTCTAGCAAATTTGGGTCGCGGCTGTCGGATACGGCGCCGCCGCGCGCGAGCGAAGTGGAGAGGGCATTACTCGACAAACACTATGCTGGGTGCTCTCCATGTGCCCCCAGGGTTCGTTTCTTCAAGGTGGTTAAATTGTTTACGGCATGCACAGAAGCTAATGAACGCGTGGCCTCTTTCATAGACCTATAGGATATGAGGCTTTTGTCAGCCATGTATTTACAAAAATCTGTACAATGATAGTGTTTTGAGGTTCGAAAAAATATTAAGCAATCACAGGCAAAATGATCGAATTTCCGACGAATATCTTCTAAATTTAACGAATAGCTATTGGGAAGATTAAAAAGTTCCATTTTTGCGTTAGGAATGCTTGACACATTCTTACCCCGCTTGACGTTTTCTGGAATAGAAAAAAAATTATACAATCAAAGACAATCTTGCCTTACACATTAGAGTTGCGGTTTGTGCGTGTTGGTCGTAATGCATAGCTAGAGCGAGCAGCGCAAAATGGTGAGGACGAACACAGAAGGTAATAGGACTTCAAACGGCATGAGTCTTGTTTTTATGTAGAAGGACACAATTGTTACCAGTTGATTACTCGTGCCGTTTGAATTTTGGCGGCTGTCCTATAAGCTTCTGTGTTCATCCTCGTCTTTTCGCGCTGCCTTCTCTATCCATAGCGTCACGGACCTACAAATAGCACCACGATATTTTAGAGAGAAATATATCCTTAATTTTTTCAGCCGCATATTTCTATCTCATAAGAGCAGAGAAAAACACGTAAAATATTTCAGAACTTTGTATATTACATTGGTCGCTACAGAACAGGTGTAAAAAAAGAGTTGCAGATTGCATAGTTGCTGAAAGGAAGGCACAAAAACAGCGACAAGACAAGCTTCTCGTAGCATCCGTAGAAGTAGTGCCCGAGCATCTGCACCTCTATCAGGCACCGGCCGTGTCTTAGCCAATAGCGCGCAATGGTATGCGCTATTTATCGACTGAGGACAAGTGCCCTCTTGTGAATATGATTATCACATTAAGACATTAGAAAACTCTATTGTTTCTCACTTAATAAACATAGTAGCATTTGCGCGTTTCAACCTTTGCGCTATCTTTCGCGCCGTTGTAATCTCGGAGTCTTTCTTTGACTACCCACTTACGTATATATATCGATGTTAGAGAAGTTGTGTAGTGTGTGCCAGTGGTACTCCTTCAGGTGTAATGCTTCTGCGATTGCAATTACCAAAGCAAATGATAACAGCGTAAACATGCGTGTGAACAGTTTTCACGCTTGAAATAGGTATTGTTCGGGCCTGGTCTAAATGTCTTGATCTAGTGCAATACTGTGTTTTTATGCTTGGTGGTAAATACGAGCTTGAAGTGGATGCATACAACGCAGCGAAATTTCTTGTTCCAAACAGCCATCGACTTCAATGCATCGGGAAATCACTTTTGCAAAAACAATAGGTCCTGCTTCAAACGAGTAAAATTGGCGAATGTTGGGAGCAATCGTGATGTGTGGCGCCAGCTTTTCTTGGGCGTGCTATAAAAAAGATTCGAAAAAGTGTTCATTGCATGCTAAATTTTATAATGCTGTGCAGCGCTGAAAATGTCGGAAAGTGCACTAGATTTCTCTTTTTACAGGCAGCAAGATATTTTTCCTACGCATAATAGAAATTTATTAGCAGACATGGGACATGCACTAATCGTAAATTTTCCATCGCCCCCTTCTGGATCAAAACTATGTCTTCTCCACCGCAACCGTTTCCTTGTTATAAAATTCCTAGCGTGCGCAGTCCTCACCTTCATAATAAGCAGATTTAAAAGCGGAAATAATTTATAGCAAATGCCTGTAATAAATAGTACGTGATAGCTTTTATCAGCCATCCGCGAACCCAGCTACAACAGAGCATAAGCGCTGCACAGATAGGCGTCATTGATTTGTTTTATATGCGGTTATTTTGGCAGTTGGGTATCGGTGCTCGCTGTGGTGTTCCAGGAAGATCAAGCTACAAATCCAAGGCTCCTCGTGCTCCCACGGCCTCCTCGTATTGTTTGTAGCTCAAAGCAGAGTGAGTGCGGGATGTGCGGCTCCTTCGCCTTGACACAATACAAGTGTAACAGCCGCAGACCGCAGCGGAGATTAGGCGCGCTAATGATAGCCGCCGCAGGTAGACGATGGTAATACAATCTTTGCCGGAGTTTGCTTTAGTTTTGTGGCGAGGTTTCGAAAGCAAGACGTTCATTTTTATCGTCAGCTGCACTATGTCCACAGCAGGGAAAACGTCTCTCGCATACCTCCGGAAATCACCTTGTCCTCAGGCAGCTACGGCTACCGTACACCCGCAGAGCTCTTAACCTCATCCGTCCACTTAACATTCTACCGCTCTCTGCTAGGCTTGTTTTCTTTTGAAGTCTAATCCGCTACCTTTAAGGACCATCGGCTATCTTGCCTTCGCATTGCATGCCCTACCCTCGACGTTTCTTGCGAAAAGTGACACCACCGCTTTCGGGATTCTGGCTGCCCACGGCAAGCGCGAAGCCTATTCAGCCGTTAGCTTCGTGCGCTGCCCGAGCCGTTATAAAAGACGTCCTGTACGGGACTCAATTCGTCATTTTTCCTTCGTGTTCTCAGGATAATCTTGGGTTGGGACTTCTTGTGGCGCCATAACGCCGTCATCGACTGTGCTCGTGCTGGCTGGAGTACTTTGCGCTAAGCGATACCCCGTCGGCCCCTGTCTTTCTGCTGCTTCTCGCAAAGCCGTCTTTGCTGTAGACATTCACCCGCCTGCCTGCTCGCTCTTCTTTTGACCGTCACTTCTCACTTCGCGACGGCAACTTACTTTTTACGCCATCGCCCATATTTCAACGACGCAAGTCATTGCCTCCACCTTACGGACTACTCACCCTGTCAGATGGCCTTACCGCGTTGTTTGTGCCCTTCACATTTGCGTATCCTTCCGCTGAGCGTCTTCGTGAGTGTCTCGTTTCGATGCAGCTTGCTTATTTCATTCTCCATCGGGACCAGATGACAACCACCGTTCCTCGCCGTAAACGGCCTCATACAGGCGAGTCTCCCTCTCTACACTTCGCCTACTAACATTTTACTTCGCTCCATCGACGTAACCCTTTCCGGACCTCATTGTACTCAACTTCTTGCGCTTCTTCATCAGTTTCTTGCTCTTTCGAGTCCCAACAACCTTCTTTGAGCCGCAGGTTGACTGTCGTCCACCAAATCGACACCGTTGACAATGTCCATCGGTGTCAGCGCCCATAAGACGGCTCTGTTCGTTTCTGCGTTCATTACCATCGCCTTAATAAAATAACGCGGACAGACGTTTAACCGCTTCCACGTATTGATGACGCTTTCGACTGCTTAGTGGGAGCGACACTGTTCTCCCAATTTGCGGCCTTTGTACTGCCAGGTCTCCATGGCAGCCTAAAGTCGCCCTAAAACCACTTTGTTGTCCCTGACGGCTTGTATGAATTTAACATCAAGGCTTCCGGCCTCTGTAATGCTCCGGCTGCTTTCAGGTGCATGATGGATACTATTGTGCATGGCCTCAAGGGGAAGTTGTACCTGTGCTAACTGGACGATGTTGTGGGTAGTTCGCCTCACTTCTACACTCATCTATGCCTGCTGAAGCATGTCCTGATCTGCTTTGCGGATGTCGGCCTGCAGCTCAGTTTGAAACGTGCCGCTGTGCTAATCGCGAAATAAGTATTTTAGGCCGCGTTTCGTCAAAAGGAGGGTGTCTGTCCTGGAAACGCCAAACTTCGGGCTGTGACTGCTTTTCCCAAAGCTACTTTCATAAGGGAAGTGCGTAGCTTCGTAGGCTTCTGTTCCTATTTACGGCGTTTTATTCGGAAGTTTGCTACGATTGTTGCCCTTTATCTCAGTTCTTCGGTAGCAACGTGTACTTCTCGAGCTGGTTGGCTGCATGCGACGATGCCTACAACACCTTGCGCAATGTCCCGACGGCACCACACATCCTTCGCCGCTCTGACCCACAAGCACGAACCAAGTATACACGGAAACCACTGGTATTGAATTCTGTGCTGTGCTAGCTCAGCGCAAACCTGCATTCGAAGAATACGTTGTTGCTTGCACCAGCCGCACAGTGACTAAAGCCGCGTCCAACTAATCCGCCACGGTAAATAGTTCTTGGCCATGGTTGGGGCGCTCGGCAAGTTACGCCCTTTCTTCTATGAGCGTCATTTTGACGTGCTCATGGACCATCATCCCCTTCGTTGGCTTTCTTTTTTGCAAGATCTATCCGATCGCATGGTTTGATGGGCTGTCCGGCCCCAACAATGTACCATACGCGTCGTCTACCGGACAGGCAGCAAGCGACAGGAAGCCGATGTCTTGTCCTGCTCCCTGCTACCGGCTGTCCGCCATCGAAGCCCCTATGCCGTCACTCACCATAAGCGACAAGCCTTTAGAGCACCGTAAAGATAATTAAATTGCATCTCTTCTCCACTTTCTATGCGCTCCACCTACAGTTCCGGCATTACACGGCCTTCGCCGCCATGCTTTACACCTTCCATTCGCGATAACCTTCTTTACCGGCGTAACTAAAACGCTGACGAACGCAAATGGCTTCTTGTCAATCCACGACATCTACCCTGACAACTCTGCACCTGCTTCAACGCTCCTGCAATGCGGTCAAGCCGGAGCACTTGAGACTTCCACTTGCTTCCTTCTCAGGTGCTACTGGCGCGGCATGCACAACATATCCTGAAGTGCGCCGACTCGTGCGCGGCCTGCCATCGCCATAAAGGCGCGGTCGGTCACACTAGGCCGACGAGACCCCGATGCCGACGCGACGGTGAGGCCGACAATCGGCGGTAGCATCGGTCAACCTGGTCGTTCCTCGACTAGCCAATCACACTGCACTAACGACGACGACGAGGTCCCCAAGGACCAAACGTCGTCCTAGTGTGACCACGTCGCAGACCAAAGATGCCGGCGAGACCCGTCGGCCGACGTGTCTTGGGCAAATCGGTGGCCGAGCGAAAACATTCGCCGACGAAAAGCGAGTACCGCGCTCAGAGCGCGATATGCAATCTTTAATCAAACAATAATGCACGCGCAGCTACATTCATCAAGACATATGGCCATCGCCACTATCACGGGTATAAAACACCTCGCCCGTTTTTGAGATTCCTCTGCACGTGCGAACGACTTGACGAGTTGTGCTCTGCTTCACCGAGTGTTGTCATCATCATGTCACAGTGGGCGTCGTTCTCAACAGAAGAGGAGGCTGAACTGATCGGCTCATTGAAGAATGGCGCTTGATTTGGGACGTGCGGGACAAGCACTGTCGTCGACGCGATTTGAGAGTCGCCTACAGCGAAAGAGCAGCCGCACGTGGCGACAAGTTTCTGGTTTTTTTCTTCGGTGGTTCGTAAATCGCCTCGAGCAGCAGCAATGCTACAACAGCCGCGCCCGCTGCTTGAACTTCACCCATTGCATCGCCTCACCGAGTCCGGCTCTGCGGCACAAAGAGACCATGCGAGCCGTGCGCACGAAGCAGCAGCAGCGTCGAGCTGTCGGTATAGGATGACGTCGGCGCTGTTGTCGGCAGAGTGTGACACACGGGTCGGCCGACGGCTGCTATCTTGCCGACGCGACGGCGATGCGCTCGTCACGCGACGATCTGCGCTCGGTCGGCGTCTGCGCAGTGTGACAGACTCGCCGACGGCACGAAAATCGCCACCGCCGACCGTCGCCAGACTGATATCGGCCGATCATCGGCCCAGTGTGACCGCGGCGTAAGCAACAGCGTCATCACGGCGGTGGCGAGTTGCAGCCACCACATTCTCCGACTCGCCCCTTCAATTGAACTTGAATCGATTTATACGGCCCCTGCCGTACACCGCCGCTGGCAACGCCTGGGTTATTGTGGTCATTGATCACCTGATCGGGTATGCTCTGAACACGGCGCTCCCGGCTTCTACAGTTCGTGGCGTCATTCATTCTCTGCTTGCCTTTGATTGGACGGGTATATTTCCTTTCACAGCCTAAAACCAGTGTGTTGCAGTTCTGTGACCTGAGGAATTTTATTATTTTATCTCTTTCCCAACATCGCGAGTGACCGCGAGGCATTTGGTTACGGACATTTAGATCAGCTGGTCGTTTCATTTGTGTTGCGTAGGCCTTCCTTGCGCTATTGTTAGCCATTCACTTATCTAGCTTGCGTTCACGTTTTAGCGAGCACAGACACGCGACTCATGCCTTCCAAGCTAGTGTGTAGCAAGCGACTAGACCTGAGAGACCACTGCCACTGATCGTGGTCATCGATGGTTTGTGCCATAGTGTGCTAGATGATACAGCCTGAGCGCTTAAAATTTTGTGCACGAACGGATTTGCAGGAGCATGGAGCCGAAACATCTGTAAAAGAAACTCCAAAGCATGAGGGCGTCCTTCACTACAGACAGTATTATCTAGTAGAACTCACGAGGGTAAGAAATAACCGAAAGGAAGCCAACATAAGGCAGTTTAATATGGAGAGAATCGAGGCTGTTTTAGAGAACGGAGACAACCTTAAAGCGCTGACCAGGAAACTAGGCATAGCTAAAAACCAGATGTACGCGCAAAACAGAAGTTAGCAGTATGGAAAAGATAGAGTAGCCGAAGAATTCTTCAGAAATCTATACATTAGCTGAAGTAATCGGAACGTTAATTAAACGCAGTAGAGCAAAAAAACGGGACATCCGGCCAGTAACGAAAGAGGAAGAAATGAAAGCCTTAGGACCAGTGGACGGATGAAAGAACTAGCCACTCTGTATACGCAATGCCTTATGAAGTGGAGGTTATCGGAAGCTGCAAAGCTCTGCTTTACTTTTGCTTTACTGCGGTTTAACTTCCCAAAGCAATTCACGCTAAGAGGGACGCCATGGTGACAGTCTCCGGAAATTTCTACAACGTGGGGTTCTTTAACGTTAACTGACATCGCACAGTGGAAGCTGGGAAGAACCCTAACATTATCCTAATTCATAAGAAAGAACAAGTCAATGAATTGAAAATTTAGAGATCGATCAGCTCACTATCCGTTGCCCACAAGGTATTAACTACCGTAGTCGCGAATAGAATCAGGATTACCTTAGAGTTTAATCAGCTATGATCAGGCAGGCGTTCGTAAAGGATACTCGACAATAGACCATACTTTCACCCCCAATCAGGTGAAAGAGATCATCTAGACTAATCTAGAAACACGTAGATGCAGCTGTTCATAGCTGTGAGCAATCGAGATTAGTCCGGTCGCTTCTCGCGTCACGAACAAAAATGATAACACCCCTTTTCTGCGGCATTCCGCGAAAGAACGGACGCTACAATGATACGTGGCATTACCCCCCGCCCAAAGAAGCATCGTATCGATGCTTTAAAATGAAAATAAACACGGAGAATACAAACTTGGAGTCCTTTAGCGTTCATAATAGGGCTTCAGGCGTACGCCATGTACGACTTCCGGGCATGTGCGGCGTCGCTGAGATGCTGTCGTGCCGTCGGCGATGACTTCATAGTCGAGGTCACCGATGCGACGGAGGACCCTGTACGGGCCAAAGTAGCGTCGCAGCAACTTTTCACTCAATCCACGGCGGCGAACTGGCGTCCATATCCAAACACGATCACCTGGCTTGTAATGCGTGTCTCGTCGGCGCAGATTGTAGCGTCGGGCGTCGGTGTGCTGCTGGTCTTGAATGCGAAGCCGCGCAAGACGCGGCGTGTCGGCAGAGGTGCGTCGGACAGCGGAGCACCGTACGTGCCAGCCCCACGTTGCGCGTGGGCGCGTGCGAGTGGTGTGCGCGAGGCAGGCACGAGGAGCGTAGAGCTACGTGTCAGCAAACCGAGGTGTTGAGGAAGACACCTCAGCACAAGTCTGGTCGTTCAAGCATGGAAGTGGCAGTGGTCGGACGTTTGGTTCGAGCTGCCGGTGACTTCCCTTGAATCATCGACGCAAGACCATTAAGCCTCATTCAAGCGTGGAGTTGGCAGCCATCAGACTTCGAGTCTGTGCTGCCGTGGACCTCCCTGAATCAACGACGCAGGCCTACTGCATCCATTTCGAGGTCGGAAGAGGCAGCAGCCAAGGTTTCCTGGGATAGGCTGCTCAAGCCTATGGTGTTTGCGGAACGCCGTCGACAGAACCTGGCTACAGTTTTCCTGCTGCAGCTGCTCAGTTCTTGGGGGCGACTGACAAGAGTTCGTCAGCGTCTCCCGTGTCGTCTCCGTTCCTCCTCTCCTGGCTCTCTACCACCGCATCCCTGGACGCAAGGCCGGCGACGCATTGCAACTCGCCAACCCGCGTCTGTCTCACCTGCAAGGCCTTCCGGCTCCAACTGGGACGCTTTGTATCCGGCGAACTCTCTCCTTTTTGTCTCTAGTGTTTTACGCGTGTCTGGTGTGTGTTTTCCTTGATGTTTTCGTATCTTTTAATTGCTCCTTTCCTTTAAAATATAAACACGGCTTCGTTTTGTTTTGTTTGATTTCTTTGTTCCTTTCTTCGAACCTGCACGCGAAAGCGTTCCCCTTCAGCAGTTGGGGACGCGTCCACCCGATTCGCGACAATTTGGCGTCCGTGCGACAGAACGAAGCCGTGTTTTTTTTCTTTCTCTCTTTTTTTTCTTTATTCTGTAAAAAGAAACGATGGCAACACTAAAGGAGTTGGTTGAATTAGACGAAAAGATGGGGTTGAGAGATGCCGAACTGCGTTCGTGCGTTTCCGCTGAGCAAGACAAGGAACGTGCTGCACGTGAAGCCGAACGCTCTGCACGTGCAGCAGAACGCGAGCACGAAAAGGCCCAAGCAGAAGCCCAACGCGAGCATGCAAAGTCGCTAACAGTGGCTGAAGAGCGTAGATTGCAGCTCCAATTAAGGCTCGCAGAAGCGGGGGGGGGGGGGTGGAGTCGAGAACCTGCACCGGGGCTCTCAGCAGCGGTTAGCCCACACAAGTTAACCCCGCCTTTCGACGATCCCAGGGATGACTTAGATGCTTACCTCAAACGTTTTGAGCGTATCGCAGAAGGGCACAGCTGGCCTAAGGAAAAATGGGCAACAGCACTAGGTATGTCTGACTGGGGAGGCTCTCCATGTGTTCGGTCGATTATCTCCCGCAGATTCAATGAATTATGATAAGGCAAAGCTAGCCCTGCTCCAACATTTTCGGTTCACAGCAGAGGGTTATCACGGAAGGTTTCGTGAAAGTAAGCCACTAAATAAAGAAACAGGGAAGCAATACGCAGCGCGCTTGCTCAGTCTTTTCGATGGATGAGTCGAGATGTCGGGAATGGCCACAACATACAACGATTTACGTCACTTGGTGGTGTCCGAACAGTTCATGAGGAACTGCCATACTCGTCTGGCGATTTTCCTCCGAAAAAGAGAATGCAAGATGCTGGAAAAAATGGCTGAGGCAGCAGACAACTTTCTCGAGGTCCAGCGGCAGAGAAACTTGTCTGTGTTCAAAGATCCGTTCGAGATGGGCATTCCGAAAGAGCAGGATGCTCCATCAAATAGACAGTCGGTAAGGTGCCTCCTTTGTGATCGTTTAGGACATAAGGCTACCGACTGTCGCTCAAAGCCAAGGCAGCTTTAATGCGTTTATTGCCGGAAAACAGGACATGAAGTAAGTTCTTGTTCAAGAAAGCAAGAAAATGAAAACCAGTCGACCTGTTGTATCCAGCCAGAGAATAATGCGTTTGAAGCGATGTCCACAACAGCAGATATGCTTGAACCAGCTCAGGAAAAGGTGGTCGTCGGACTTGTCCGGGAAAATCTTTCAGACGCACAGCACATGCCTGTCTTAGAGGGAGAGCTCCGTGGCCTACCCGTACGTGTTTCACGGGACACGGGGAGCAATACGCTGGTTGTGCGGAGGGCCCTAGTTACTGATTCAGATCTCACCGGCTCGAGATCTACGGTGTTCCTCATTGATGATAGTAGTTTGGAAGTTCCAGAGGCAGAAGTCTATATCGCTTCCCCTTATTTCACTGGGACGGCTCTGGTGAAGTGCATAGAGACCCCATTATACGATGTCATAATTGCAACAAACCAGAGGCCCGTGAGCCGTCAAATCCAGATATTAATTGGAAGAAACCAAGGCCCGTAGCTAAATTACGTCCTGGCATACTCAATGACGTAGGATGATGCCCAATGTACATACAGTGCTACTATCCGGTGTTTGTGATCTGTGCAAATGCATTGTAGTAGAGGTTGTGCTTTGTTTTCTTCTTCTTTCGTTCTCAGGTTATGAATTGTTCAGTGTGTACATATTCACTTGTATGCTATAGACGTGTTTAAAGTTTATCGCTGATGTTTTGTATAGCTTTCATTTTGCGTTTGCCAGATGTATAGTGTTTGACCCCATGTTCCCTGTGTGCGCGTTTCCATGTGCCTCCATGTGTGACTGTGTACAGTGCCTTCGTGGACTTCGGCGAAATCTAACTTCTCTGTTTACTACATGAACAGAAGTGTTGTGTGCACCGACGGCAGTTTTTTCTGTGAAAAAACTTTTCCGAAGGGCGGGCATATGTGATATGCACACCACACTGGTGAGGGATTTTCGGAACGCGGCGCGTCGGCAGTGGTGCGTCGGACAGCGGAGCGCCGTACGTGCCAGCCCCGCGTTGCGCGTGGGCGCGTGCGAGTGGCGTTCGCGAGGCGTGCGCGAGGCAGGCACGAGGAGCGTAGAGCTACGTGTCAGCAAACCGAGGTGTTGAGGAAGACACCTCAGCACAAGTCTGATCGTTCAAGCATGGAAGTGGCAGTGGTCGGACGTTGGGTTCGAGCTGCCGGTGACTTCCCTTGAATCATCGACGCAAGACCATTAAGCCTCATTCAAGCGTGGAGGTGGCAGCCGTCAGACTTCGGGTCGGTGCTGCCGTGGACCTCCCTGAATCAACGACGCGGGCCTACTGCATCCATTTCGAGGTCGGAAGAGGCAGCAGCCAAGGTTTCCTGCGATAGGCTGCACAAGCCTATGGTGTTTGCGGAACGCCGTCGACAGAACCTGGCTACAGTTTTCCTGCTGCAGCTGCTCAGTTCTTGGGGGCGACTGACAAGAGTTCGTCAGCGTCTCCCGTGTCATTTCCGTTCCTCCTCTCCTGGCTCTCTACCACCGCCTCCCTGGACCCTAGGCCAGCGACGCATCGCAACTCGCCAACCCGCGTCTGTGTCACCTGCAATTCCTTCCCGCTCCAACTGGGACCCTTTGTATGCGGTGAACTCTCTCCTTTTTGTCTCTGGTGTTTTACGGGTTTCTAGTGTGTGTTTTTCTTGTTGTTTTCATATCTTTTATTGGCTCCTTTCCTTTAAAATTTAAACACGGCTTCGGTTTGGTTTGTTTGATTTCTTTTCTCCTTTCTTCGAACCTGCACGCGAACGCGTTCCTCTTCAGGAGTTGGGGACGCGTCCACCCGATTCGCGACATTCACTAGGACGACTGGTGCTGCCCAGAGGTTTCTCGATGGCTGGATCACGTCGTCACGAAGCATTTCCTCTACTTGCTTGCGGATAGCTTGTTGTCTAGCGGCGATACGCGGGAGGGGCTCTGTTGCAGTGGTTGGGCGCGTTCGTCTGTGACAATGCGGTGCTTAGCAAGCCGGGTTCGTCGCACATTCCATGCTGATGAGAAGCAATCGCTGAACTTTTGAAGAAGACTGCGTATTTGGTCTTGTCTGCTCCGTGGTAATGATCGGTTGATATCAAACGTTGGTTGATTGCCTTGGTCAGATGGTTCTACGGATTGGTCGGGTAGGGCAAATATGTCTCTCATGTCTGCCAGCTCGTTGAGGAAAGCGATCGTCGTACCTTTGTTTAGATGCCGGTATTCTTCGGTGAAGTTGGTTAGCAACACCTGGGCTTGGCCATGTCGGATTTCTGTGACTCCCCTTGCGACGCCCAATCCTCGATCCAGGAGTAACGGGGTGTTCCCCTCGATGATGCCTTCGGCATTTTCGATGTATCCAGTACCTATGCAGGCGAGGACACTTGATCGGGGGGCACGCTCAATGCTTCGTCGAGGACAAATAAGGCAACGTGATGAGTCGCGCTCGTCGCAACAGGTATGGCTTTGTCCGCGGAAAGCTTGATCTAAGTTCAAAAGGTCAATGATCGTCCGATGTTCATTCAGGAAGTCCATTCCAAAAACCACGTCTCGCGTGCATTGCTGCAGGATCAGGAAGGTTGTAGCATAGGTTCTCTCATTTACAGTAACTCTCGCGGTGCAACGTCCTGACGGTGTAATCAGGTTGCCAACTGCGGAGCGGATCAGCGGACCATCCCAAGTTGTTGTTACCTTCCTGAGTCGGACAGCGAGTGGGCCGCTCATGACAGAATAGTCCTCCCGTGTCGACCAAGGCAGTAACCGCGTGACCGTCGACCGTAATTTCAAGGTCACCTGTTTGTGTTCTCGTATTGTACGTTGTCTTCGGTGTCCGATCTCGGCTTCTTCGAGAAGCGAGGCTGCATGGGCGTACTCTGACGTTACTCACTGGGCAGCGGTAAAAGCTTCAAGTCTGGCGGCGTCGTCGTCGTCGTCGGTGTTGTTGTCCTTCTTGAGGCATGGTCTTGCGTTTTCGTCGACGCAGGATTTTTGTTATTGCGCTTAGAAGCAACCTCACCTCCAGAGGCTGCTTTATTCAGTTTAACCTTCGCGGGCTGGGGGAGCGTCCACGCACGGCGTAACCTCGGCTAGGAGGTACAAAGCGCGGGCACGATGGGGACGGGGAACGTGATAGGCGGCTCGGCGATGAGCATTCTTCCAGACGCAAAAAAGTCTTTGATTTCTTCTGGCCGCTGGCAGGGTCGGGGTCGTGGGGCGTCGTAAGAGAACCCTCGGATGCCCATTCTCTTGTATGGGCAGTACCGGAGAATGTGACCGACTTCGCCGCAGTGGAAGCATAGTAAGCGGCGCTGGTCGGGTGTTCTCCACTCGTCGCATTTCCTCGGCCGTGTGCGGCTTTCGTAGGACGGGCGGGTTGGGGCGAGAGGGCGGCGGTCCAGCGCAGCTGGCTGAGGTTGATAGGGGCTTGGGTCCCGTCGTCGAGGTGCAGGATGGCGCACTGCTGTGGCGTATTGAAATAAACCTGCGCTTAAAAGACACGGACAGAAAGAAAGAGACACACACACTCGCCCAAGAAACCACTCTGCTGTGGCGTAAGTCATGGCTGGAGAATCCAGAGGCTGCGGGGCGGTCGATGTCACACCCAAGGCCTGTTGCACCTCGTCCCGGATGACATCGGTGAGCGAAGTGAGCTGCGGTTGCGTTGCTGTTGGAAGCAATCGTCGGAGCTGTTCTCGCACAATTTCACGTATAACCTCCCGCAGGTTATCGTTGTTAGCGGTGTCCATGCAGCTTAATGACAAAAAGCGCTGCTGGCGGTCATACTGGCGGGCTCTGGCATCAAGAGTTTTTTCCATGGTGGATGCCTCATCGACGAATTCCGCGACGGTTTTGGGTGGGTTTCGTACGAGGCCCGCAGAGTTGCTCGTTAACTCCTCGCATAAGCAGCTTGACCTTTTCATCTTCCTTCATGCTCGAGTCGGCACGCCGGACGAAACGCTTCGTCTCTTGGGTGTACACTGCAATGGTCTCGTTTGGGTGTTGTATGCGAGACTGTAGCAGCTGCTGGGCACTCTCCTTTCTCACGACGTGTGTGAAGGTCTTGAGAAGCTGCTCCTTGAAGGTTTCCCAGTCCGTAAGGCTAGCTTCCTCATTCTCAAACCAGATTCTTGATGGCCCCTCCAAGGCGAAGAAGACGTACCTGTTTTTCATGGCATCGTCCTAGTTGTTAAAGAAAGCCACACGGTCGAACTGTTCCAGCCATTCTTCGAGGTCAGCCCCAGGCGAAGCACCCGGGACTGCTGAAGAATAATTAGAGTCGTCGTCTGGGGCAAGCTCATGGTGGGTTTTCGCTTCCGGGTAGAGTCCGGCAGAATCCCAAACTCAGGTGCGTCCCCTTGCAGACGTCGGTTTGCGCGGTGGACTGGACCCAGGTCCTGCGGTGAATGACTCAGAAGGCTGGCGTCACGACTTGTAGGGAGTGTCCTGAAATTAGGAGGTTACGCAGCACCTCCACCAGATGTCACGTTGTAGTGCCGGCAGTCCAGCGGTCAGGAAGACAACAACAACACTTGCAAACGAAGATCTTTATTTGGGCTGACTTGCGCCTGCAAAAGAACTGAATCACTCGGCGGCGGCGTAAGCAACAAACGTGCTCGTCAGTCGTCGAACTACGAACGCCCGCCGCTCAGGGCATCGCTCAATTTAAAGCCGGCAAGGAAACTTCGAGACAACAGGTCAAAATCATCTACAGTAATCTGGAAAACCGTAGATACAGCCCTTCATGGCTGTGATCAATCGAGATCCGTCCGGCGCTTCTCGCGTCACGGACCAAAATGATAACACCCCTTTCCTGCGGTCTTGAGAGCGAACGAACAGTGATACGTGGCAATATATTGACTGACATGTGCAGTAAAGAGAAAAATTGAAATTTTCAATTTGCTTTCAGCAACACCTTGTAGACTTTCGCAACTCCGCTAAGTACGGCTTTTCGCTGCCATACATGCGGAAACCAGTACAAAGTTGCATAGAAAGATCGGCAGAAAGGTAGCCCTTAATTGCCTTCCAGCAATAATACAACTGTTAGAACGTGCACGGCATAAACCGTACGTGAATACATAATATTTAGCGCATTGGTGTGGCATTTATGCTTAGCTGTGTAGCTATCAGTCCAAGCAGTATTTGTGTTTATCACCTGTTCTTACAATAAAGTTTACATTAAAAAAAAAAACTCCCAAGGGCGCTCTAGTGCTCCGGTCCCAAGAAAAACACGTGACCACTACTGTTCTATCCACCTCAAATTAACATAATTAGACGTTCATACCCCGGCCCAGCCGTAAGTCTGAAGCGCATCCGGATAAATTGACCGTAGCGGTGGTCAAAGCTGTCACGCAAAAGAAACCGCTGAAAATTCCTGGCTGTGGACAAGTCGCCATTGGACATAGAACCTAGCAACATTTTCAATTAGAACGTAATTCACTGTCGCTAACCAAGTGCTGGTGAGAAGGAAGCAGCAGGGAATCATTGGGATATGATAGAGCTAAGTGAGGTTAACAGAGCGTTAGGAGGAGACAAAGTTTCGTTTATTGGGGTTAAACGTCCCGAAGCAACTCAGGCTATGAGGGACGCCGTAGTGAAGGGCTCCGGAAATTTCAACCACCTGGAGTTCTTAAACATGCACTCATATCGCACAGCACACAGGCCTCTAGAATTTTGCCTCCATCAAAATTCGGCCGCCACGGCCGGGATCGAACCCACGTCTTTCGGGTCAGCAGCCGAGCGCCGTAATCACTGAGCCACTGCAGCGGGGTGAGGCATAAAGTGTATAGCGTAAAAAAGTAACATGCAGGATTAATTTTATCGTGCTTTTCAGGACATCCGACAGCAAGGTGTTCGATTTTTGATCCATAAGGACATAGCTGGCAAAAAAGAGAATTTTTCCACCTTAGCGAAATGTGCGCATCCGTAAGATACAGAATAGGCAATCAGCATAACAAAATGCACTACACCTTAATCGTGCGCAGCTTCAAGGGCAATGCAGGCAAGATGCCGGGAGGCTAACAGGAAATGGGTCTCTGCGACATTGGTTCTGCGAATAACCGGAAGGATTTATTAGTAGTCGCGGCCGAATGAAATAGTTTACCGAGTATGCATACTTTCTCCCCCAAACAGAAGAATAGGTGGTAGACTTTCAATGGCCTGAAAGGCGAGACTGAAAATGAAATATACTTAATATGGCTGCGCATCTTACACTCCGGCAGAATATTGAGGTGCTATATAAAGTGGCATGCAGTGGCCATAGCCCTTTTGGTCGTATTGTACAAAATTGAAAAGATTTAAAACTCGCAATTTTTTCACAAACTGGGCTAGGAATTTTTTATTATTTGTTGGGGTAAATTTACCGTCCTTCACTTTCAGGTAAGGCATTTTGTATGTCGAGTAGGGCACGTAGCAACCAATATATCAAGAAATACTTAGCCTGTCAGTACGGCTCCCACCGTTTTCTTGCTGATTAGCCCTGACTTCATAAGTTTAATTTGGTATTCACGTAATATCATGGCCACAATTTTGTGGCGCAGCGTGCAGCTGCAGCAGTGCAAGCCGAAACAGGTGGCGTTAAGCCGATTAGGTATGCTGGCAGCCTCCCTTCGTCATAGATGCACCGCATAATGGCTGCCTCTCGGATTTCGCCGCACACCCCATGTAACAGCTTTGTCTTCTACAGTACTCACCTATGGAACGGGCACGCAGTGGTTATCGAAACGGATTGAAATTCAATTTTGCAAAGCGAATGAGCTAAGTACAGGAAAACGATAGCTTTGACATTAAGAGACAGGATGGGGGCTAAGTGGTTAAGGTAACAAACGCAGTTAATTACACACCAGCCTAAGTCAACATGAAGAAATTCGCACGGGCAGGGCATTGGAGATGAAGAAACGATAACCGATGGTCGGCAAAGCCTACTGCCTGGTTTCTAAGACAAGGAAAGCGTAGCAGAGGGTGGTTAAAATCCAAGTGGGTGGAAGAGCTTAGAAATTTGCTGCGATAAGGCGGTCGCAGCTAACACAAGGAGGATTAATTAGATATGCCTTACGCCTGAATTGGGTGTAGTCGGGTTGATTATGGTGAGTCAGCAAAAACACAGCCTCTGAGAAGCAAACAAACATAAAAGAATAGGTTCATAAAGTAATAGCAGTTTCTGGACCTTCTTAGAGTGCCAGTGCTGTCACGCACAAATTTTGTTTAGGAGAGAAATCTTTTGGCGTCACTGAGTTTCAATCGCAACGAAGCTAGCGCCTAAGGGAGCATCGGATTGCCGATGGCGCTAAAGAAGTTATGGGGCGCATAAATCGTTGGCAGTACCGATGCGATCGTGCATAATAAGTCAAGGGTGCCGATTCGCCGATCTCCACAAGGTGACTATGAAATTAACAATAGATACCAAACTTGATTTCAGGCGTTTAATATCTCAAAAGGGTTTTGGCTGCATTCGCAAAATTTTGAAAGAAAGATGACAGGCGGAAGAAATTGTACTTACTTCGATATTCAAGGCATTGATGAAAATGGCATGAACTATACAAGCCACTACTTGTTCCCGAATGCCACCAGGTATGTCCTGAAATCAGTGAACGGATATCAGTATCCTTTTTTAATTCTCCATTTTAATGCTTAGCTCCATTCAGTACTGCACCAAGCCTTGCAAAGCTGGAGGATACGGAAATAAGAGAACAGCACCTGGATCTCCTTGATGTGCACTTTACTGCGAGGATGCATATGCCACCGACACTTCGGATAAGGATAGCGATACAGTGCCTCAAAATTTTGAACAAATTTCTGGAAGTTTTCTTTTCACGCAGATTCAGTGCCAGGTTCCGAGGGGACAGAAATGGTGCAAAAGAATGGTAACCAATGATTAGCTCAAAGATTCTTTTTTAAAACGAAACTATTGTAATACAGGGAAGAATTTTCGCTGCGCAATGTGTTGGTGAGAGGTCAAATGGAATGCGTCGGCTACCGGAAATGCTGAGTTTTCCGCACGGTGGCGTTACCGCGTGTTCAAACAGCAGTCATTTGCTCGTGCCTTTACCGCTTTGTAGCCCTTGCCCTCAAAACATAGCGCAACTCAGTATTTCGTGTTCATGGCGCAGAAGAAAGATTGTGTGAGCCGTATGCGTACGAATTTCAACAAGAACGTGAGCGCAACGAAACACTATGTGATTATCAAGGGTATTTAGTTTAGCAAAAGCTGCCGCGGCGCGAGGATCATTAGTTGTAAGCTCGTGATTACGACAGTGCGAAATAAATGCCTCTGGTTAAGGAAGTGCGCATACTAGGCCCCAGATTAAGAAACCGCAAGAGACAGGCGAACGGGGACACTGCAATTTAGGTGTTTGACCAATATTTATCGTCAATTTGGTCGCCTATCACGTTCTGGTCGAATTTCTGGCCTGCGAACTACTATTACACTATTGCCAGTTTCACTGACAGCTGCCCTTTTCCAGTCACTAAAATTATGATGACGCGTCGTCAGTTCACCGGGTAGTGCTCAAATATGGCGAGATTTGATGACCGCCTAGTTAAAGGGCACAACTAATGGCTTGTGCTAAAGGAAGGAAAACGAAGCGCGACACAGACATATTGCCACCCATAACCACGCAGCAAAAAGGTCCGGTCTTGAGCACCTAGCGCAAGAGATATCGGCAAATGAAAAGAACCACCTTCGCTTTCGTCCTTGACTACAACATCGCAACGAGAGAATAATAAATAGCTCCTTAAAGGCTACTGAAAGGCTCCGCCCACAAATACGTTAGCCAGCTAAGTTGTTTATTTTGGCCGCTCGCAACACTACCATGGCATGATGCGCCGCCTTTTCCAGCTGGCCGTCCCACCCGCATCCTTTAACTCTTCCATCTATTAAATGGTACCTGATCTATCTGCCAATTGGCGATAAGCAAACAAATGGCAGCCCCTTAAGACTCGCGTCACACGTAGTAGTACTTGCGCGAGACCGGCATCTAACGTAAGCGGGAGGCGTGGGAATAGCAATAAAATATGCATATATTTGTATATTTTGGGCTCACTTTTTGAAACATCTACTCGTCATAAACGACGCCAATTGGGCATTATATATATATATTGTAAAGAGGAAGACGCTTAGCAGACGGAGCAACAGAACCGATTCGCGGCGCGAGGCGAGAAGACGACGATCGGCAGCTGAAGCAGCATAACCGACGCGCGGCAAAAGCATCAACTGTTCCGGGACCAGACCTGCCCTTGCCCGCTCTAACCGGCCTTAACAACCACTCATCTCTTGCCAATAAAGGCCGCTACATCTTGGTGGAGGCTGCGGGATTCCGTCCTGGAGCTACGTAACCGTACCATCACTACCCCCATGCCTGCCAACGCCAACCAGCCAGCCTGCTCCTCGCCGACACCCGTTGCTTACCATGGTGCGCTCCGCCAGCGCGACCCTGCCGTCTTCAGCGGCACGGACGATCACGACGTGGAGGATTGGTTGTCCTCTTACGACAGGGTGAGCGCTCATAACCGTTGGGACGACACTATGAAACTCACCAACGTCATCTTCTACCTAACCGGCGTCGCCCACCTTTGGTTCCAAAACCACGAATCGGACTTCACCACCTGGACCGAATTTAAAACCAGCTTCACCGACATCTTCGGCCGTCCGGCAGTACGCAAACTTCGCGCCGAGCAGCGTCTTCGCGTTCGCGCACAGCAAAGTGGTGAATCATACACCAGCTACATAGAAGATGTCGTCAATCTCTGCAAGCGCGTCAATGCGTCCATGGCGGAGGCCGAAAAAGTTAAACACGTCCTGAAAGGAATCGAAGACGACGCTTTCAATATGCTTGTGGGCAAAAACGTCACATCTGTCACCGATATATTCGATCACTGCCAAAGCTACGACGAGCTCCGCCGACAGCGCGGTTTCACTCGTCAGCCCTCTGCACAGACCGACACAGTAACTAGCCTGAGCATGACGACAGAGGACAGCTCGCTACTGCTCCAGATCAAGCAGTTTGTCCGTGAGGAGGTTGCGCGGCAGCTTTCGCTTCTTCCTACCGTTCCGAGTTCATCTAACCTAACTCCGGCACTCCAGCACGTGATCCGGGAGCAAGTGTCCGAGGCCCTGCCACCGGTTTCCTCCCAGCCTCCCGTCGCTGCGCCACTAACCTACGCCGAAGCAGTCAGGCGTCCCCGCCCAGACACATTCGTGTCGTACCAACATCCACCGCAGTCGACCCCATTTCGTCCTGTCCGGCCACCACCGCAACGTTTCCGCCCATGGCGCACACCAGACAACCGACCCATTTGTTATGCCTGCGGCATTCCTGGCCACGTGATGCGTCACTGCCGCCGCCAAGTTTCGTCCCCTGCTGCAGATACCGACCCTCGAGGTTACGCCTACGCCTCTCCCCAGCCTTTTCACCGCACTTCGCCTTCTGAGCCCACTGGTTCCTCCGATTACAGTCCCTCTATTCGCCGCCGTTCTCCATCTCCGCGTCGCCGCTCGGTTTCCCCGATGCGCCGTCGTCCCTCTTCCCCTTCGGAAAACTAGTGCCCGCAGTTCCGGAGGCAAGAACTGCGTGCTCGTCGCCAAGCTCAAGACCTCGACTTTCTCCGGCCAATCTGATCACCGTTTCTGTGAAGGGCACCGATGCTTTCGCGCTTGTTGACACCGGTGCTGCTGTATCTGTACTCAGTGCAAAATTGTGCCGCCAGTTACGAAAAGTGATGACTCCGCTCTCTGGTTTTATGCTTCGCGCCGCTAATTCGCAAATTATCGCGCCTTTGGGGGCCTGTACAGCTCGAGTTACTATTCAGGACGTTCTGTACGTTGTTGAATTCATCGTCTTCGCATCGCCGTCTCACGACGTCATCTTAGGCTGGGACTTTCTCTCGCGACATGAAGCTGTCATCGACTGCACTCGTTCCGAAGTCGCCCTTCTTCCATTCGGCGACGCATCGGTGAGCGCTTCCACTAACCCGTGCTCCAAGTTGACTGTGGCTGATGACGTCGTGATCCCGCCGTGCTCTGCTGTACTCGTCTCTGTTCATTGCGACTCTGCATCCAACGGCCCTGTCATCTTCATCCCGTCCGACTCCTTCGCTTCTCGTCACTGTCTACCCCTGCCATTCGCCGTCCTTACCGTATCAGCCGGCTGCAGCGCCTTGCCCCTGTCAAATCCATTCCTGTGCCCCTCTAATCTTCTTCGCGGTGAATGCCTGGGACGTGTCCAGCCTTTCGCCTCCATCGTCGCCTGGGACCCTTATGAGGATGACCCCTGCCGCATGCAAGTGTCTTCACTTACTTCTTCCCCATCGTCTCCTGATCCCGCTCCCGAAGCCGTATTTGAGCGCCCAATCGACGCGAATCTTTCGCCATCGCAGAAGACCCAGCTTGAGGCCCCGCTAAATAAGTTTCGGTCATCGTTTGACTTCTCCAACCACCGTTTGGGCCGCACCTCAGCTGTTACCCATAAGATCGACACTGGCGCCCATACGCCGTTGCGACAACGCCCATATCGCGTCTCGGCCACCGAACGCCAAGTTATCGACGCCCAGGTAAATGACATGCTACAGAGGGGCGTCATACAACCATCGCACAGTCCTTGGGCTTCCCCCGTCGTCCTTGTCACCAAAAAAGATGGCTCTATCCGCTTTTGCGTAGACTACCGGCGCCTGAACAAAATTACCCGCAAAGACGTCTACCCGCTGCCCCGCATTGATGACGCACTTGACTGCTTGCAGGGAGCTGAATTCTTTTCTTCTTTAGATCTACGTTCGGGTTATTGGCAAGTCCCGATGGCCGACGCTGACCGCTCCAAGACAGCCTTTGTGACGCCTGACGGGCTCTATGAATTCAACGTCATGCCCTTCGGGCTATGCAATGCCCCTGCCACTTTTGAGCGGATGATGGACACGATACTGCGCGGCCTGAAATGGAAAACATGCTTATGTTACTTGGACGATATCGTTGTTTTCTCCCCAGATTTCCAGACGCACCTCCTTCGCCTGGAGCAAGTTTTGGGATGCCTCGCGGCAGCCGGGCTTCAACTCAATTTAAAGAAATGTCGCTTCGCTGCTCGTCAGTTGACGATTTTGGGCCACGTCGTGTCGAAACAAGGTGTCCTTCCTGACCCAGCAAAGCTTCGTGCTGTCTCTGAGTTTCCGAAGCCCTCTACGATGAAGGAACTTCGCAGTTTCATCGGCTTATGTTCTTACTTCCGGCGCTTTATCCGAAATTTCGCTTGTATCATCGCACCTCTGACTGCACTTCTTTTGGCAGTAGCGACCTATCAAGCTGGAGTCCTGCCTGTGAAGACGCGTTCATCACGTTGCGCCGTCTACTTACCTCTCCGCCCATACTGCGCCACTTTGACCCTGCTTCTCCAACTGAAATCCACACAGATGCCAGTGGCGTTGGTATCGGTGCTGTTCTTGCTCAACGCAAACCGGGGTATGCGGAGTATGTTGTTGCATACGCGAGCCGCATCCTGACGAAGCCAGAGCAAAACTACTCAGTAACTGAAAAAGAGTGCTTGGCGATCGTTTGGGCGATCGGGAAATTTCGGCCTTACGTGTACGGCCGGCCTTTCGCGGTCGTCACGGACCACCATTCCCTATGTTGGCTGTCCTCCCTAAAAGACCCAAATGGCCGCCTCGCCCGATGGGCCTTACGCCTTCAAGAGTACGATATTCGTGTGATCTATCGCTCTGGAAGGAAGCATAACGACGCCGACGCTCTCTCTCGTTCACCTCTAGCCAATGAACGTGCCTCTCCTCCCGCCATCGACTGCGCCTCCTTGTCATTGGACGATATGCCCAACGAGCAGTCCAAGGACCCTTGGATCACTTCTCTTGTACGTTATCTTTCCGACCGTTCTGTCGTGCCGGTACCGCGCGCAATCCGCCGTCAGGCTGCCCACTTCACTGTTTATGATGGGATTTTGTACCGCCGAAACTACCTCTCTGACGGGCGCAAATGGCTCCTAGTGATCCCTGGACATTTACGCTCAGAAATCTGCGCAGCCTTTCATAGCGACCCGCAAGCTGGTCACGGCGGTGCTTTTAAGACCTACAACCGGCTTCGCCTCCGCTATTACTGGCGCGGCATGTATAACTACGTCCGAAAATTCGTCCGTTCCTGCCCCGATTGCCAGCGCCGCAAGCTCGCTCATCACCATTCGACCGGCCCTAGGCAGCCTTTGTCTTGCCCATCCTGGCCATTTGACCGAGTTGGCATTGACCTGTATGGACCACTTCCCTACACTGCTGCAGGAAACCGCTGGGTCATCGTCGCTGTAGACCACCTGACACGGTACGCCGAAACAGCCGCCCTCCCAGCTGCTACGGCGCGGGATGTTGCAGCCTTCCTCTTGCACCATTTCATACTTCGGCACGGAGCCCCGCGTGAACTGTTGAGCGACTGTGGGCGGGTGTTTCTGTCAGACGTAGTTTCATCTCTTCTGCAGCAATGCAACATTACTCGCCGCAACACTACTGCCTATCATCCCCAGACGAACGGCTTGACAGAACGTTTCAATCGAACATTAGGTGACATGTTGTCAATGTACGTCGCGGCAGACCATTCTAACTGGGACGTCGTCCTCCCCTTCGTCACATATGCCTACAACACCGCTACGCAGAGCACTACTGGTTTCTCACCATTCTTCCTTCTATACGGCCGTGAACCATCCTCGCCGCTCGACACTATTCTTCCGTACCATCCTGATTCGTCGGAATCCACAACCGTATCTGAAGCCTCCAGACACGCTGAAGAGTGCCGCCAGCTCGCCCGGTCATTCACGTCTGACGACCAAGGGCGCCAGAAATACCGTTTCGACCACTCCCATGACACAGACACTTTTCAGCCGGAGTCCCTTGTTTGGCTCCGTGTGCCTTCTGCTGCCCCAGGTCTCTCTACCAAGTTGCTGCCAAAATACCACGGACCCTACAGTGTCCTTGAGCGCACTTCTCCCGTCACTTACATCGTTGAGCCCGTGGCGCCATCACCCGATCTCCGACGACGTGGGCGCGAGACCGTTCACGTTTCGCGTTTGAAGCCGTATTACGACCCCTGCGTCCTGTTGACTCCCTAAATCGCCAGGATGGCTCTTTTTTCCCCGGGGGCCAATGTAAAGAGGAAGACGCTTAGCAGACGGAGCAACAGAACCGATTCGCGGCGCGAGGCGAGAAGACGACGATCGGCAGCTGAAGCAGCAGAACCGACGCGCGGCAAAAGCATCAACTGTTCCGGGACCAGACCTGCCCTTGCCCGCTCTAACCGGCCTTAACAACCACTCATCTTTTGCCAATAAAGGCCGCTACAATATATATATATATATATATATATATATATATATATATATATATATATATATATATATATATATATATATATATATATATTGTAGTGAATTACAATTAACGCGCCTGAACTATTATGAATGCGCCTCAGGTTGCCTCGATGGCAGACGAAGAAGTTGACGACGAAGTGTGCCGGCGCGCGCGGCTCCAGCTCTCTGGCTGTGTAGACTGACTGTGATTTTGCTGCCGTCCGCTCAGCTGTTTGGTGAACTGTATAGCTGAGGTCACTAGTACGCGAACCCCCTTTCAATATATATATATATATATATATATATAGATTAGAGAAAATCTGAATGCAACTTCCAACACAGTCTTCGTGATTTTTTTTTATGTCGCTGCGTAAGCAGGAGACGATAGTTCCTTAGGGCGCCTCGTGGTTTAGCCCCTGGCTCCAGAAATCTTCCGTATGCGCGGTCAGCTAGGTGTAAGGATGGAAATTAGAAGCGGCATCCACGTTCTAGCATGAACGTCACTAATTATATTTAAATGCCAGTGGAAACAGCAATAAGCCTTAATGGAAGGTTTTAGCAGTAAAAAAGGCTCAAAAAATTTCCGCTGTTATATATTATATTCGTCACGAAGCCGACCAAGGACAGGGCGAGGAATGCTCTTTCTATATTTACTTTATTACCTAGTGAAGCCTACATAAATGCATGTGCTGGTGGAAAAAAACATGGCCTGCTGTTTCGTGCTGGCAACCTTTTCTGGTGCACAAAGGTCGAAACTGTTCTCAGTCAATCCGTACCTTTTTTCAGCTTTGAAAGGTACATTTGCTGCCATGCGATACGCGGATATTCAAAAAGAATAGAGAGGCCATGAGCAAAAGAAATAGGGGCTGCAACGTGGAGGCGCTCACCGATATTGCGGATAAATATAATAAACCTTAACTTCCATCAACCACACTGAAAACCTTCTTCATATTTAAAAAACGATAAATTGACCCAATGTTCAAAAGAAATATAGCTGTTCAGCTAAGATGCAAAATTATTTGTGATGGAGCCCTCCGCATATTCCAGCCGCATATCTCATGAACGCGTATCATACGTAAGAATTCTGGACCAAAGTATTCTTGAACCGTGAGAATTTATGAACGCCGTTTTTCATGTATTTTAAGATTTCGCTACAAAAATCAATATATTCGTAGATCTTATGTTCCAGTCTTAACTACTCGGTGCCAACAATGAAAATACTTTGGAAGAAACATTTTGCTACGCACCAGAGCAGTGGACTTTTACCTTCAATATACCCATAACAGCAGCTTAGAACTTTGCAATATTGAAAATTTTTATCCACGAACGTTTTACATGACATAAATAGGACCGCATTTCTCTGACGGAAGTGAACAATATAAGACAGTACTCTGCGATTGCCGGCTGTGAAGACCTGCCATGCACTGCACCGATTCATAAGAGCGTTAGCCCTTGACAGATTATGACATTGCCGCACGCTAATTGGTCATTTTATTTGTTGCACCCTTTTCTCTTTCACTTTTATGTCTCTTCATCGCTTCACTCAATGCACGTCACCAGAACAGTCATTCCTCCCTCGTGACTACTCTGCCCTCCTTCGCTTTCTCCGCCCTCCTTCATGCCAAACGCTCCCTGTCCTGGGACCATGCTGCAAGTCGTGTTTCAAGCGCCTGCCGTTGCTCTACCTTTTGCAAACATTTATTTATATTGTTTATATAGAACATACTGCAGTAACGGAAGTCAAAGAATGCGGGAAGATACCGATACAGACATATTATCTGTGCTTTGGGAAACATACTTGAAATGTGCGCTTCGAAATGTAAAGGGTGGGTTTCCGGTCTTATAATTGATTCCGTTCGCCAAGACAAGTAAGAGAGCTGCATATGTGATAGCTCTGCCATCGGATGCACTTGGATGACCTTTGATGCACTTGGATGAGAAAACATTCAGATGAGCTGAATCATTCCCTTCATATAAGTCGCGCTGCTTTTGAATAGCAAAAGATCCGAACATCTGCTACCTGAGAACGCTTACTTCTCTAGGAGTCTTACGTAAAAATTGCTCTCGATTTTCTTTTTGTACATAGCAGGTTTAAGTAAACAGACCTAAATTGAAAGCCAGAACGCAATCAATGAGGGCTCATATGAAGCGTAAGTCGCACACTGGTATAGCCCAGTACTGAGAATAGCTCGCTCTTCTCCCGTCTTTGTTCTTCTAGCCAGGTACTATTCCCAAGTCATCATAATATTTCTTGGTGTTACTGCGGCTTGGGGATCCATCGCTGACAACCTGTTGGCACCATCCTTAGCTTCTACTGTAAATATCAGTGATTTCGTGCAGGCAAGTTGAGTCGCTTCTGCTTTCGAACATAAGCTGCGCCCACAGCGTCCTTCACTGTTCCAACCTTTGACGAGCCATTGCAATCAACCACTCTCCATCGGCCTTAGCTACTTGTATTGGTACCTCTGCCAACTTCACAAAGTGAAGTGCATTGTACTCAGATTTGGCAACGGTGACACAGTCAAGACCATCGATCACTATTCCAGTCATGTTCGGCTGCACATACATGCCGGCATCATACCTGGCTTGCAGCCATTCGGAGCGCAGAATTGGAGGATAAAAGATAAGAACAGCGTCGATTGCCTTCAAGTAACCCGACAAATCACCTGACCAGACACAAACTAATAAGCCGATGCAGCGATGGCCAGCTCGTCGAATGGGAGAAAGAAGCTACTTTCTTAGCGCTGGCACACGTTCGAAGTTCGAATGCCGCTTATTTCTGAGATAATTTTCTCCTCGCTATCAATCATCTAGAAATATAAGGCAGTTTTAGATTAATGTTGACTGCAATTATCGCACGTTTTCGGAGGATGTTGGTCCGAATTTTCAGACACAGAACTGGAAGATTGCCTTAAAACTTGTTTTCACAAGGGCAGGTTTGAGCTGAGCGCTTTAGAAGGCATCCCTTAGGGCCAGTTCACACATGCCCAGAAATCCGGCGAGCGAAGCAGATGGGGCTGTTTTTGACGCCGACCAAGGCGAAAAGCAGCGTGGCGAGGCCGATCTGAGAGGACTGAGTGCCGCCGGAAAACTTCTGCGGCGACAAACAAGGCGGCGACATTCGAAGCAGGACCCGTCATGGGGTCCCCTCACGGTTGCTGCCTTTTCCAGTGCGTTCACTGGCCATAATTGCGGCACCGGTCTTTCGCTTCGTCTCACATCACCTATAAGAAGACGTATAAGTGATAAATCGGCTTTAGTTTTTATTTATATTGAAAGCCATGGCAGTCTTCATTGACCAAATTTTATATGCGGTCCCCTCAGTTCGAGTACCGCAGCGTCAACGCTCAAAAAACGCGTCACCGAAAAGCGTAATATTGCGCTAATATTTTGTAATATCTAATGCCCCATATATGCCTCACAGATCCTATAGACCCCACAACGCCGCACGAGCTCTTAGAGCTGAGAATCAAAAGTAGTTGCTTCGCTGACGAGCAGATCTGTCAGTTATGGCTTGACTATACTAAAAAACTGTACAACATATACAGTGTTTTCAGTGCATGGTTCCATGCGCCATTTATAAAAAAGAACTTCTCACTGTTTGTGATTCATTTTACTGCATGAGAAGAATAGATAAACTCAGTACAGAACGTGCACTTTACCAACAACGCTCATTTTCTTCATGTTGTTCCCGGTTTCCTGCTCTTAAAAGCGGTGAAATGCCCTATTACGGCGAATTCCGTACAACGCCTCCAAACGGACGCAACATAAGCAATGGGTTTAACGCGAGCCAAACATCAGGTAAGATTGTATTTACAATTTATTGGTTTGTGTTGTGCCAGCTAAGCAGCTTATGTGCCGAACATTCGGTCTCAGTCTTTCCCGTGCAATATTTGTAGTCAGTTTCAGCAGCAGGTAAGTTTTACAACCTCCCGGCGGCTTCGAAGCGCTACTGGTACTTCTTGCTGATTGAGTTCCGACGTTTTCTGAGATAATTTCTACTCGAGGCTTGCGTTAGTTAATGTTTTGCCGCGCTGCTAAGCATATTGAATAATCAAAGATATGAATAACAAAGGGTTTAGTGAGAAATCAGTACAAGATTGCGACTGTCTCAGGCAAACAAGAAAGAAAACTCGGAAGCTCGGCTACTTCACACCTAAGAGTGACCTACGCTTTTATGCGGCAAGTAGGCACCTCAAAAGAAAATGATTAGATACCACGTACTTTTCGAAATTGCTATTCGGCATGCTAACCAGCGGCATGGCTATAATTAAAAAAATCTTCAGTGTTTCTAATGCGACTGTTGATTTCAATGATTTTGAATATCAAAACTTTATTTGTATCATATATCACCTCTCAAAAGTTACCTTGTCGCAACGCTTTCTTGAAACTATTTTTTCATTGATGTGTTTACCTAAAAGCATACGTTTTGCGTTAGAAGCCACATTTGCATTTACTCGCTGCTAGACTAAAGTTGAGTATTCGACAATCGAAGTGACAGTGCTAGACATTTGCGGCCACAAAAAACTGTAACAATCAAGCATTGCACTCAACTGATGAAGACGATGTTTAAGATTTGCGGAAAGTTCGCGGAAAGCGCGCATTATTAAGGCGATAAAGTTTGGAGCTCGTGTTGACGACAATCTGGCGTCGACAGCGTCGTTGATCGTGAGGGAAAAAAATTGGCAGAGGCTTAGCTTGGTTAAGCCCGGTAAGTTGCGATAGCAATAGCCCTGGCTGCGCCTGGTTTGGCTCGTGGTGTGTCTTGGTAGTGCTCTTAGTAAAGCTTATGTTTATCAAAGTTTTTCCCATTTGTTTTACATGGCATTATACTCACCACACGAGGGCCCCCACGTGCTGGGAGATTTATGCGTGCCTCGGTCGCCAAAACGAGCGGCTGACGCTAACGGACGATTGTCTAGAAGCTCCGAGCTAAGCGGCCAAAGCCGGCGGCCGAGGTTGCGGATAACCGCTGGATGGATGAAACGGGGTGGTGGCAATTGCCACCATGCTCAGCTTTTCCTTTGTTTTTTTTTTTCTTTTGATGTATTTTTGTTCATTTTTAGGATTTTATTTTCTTTTATATCTCTTTATTTGTGTTTTTGTTTTATTTTTTTATCATTTTATTTTTTTTTATTCGCGGAAGCTGCGCGGCGCGGCGTGGTTACGCCGGCACGACCGCGACGAGATGAGTTGAGGCTCTGTCTCTCTCTGTCTGTCGTTTCCTCACAGCGGAGGTCATGCTAAAGGCCAAACGTGGTTACACCGCCGGGACGACGCTGAAGGGCTCAAACTGCGAGCAGTATTGCTTTCGCAATAAAATCCCCGTAAATTCCCCAGAGACGCAAGCTAGGATATAGGTGGACCAGCTAGGTCAAGCGACCATGTGGCATCACTACAGTGTGCTCACGGAGGAGGAGGAGGAGGTAGATGAGGAAAGGCAGGGAGGTTAACTAGTGTGCCCACGGAATTGTGAGAAAACTGCTCGACATAGCAGGCGGCAGTTAAATTAATGATTGGTCGCGAGTTGTTGTTGTGAAGAGCAGCCGGGATTGCGCAAGTGCCACCGGTGGCAGCACCTACCATCGCAGGGTTCTAGCGCGTCGCTTCACCGCTGTGTTACTGCGCCAGGCATGGTATGAGGACTGCCATGGAATAACGAATCTCAAGAAGATAACCCGCAATTCTGCATATATGGACATTAACCCATTAGCTACTGCGTCTTAACCTGACGGCCTAGCTTAAGTGTGCACTACAATTTTTTTCTGTACTTTTTCCATGAAATTATGCTAAAATAGAAAAAACCTTAATACATTTTGGTAACCATCCCTGTAGTCGAGAAGAGCTCCTAGGTTTGCTCACCGTGGTCCTTCTTCAAATGAAAAGGTGTCTGTGATTCATGAACCAAAGTGGTGGTCGTATGAGGATATAGCAGACTTCCTTACGCGTGTAATCATCCCTGCGCCACGAAGACCATTCTGCTGCAATACAAGGCGTAATGCCAATTATTGGTTAAAATCATCACTCCTGAAGTGGACGGCATGCGTTGATATTTAACTACAGTGAGGAAAAATATTTATAAAATTGACCATGAACCGGCAGTTTCATATGCTCCTGACCAACCATCGTGATAGCAAGCTAGCCACACCCAATTTTTTCCAAACAAGTGTATAGCTTTATTGTAGTACAACATGAAAATCTTTTATTCCTCTTGTAAAACCATGCGAGCATTTCAGGTTGGAAATTGGCTGAGAAAATATCATTGTTTTTGAAAGCGTTGATCAGAGGTGGAAAATATTTAAGGGCTGCCGAATGTATTAACTTCAAATTTACATATTTTATACTGGCTAGTGAGTTGCTTGTGGCAACTACAATTTTGGATTTCTTTTCGTGATAAAACACAGTTTCTGAAAGTTGTCATGGTTGAGATTATGCATTCTATGCACGATTATAGTGCAGCAAAGTCAGTGGGCAGCGAATGGCAGCAATCCTGCTGCCAATAAATATTTCCCTGTGGTGTGCTAGAGATTTGGTTACATTTTGGCTTGTTATGCATATTATCTCTCTGGAATGCCTTGATAGCATTGCAACGGGAGCAAGTATTGCAGCGGTGACCTTTCTTTTATCATATGTCCCCCTCCTCTATGAGATTCCACTAGAGGAGTGGCTTTTGTTTTACTGTACAGTTGGAGTTACAACTACTTACTGTAAGTATTACCCTGAACTTTGACGAAAGAAAGCCTTTTTTTAGGGGCTAGTTTGTCGTTTATTAACGCATTTGGGGCCGCAAGCTTCAGAACAGATAACAACAAAGCATAAGTGCGTTTAAGTCCCTCCATAGGGGAGTGGGGCAGGCGGGAGCAAAGTTCATGGTAGCGCCCTTTAAGTAATCTGGGTAGCAGATAACAATATCGTACCAAATTTGAGATCCCTTCGGAATGCCTCTTAGGGGGCCTATGTCGTCCTTGCTACCTTCACAGCGCTCACCTCTGAAGCAAAGAATACACCAAGAGACAGTAGCAGGCACTCCAGTCACAAACTGCCTCTTTCTTTCTTTGAGTTTATGTTCCGAAGTTACCGCACCCTTATATCATTAACTTGGTGACAATTTGATATTCAGAAAATCAACAAGGTTACGAAAAAAAATTCTATTTTTTCTCTTCCGGCGCTTTTTTAAAACATTGCAAGTTTTATAAGATGTTGTTCTAATAACACATGTCTTTCACCAACAGAAAGATGGCATCCCAGCGATTTTAGGGTCATTTACTCGGATTATAATTCTTGCCTAATCCTTCGCGTGGCCGATTTTTTTAATGGTGAGTATTACTACAATACGAACAAATATTTATTTGTTACACACCTGCCCTTCTTGCAATGTTCACGCAGTTATACACTTAAGTAAGGCTTAAATATTGCTGCTTTATTATCCTTTATTACAGCAAAATTTCATTCTAGAATGTTGCGCAAAACACAACAAGGTATCAGCCGCAGGTATTAAGAAAAAAAATATTGGTTTGTTGATCTCTAGCGACTGAAGAACTCAATTTGTAAATCTGTTGTGTCCCCTTATTGCTTTTGTGTGTGTGCGCCCCCGCATCCTCCTCCTAACGACCACTCGCATCCTCCTCCTAACGACCACTTGCCCCTCGTCGCACGCTGTCGCCAGATGCCCCCCCACGGTGCGCCCCGCACCCTCCTCCTGTTCTGGGAAGCCACTCCCTCCCGTGGACGCTTCTCCGCTCCCTCCTTTCTTCGGGCAGCCAGTTCGGCTCCTGCCTCGGTCGACGCTGGTCGCACCCTCATCGGCTTTAAATAAACGAAGTCTTAAAGTACCGTGTGCGTCTTTCGCTGCATTCAACACAGCGACCGGACACGACAGTGGCGACGAGAAAGTGGATTCGACCCGCGCTACGCAACGCTATTGACAAGCCATGGCTACGCGAGGGTTTCCCAATCAGATACCAGAGTTCAACGGCTCATCGTGGTCATCGTGGGTTGGACGCCTTCAGTTCTACTTTGAAGCTAACAACATCACAGACCCAGCCTTGAAGAGGGCCAACCTGCTGACGCTGTGCGGGGAGCAGACCTACGATACTGTCTGCGCCCTTATTCAGCCAAGCACACCAGCGGCAGTGTCTTACGACGACATCGTAAAAGCGCTGCAAAAGCACTACGACCCAAGGCCATCCGAGGTCTACAGCCGGGCTCGCTTCCAACGACGAGATCAACTGGGAGGAGAAACTGTGAGCGCCTACGTAGCCGCGCTCAAGAAGCTCGCTGCCGACTGCAATTTTGGAACGCTGTCGACAACAGCTACCGGGCAGGAGGGAGACGCAGCTTCTTCTGCTAACACCACCATGCTTCCCTTGGACGGGATGTTACGCGACAGATTTGTGTGCGGACTGAGTGACGAGTCACTGCAGCAGCGCCTGTTCGCTGAGAAGGACCTCACATTCAGCAAAGCTTACGACATCGCCGTTCGAGCGGAGAGCGCCGGTCACCAGCAGAGAGGGATTCGCCGGAACACCGAGCCGGTACACCAGACAAGCAACCAGGTGCGCAAGCCTTCTGTTGTTGCAAAATCGGTCAAAAAGGCACAACGCTGCTGGCGGTGTGACGACCAACACAACCCCCAGGGATGTCGATTCCAGTCAGCCACGTGTAATTTTTGCCACAAGCGAGGGCATATCGAAAGAGCATGCATTACGAAACGGAGACTTGCCAAGATAAAGTCACCTTCCCAGCCTAATCACAGCGTCAACGCCTCAGAGAATACGCCGCTATCTGATCTCCATGGAACAACATCAGCAACACCATCTGTGTTGTACGACCTGAACACCATGAATCTCGGCACGCGACCGAAGATTTTTACAGAAGTAAGCGTACATCACCAGCTGATTAAGTTCGAGGTGGACTCCGGCGCAGCCTGTACTCTGATCAGTGAGGACACGTTCCGAACTTCATGGCCATCTGACGCACCCGCCCTGCAACAAGACGACACGCACCTGCGAACGTGGTCAGGACAGAATCTGTCACTATTGGGCTCTGCCAACGTGCAGGTTAACTACAACGGCCAGACCCATACGCTACCTCTGCTTGTTGTGAAGGGCACAGGATCAAGCCTTCTAGGGAGAAACTGGTTTTCTCCACTAGGCGTGATGATATGCGGCATACACCAGACGCCGAGCCAGAACATGGTTGAGCAACTGCAAGAGAAATACGAAAGAGTATTCTCGGAAGAGATTCCAGGAAACGAAGGGCCCCCGGTCACACTGGAGTTGTTGGACAACGCGCAACCCAAATTTCTGAAGGCCAGGCCGGTGCCGTTTGCTCTCCGAGATTCAGTTGAAAAAGAGTTGGACAAACTGGAGCAGCAAGGTGTCATCGAGCCGACGCAGCATTCAGAATGGGCCACACCACTTGTCGTAGTTCGCAAGAAGAACGGAACCATACGCCTCTGCGGAGACTACCGGAGCACCGTCAATCTTGCGACTAAAGCGTCCTCTTACCCGCTACCGACACCTGAAGAAGTATTCAGTGTACTACGTGGCGCAAGAGTCTTCAGCACATTGGACCTCACCCAGGCGTATCAGCAGCTGAAGGTGAGCGAGTCAACTGCTGAATTATTGGCAATTAACACACTGAAAGGCTTGTACAAAGTCAAGCGACTGCCTTTTGGCGTAGCTGCAGCCCCGGCCATATTTCAAAAATTCATGGAGACAGTGCTTCAGGGCATCCCAGGAGTTTGTGTCTACCTTGACGATGTCATCATCAGTGGCACTTCCACTGAAGAGCATGCAGTGCGCCTAGAGCTCGTTCTCGAAAGGCTAGCAAACGCTAATTTGTGCATAAGCAAATCGAAGTGCTGTTTTGCGGTGCCAGAGGTGCAATTTCTGGGACACCGAATTGATGCGGAAGGCATTCACCCTACCGAGGACAAAGTGCGAGCGATCACAGAAGCACGAGCTCCAACAAACAAGCAGGAGCTACAGGCTTTTCTCGGACTCTTGACGTTCTACGACCGGTTCTTGGAACAAAGAGCTACCGTGGCCAACGACTTATACCAACTCCTTCGGAAAGATGTGACATGGACATGGTCGCCACGCCATCAGCAGTCATTCGATGCCCTGAAAGACCTGATTCGAAGATGTACAGTCGTCCGCCACTACGACGAAAGGAAGCCTCTGCTTTTGGCTTGCGACGCATCACCGTACGGAGTCGGCGCGGTTCTATCGCAAACTGACGAGCAAGGAAGGGAAGCTCCCATCGCCTTCGCCTCACGTACGTTGTCGCAAGCAGAACGCAACTACGCGCAACTTGACAAAGAAGGGCTAGCCATCGTCTACGCGGCGACACATTTTCACCAGTACATTGCCGGCCGGAAGGTGACCTTTATAACCGATCACCGACCGCTATTGGGCATTCTGGGACCACAAAGGCCTATGCCACCAACTTTGTCTCCGCGAATGACACGTTGGTGCATCAAACTCTCAGCGTACGACTACGCTCTGGTCTACCGCAATGGGAGTAAACATCAAAACGCCGATGCGCTAAGCCGTCTGCCACTAGACGCAACTGTTGACGAACCATTTCCACCAGGAGACGTTCTGATGTTCGAAGCACTGCCAGAACCTCCGCTTACAGCAGGCACAGTTGCAGCATCTACGCAGAAGTGCGCAGCTCTCCGGCTAGTTTACACAGCTGTTCAACAAGGCAACGTGCACAAACTCAAAGGGGACAACTTCGACGCTTACCGCAGGCGAGCTACAGAGTTGAGCACCCATCGCGGCTGCATCATATTTGGGTCCCGAGTTGTGATGCCGAGAGAACTACGCGCACAAGCTATGTCTCTCATCCACGCCGGACATCGGGGCATCGTTGCAATGAAAAAGTGTGCCAGAAGCTACATGTGGTGGCCTGGCATTGACAACGACATCGAAACAGTGGTGCGAGAATGCAAGCCTTGCCAGAGCAGCCGGAGCGCCCCGCCGAAAGCTCCTGTCCCAGAATGGGAAAAGCCAGACACACCATGGCACACACTGCACATTGATTTTGCAGGACCAATTGAGGGCTGCACTTTCCTTGTGGTCGTAGATGCCTACACAAAGTGGCTTGAGATAAGGCAAATGGGACAGACGACTTCGGCAGCAGTCATTGACAACCTCCGATCACTATTTGCAACGTTCGGCCTGCCGCGCAAGGTAGTGTCGGACAACGGAACACCGTTTGTGTCTGCGGAGATCCTCAAGTTTTATCGCGACAACGGGATCTCATCAGTTACATCGGCCCCCTACCACCCAGCGACAAACGGACAAGCCGAGCGCTACGTAGCCGAGCTAAAACGCGCCCTTGAAAGAGATCAGACAGGCTCGCTGCAGCGCCGCCTTGCGCGCTTTCTCTTCAAGCAGCACACGACGGTTCAGAGCACAACAGGCGAGACCCCCTCGAAAATGATGTTCGAGCGTGAAATGCGAACCCAGCTCACAGCCATCCTCCCCGAGCCAAAGGCAGAGACGTTCCGGGAAGAAAAAGCAATTCCGCGCTGCGGCACGCTTAATGAGGGGCAGCGCGTCCTCGCCCGACAGTTTCTGAAAAAGCCACGCTGGGAGGAAGCTACAATTGTCAGACGCCTAGGCCTGCGCTCTTGGCTCGTCAACATACATGGCACAGTAGCACGCCGACATCTCAACCAGCTGCGTAGATTTACGACGCCGTCTGAGAGCTGTCCGCCAGCGGAGAGAACACGTGCACCATCTTCCCACATAGCCTGGCACCTCTTCCCGGAAGAAGAGACTTCGCCCAGGACAGACCTAGGAGACACAGCGAACAACAGCCAGCCTACAAGTGTTTCTCCCCCGAGCGCACAAAGCCAGCGCGCCTCCACGCGTGAGCGCCGACCCCCTGCACGATACCAGGCAACTTTCTAAGGGGGAAGGAAGTGTTGTGTCCCCTTATTGCTTTTGTGTGTGTGCGCCCCCGCATCCTCCTCCTAACGACCACTCGCATCCTCCTCCTAACGACCACTTGCCCCTCGTCGCACGCTGTCGCCAGATGCCCCCCCACGGTGCGCCCCGCACCCTCCTCCTGTTCTGGGAAGCCACTCCCTCCCGTGGACGCTTCTCCGCTCCCTCCTTTCTTCGGGCGGCCAGTTCGGCTCCTGCCTCGGTCGACGCTGGTCGCACCCTCATCGGCTTTAAATAAACGAAGTCTTAAAGTACCGTGTGCGTCTTTCGCTGCATTCAACACAGCGACCGGACACGACAAAATCATAATAGTTTTTAGGCGAATAATTGATTTCTGGTGTTTGCTTCACGTCAAAGGAAGTCCTTTTCTACTCATGCCATCTTTCAACTAAGTGTTTGGTTTGGTTTGGTTTATTGTGGTTTAACATCCCAAAGCGACTGAGGCTATGAGAGACGCCGTAGTGAAGGGCTCCGGAAATTTCGACCACCTGGCGTTAAAGAACCCCAGGTGGTCGAAATTTCCGGAGCCCTTCACTACGGCGTCTCTCATAGCCTCAGTCGCTTTGGGACGTTAAACCACAATAAACCAAACCAAACCAAACCAAACACTTAGTTGAAAGATGACATGAGTAGAAAAGGACTTCCTTTGACGTGAAGCAAACACCAGAAATCAATTATTCGCCTAAAAACTATTATGATTTCAACTAAGTGTATATAAACTTCATTTCACTTACTTCATATGGAACACTGCCTCTTTTGTTGTCGAAAATGTTTAGAAATATCGTTCATGGTATAGCTCGCCTGCTTTTTGCAGCGCTACAGCATTTATTGAGAGGCCATGGCTGGGTTTCGGTGGTACCCCTGCTCTACTAGGCTGCGCCAGTGAACTAATATCTACCGTTCAGCAGGAAAAGCGACTGATACTCATTTTCGCCATGAATTTTTTTATCTGGAAAGTTCTTCCAAGAACGCGGCGCACGAAGTCGGTGCCGCTTCATCGAAGACTTGGAATCGGCGGCCGAACATTAAGTGGGAACTAGGCTACTCTTGCAGACTTGTTACTTTAAATATTGTGTGAACGGGCTAACAAATGAGTATCACATCAACCGAAGAGTTTATCGTGGAAAATTCAGCCCTGTTCTTCGTTAATATGACGCTAATTTGCCTGTAAGAAATAACACCAAATATAATGCAGCTCTCTAAACATGCGGACATATGCGCTCCTCTAGGTGCGCGAAAGAGTCCAGTAGGTAGCAATGTTGATTTCTAGGCCAACGTTGGTTGCCACGAAAAATTGCAAGTGAAATATTGGTTTCCATTTACAGAATACCCTGTTATTGATGTTGCTCCTGGTAGAGTGACAGTGCGATGTGTCACATAATTAGCATGTAGGCGAGAGAGATGGACTTGCCACCTTAACGTCGCACTAACCAGAAGATTGTACTTTTCTGTGCTGTTGAAGCCCAGTTTCGAGTGTCTTTACTTGCTATCAGGAACCCTGTTTGGCCAAGTAGCTGCCCTAATGTGTGGGGGCAGTGAACAACGTTATGCTAGTAGACGGCGTTTGTCCCCATTGGGCGCCCTCATAGAGTGCACATGATTGTAAGGTGATGGATTAACACCTTAAAAAGCGCAACTGATATAGATATTGGCGCGTTGAAACGTACAGCAACTGCCTTGGTTTCCGAACTTTGCTGATTTTCTCGTCTGAGCGACTGGACCTCTCTCTCAATACCCAAGTCGCAGTGCGCAACCATGTGAAAATACGAAGTTTTTTTCGTTAACAACAAAATTTCAAAAGCTAATTTCGGCGCACTTTCATCGCTTAATTTTAGTTTAAACCGTACTATCCAACTTGTAATGTAAAATTAATCGGGTTCTGTGCATTTTCTTACATCGAAATGTAGCGCACCACGTTCATTGCACCTGACTGAAAAGGAAGCTATTTTCTATTGCTTACCTGTGAGATATTTCAGTACAGTATATTGGGGCGCTATGCCGGAAGGCCCGAGTTTGGCGCTCGCCCGAGTTTCATCCGAGTTTGCGATGACGGCAGTCAGTGAACGAAGATAGCGCGGAACGTGCGCAGGCAGCGGACAATAAAATGTAGAGATAAAGCCACGTAAAGGCGATACAAGCGCACCCTGCGCGCCTGTTTCACACTTAAAACACAATACACTGCGCAATACCAGGCCGCAGCGCTACCTGAAGTTATCAGCGCCATATCAGCAATCGCGAAATCGTGACTTCTCTGCTATCTATCTGCACACTCGCCGCTAGCTGTTTGACACGCCTTTTCGGGCGCGTCAAAGGCGGGTCTTCTCTTTCAGCTCTATCTGTCTCTCCATTTCCGAATACAAGCAGTGCGCACTAGGTGCACTCTTGTATCAACCCTTTCTCTTCTCTCGAGCACGTTAAAAGGCAACAGATAATATTGTGAACATTTTGTTCATTTCCAAATGTATTTTAAAATCTGAATCCAATGAAGCGTTGTTGAAAAGTATAGCTTTAGGAAATTAACAAAGATTTGACACTTTCTGCCGCTAGTGGCGATACTGAGACTATTGCTTGCAGCGTGGCTTGCATACGAACTAGAGCGGCAACCGGCCGTGCCGAAAATGAGAGCTCCTGCACTGACACGCCGCCGGTAGCGCTGCCTTCGACTGGAAAGACTGGGCAACTACTAGACGCTGAATCTGACTTATTTTTCGGCCATTGCGATAATGTATTTTATTGTGTCGTATATCAAAATATAAGTCATGCATCTTCTGGCTTGCATAATACACAACAACAAAAAACTGGGCTGCATTGCACCCCCCCGCGTCACTGCTGCTCTCTGCAGTGACCTCAGGTGGAGTTCTCCGCTGCTACGGCCGCTGCCGCACCCCCCTATGGCCAACCATTGCTTTTAGTACGCTCTTGGCGAACCTCAGCAGTAGAAATTGGCCTTGCGAGCGGCTGTGATGCGGTGTGAGAAAAAAATTGCTGTTTGGCTGTATTCAATGATTCATTACGTATGCCTGTTATGTGTGACGCCTCTTTAGTGCGCTGCGGATGCGAAGAGCGTGCTACCCAGCGACACAACTCATCTTATGTCATCAGACGCTGACTAAAAGCTCTGAAGGTGGTGGCGCGCGTATCTGAGTAGTATTTGTTTACATCGTGCACTTTAAGGTTTTGCGGACTGGTTTTGTCACTAACGTCAATCGCCGTTGTATACCGCAGTGACATCGCAATAATATCGTTCGGGCAGATGAGGGATCCTGTTTGTAATAATGGAATCGGACTTATAACAGAGAAAGGTGTTACGGTTGTTAAGTACGCAGTGCTTGCGTGCTGGAAGTTACAAACTCTTTATTGCACTGGCTCTAGAACAGCGACCGTTTGTCGATCCCGGATGTGTTTGACACGTTGATGCTGAGCTTTATCACCGATGAAAGCACGGCCAAGCCAAACACCTGTGGTGCCATGTTGTTGGAGTAGGACGTGCTCCTAGCACCGTTTCGTCATCGCGGTCCGGGTTTGACGCCTTGCAAGCAGGTGTGGTGCGCCGTCAGCGTTGTGCTGTGTCTTACGTGGTTGCAACAGGCTATAGTGTTGCGTAATCTTGGTATGCGAGCGAAGAAATCGGCGGCTGTCGCCACGTTGCGTGTCCTTCGCAGAGGTGCTTAGATTAATCAGCGATGACGTCCGTTTTGCCTGTTATATTTCGATGGTCAACATCGTCGATGTCTGTCAGCAATCAGCACAGCCGCGCAGCATACCTGTAGCCGGCAGGGATGTTGGGAGTGGCCCACCCAAAGCGCGTACGCCTATAATTTATGTACGGCACGCCGGGGGCGTGAACAATGGTTTTGATTGACAGGTGAACTCGGAGCTAAACTCGTGAACGGTGAAGTGCCCCGAATTCATCTCGGGACTGTCATGGCGGCAGCAGCAGCAGCCTGGGTCATCGCTTCCTATGACGGAAAATGTCAGTACGGCCGGCTGGACCCGTTTACTGCCATGGCGGACGACGAATTCCAGTGACATTTTCGCCTCTCCAAAACATCGGTACGATGGTTGTGTAAAGAGTTAGGCGGCGACCCATGCCTGCGGAGAGTGCGTACCGGGCCTCATTCGCTTTCGAACAGCAAGTCCTCTGCGTCCTCCGGTTGTTCGCGACCGGGAGCTTCCAGGGGAGCGTCGGCGCAGACCGTTTTATTGGACGCCACCAAAGCAATGTGAGCCGCTGTGTGAGGGTTGTCTCCGACGCGCTTATCGACGCGGCTGTGCAGAAGCGGTGTGTTGCTTTCCCCACGACTGCGGCCGAGCGTGCGTATGTTAAGGAGCGTTTCCTTCTGCGCGGCGGCATCACAGACGTCGTGGGATGCGTCGACAGGACCTACATTGGCGTAAAGGCCCCTTCGAAGTCCAGCTCTGACGTGGTGAAGGCCTACTATTTCACGAGGAAGGCACATTATGTATTGAACACAATGGTTGTAAGAATGCTGTTTTTGCTTTCATGCATGTCACGGTTAATGGAATGTTCTCCCATTTATTAGTGATAGTGGTCCGTGTACTGTGCAGTGTCAGTGGATGTTAAGGAACCCCATATGGTTGAAGTTATTGGCAGCCCTTCACCATGGCATGCCTCCTCGCTTGAGTTAACCAAATATTTTTTGGGGAATCCCCCATATTTTTTGGGGAATCCCCCAAGGTGGAGTAGATTTGTAATAAGGGAGTAATTACTCATTGACGTCCACCCGAGCGCAGCCATACGGCCACAAAGGAAAGCTATACAGCTTTCACAGAAACTTCGTAGTTAAAGAAAAATTCGTCCTGGTCCGGGGTTCGAACCCGGGACCACCGCCACACCGGAGCAGTCGCTCTACCAATTGAGCTAACCGGGACGGCAAGCTTATGGTAGGGCGAGAGCGAATTGATCTATAACTCGAAGTGGGAACAGTGTTGACCAAATATTTTTTTTGGGGAATCCCCCAAGGTGGAGTAGATTTGTAATAAGGGAGTAATTACTCATTGACGTCCACCCGAGCGCAGCCATACGGCCACAAAGGAAAGCTATACAGCTTTCACAGAAACTTCGTAGTTAAAGAAAAATTCGTCCTGGTCCGGGGTTCGAACCCGGGACCACCGCCACACCGGAGCAGTCGCTCTACCAATTGAGCTAACCGGGACGGCAAGCTTATGGTAGGGCGAGAGCGAATTGATCTATAACTCGAAGTGGGAACAGTGTTGACCAAATATTTTTTGGGGAATCCCCCAAGGTGGAGTAGATTTGTAATAAGGGAGTAATTACTCATTGACGTCCACCCGAGCGCAGCCATACGGCCACAAAGGAAAGCTATACAGCTTTCACAGAAACTTCGTAGTTAAAGAAAAATTCGTCCTGGTCCGGGGTTCGAACCCGGGACCACCGCCACACCGGAGCAGTCGCTCTACCAATTGAGCTAACCGGGACGGCAAGCTTATGGTAGGGCGAGAGCGAATTGATCTATAACTCGAAGTGGGAACAGTGTTGACCAAATATTTTTTTTTTTGGGGAATCCCCCAAGGTGGAGTAGATTTGTAATAAGGGAGTAATTACTCATTGACGTCCACCCGAGCGCAGCCATACGGCCACAAAGGAAAGCTATACAGCTTTCACAGAAACTTCGTAGTTAAAGAAAAATTCGTCCTGGTCCGGGGTTCGAACCCGGGACCACCGCCACACCGGAGCAGTCGCTCTACCAATTGAGCTAACCGGGACGGCAAGCTTATGGTAGGGCGAGAGCGAATTGATCTATAACTCGAAGTGGGAACAGTGTTGACCAAATATTTTTTGGGGAATCCCCCAAGGTGGAGTAGATTTGTAATAAGGGAGTAATTACTCATTGACGTCCACCCGAGCGCAGCCATACGGCCACAAAGGAAAGCTATACAGCTTTCACAGAAACTTCGTAGTTAAAGAAAAATTCGTCCTGGTCCGGGGTTCGAACCCGGGACCACCGCCACACCGGAGCAGTCGCTCTACCAATTGAGCTAACCGGGACGGCAAGCTTATGGTAGGGCGAGAGCGAATTGATCTATAACTCGAAGTGGGAACAGTGTTGACCAAATATTTTTTGGGGAATCCCCCAAGGTGGAGTAGATTTGTAATAAGGGAGTAATTACTCATTGACGTCCACCCGAGCGCAGCCATACGGCCACAAAGGAAAGCTATACAGCTTTCACAGAAACTTCGTAGTTAAAGAAAAATTCGTCCTGGTCCGGGGTTCGAACCCGGGACCACCGCCACACCGGAGCAGTCGCTCTACCAATTGAGCTAACCGGGACGGCAAGCTTATGGTAGGGCGAGAGCGAATTGATCTATAACTCGAAGTGGGAACAGTGTTGACCAAATATTTTTTTTTTTGGGGAATCCCCCAAGGTGGAGTAGATTTGTAATAAGGGAGTAATTACTCATTGACGTCCACCCGAGCGCAGCCATACGGCCACAAAGGAAAGCTATACAGCTTTCACAGAAACTTCGTAGTTAAAGAAAAATTCGTCCTGGTCCGGGGTTCGAACCCGGGACCACCGCCACACCGGAGCAGTCGCTCTACCAATTGAGCTAACCGGGACGGCAAGCTTATGGTAGGGCGAGAGCGAATTGATCTATAACTCGAAGTGGGAACAGTGTTGACCAAATATTTTTTGGGGAATCCCCCAAGGTGGAGTAGATTTGTAATAAGGGAGTAATTACTCATTGACGTCCACCCGAGCGCAGCCATACGGCCACAAAGGAAAGCTATACAGCTTTCACAGAAACTTCGTAGTTAAAGAAAAATTCGTCCTGGTCCGGGGTTCGAACCCGGGACCACCGCCACACCGGAGCAGTCGCTCTACCAATTGAGCTAACCGGGACGGCAAGCTTATGGTAGGGCGAGAGCGAATTGATCTATAACTCGAAGTGGGAACAGTGTTGACCAAATATTTTTTGGGGAATCCCCCAAGGTGGAGTAGATTTGTAATAAGGGAGTAATTACTCATTGACGTCCACCCGAGCGCAGCCATACGGCCACAAAGGAAAGCTATACAGCTTTCACAGAAACTTCGTAGTTAAAGAAAAATTCGTCCTGGTCCGGGGTTCGAACCCGGGACCACCGCCACACCGGAGCAGTCGCTCTACCAATTGAGCTAACCGGGACGGCAAGCTTATGGTAGGGCGAGAGCGAATTGATCTATAACTCGAAGTGGGAACAGTGTTGACCAAATATTTTTTTTTTTTTTTGGGGAATCCCCCAAGGTGGAGTAGATTTGTAATAAGGGAGTAATTACTCATTGACGTCCACCCGAGCGCAGCCATACGGCCACAAAGGAAAGCTATACAGCTTTCACAGAAACTTCGTAGTTAAAGAAAAATTCGTCCTGGTCCGGGGTTCGAACCCGGGACCACCGCCACACCGGAGCAGTCGCTCTACCAATTGAGCTAACCGGGACGGCAAGCTTATGGTAGGGCGAGAGCGAATTGATCTATAACTCGAAGTGGGAACAGTGTTGACCAAATATTTTACTGACCAAATGAGTTACCAAATGACCAAATGTTACCAATGTTACCAAATGGTACCAAGTTACCAAATGACCAAATGAGTTACTTTGGGGTATTAAACCTCAAAAACCGCTTCCGTTTATCAGTAACTGAGCAGTTTTACACTCAGTGTAGATAATTTTTTTTTTTACCTCATGTTTGCGCACGTAATAGGTGCATGGATTTTTCCAGCTATTTCATGCATGCATTTTAATGGGTTTTGAAACGGTAGCATTTGTGTCACTTGGCAGATTGCATTCTTATGCAATATTCATAATCGTAAGTCGCAATAAATGTTTCACTTTGGCTGAAGTGGAAAAGCTCCTGCCGGAAGCACTGGCGTCTGTAAACCAGGAAAACTGGCATAACTGTTGTGTTCATGTGAAGCAAGTTGAGGCTGAAGCATGGCAACGCGATATGATTGTTGACGCTGAAATTGAACCGGTTGTCTTCAGCATTTCCGACTCGTGCAACTCCTCCTCTGATGAGTCGAGCACCGATTCCAGTGATGAAGATTTGAGTGGCATCGAGGAACTTGCCTGACTTCGAATTGATGTGTAATACATATGCTACCGACGAAAGAGAGAGGACTCATCGGCTTGCTGTGATCACCTTTGTGCGTGTGTGCGGAAATGTGAAATATCTGTATATGTGGGTGTGTGTGTCGATCAGTCTACCGAGGAAATTGTAACATTTCCATCAAATAATTGCATCATTGCAATTCGTTGCATCAAATTGTATTGGGCAGTAACTTGTAGTGTAGGTGTTGAGGTGGTCATGTTAATAGTGTCTGTAGAGAAGTAGAATTTGTAAGAGAGTGCAAATAGTACTTTTCTAATTATAATACGTATACTGGTACACGTCGTCAATGTGTGCAGTTTTTGTAAGTTTAATTGCAGAAAAATACGGTGGAGCTTAATGAAGCGTTGAGTGAATTATTCGGATTCGGAAAGTATATGAAAATTTGAGAGTAAATTGGATTCGTTTAAAATAATTTTGAACATATACTGTTTGATTCGTTCGACTAACTCAACAGAAATTTATTCAATTATGCTGTCCAAAAAGTTCGAACTTCACAAACCCCTAGGCATTGGCCTCATTTTGTGTGTGAGGGTTGGGAATGGTATGTATGGGTTTCTGATCTTCATGTCCTGAAAAGGAATTCCTGGTTTGGTGCTGTCTTGCATTACCGTCAATCTCTGGTCGTTTTGACATGTTATGCAGTGCCAGTGTTGAGGTAGCCAGTACTGTATGTTTTTTCCTTAATTTTTCGGAGGTGTGAATGATTTCAAGCTGGCTCTTGCTCAGTTGAGTGTGAATTTGTTTTGGGTCACGTCTTTGTTAGTACATTGGTCAGGTTTTCGTTTTATCAAATCGTGTTGTTCGATGGCTCCACATTTTTTTTTTCAGTTTTGGAGCACTTGACTGATTGTGTGTTGGTGCACATCCACTGCACGTGTCCTTTAATTTGTGTGCATTGTGATCCATGCCACTGGCTGTTTCCAGAATAAACCATTCCTCGCAAACACTGCGGGGTCAGCATTCTTTATTGTCCTGTCTCATTTATTGTTTGCTCTTTCGAAATATTTTTTCCTAGCGTTGTACAACTTTTTCTGCATTCTTACTTGACGCTCCTACAGCTTGGAACTATTTGTACCTGGCTGCATGAAAATCCTGCCTGAGCAGCTTCTGCTCTTCTAGGAGAGCAGGGAAATCGAGCCAAGCTGACTCTTGAGGCAGTACTATTTGCTGTCACTGTGGTAATCAATACTATGTTCAAAATTTAACACTTAACACGAGAAAACAGGCCATATCGAGGTGGTGTATGCATGGTGTATGGTGTATGCGGTATGCATCAAATGAACAGATGCATCCTGTTCCTTTCAGAACACGGAATAATATTCAAGCGATTCTGAACAAAACGAGTTTTCTCCAAGTCACGCGAAATTCAACTTGCGATGAAAAAAAAATGTGGGAAAAAAAAGCTTAACTATGCGGGATTCGAACCCACGCACTGCCATTGCCTGTCGACCCTCCGGAGCGCCGCGTTAGACCACACGGCCACAAAACAGCGCAGAGTTATACACCGCTCTTTATTTTATTTGCGGACTACTTCCGTAGCCTTCACAGCGTTGCTAGCCCTAGCGTTGCACATGATGTAGCGTTGGTAGCGTTCCCTCGCGGTACAAAGGAAAATTTAATAATGTATGAATCACTCTAAAGCGCTTTATATCCAAATCTTGCACACTATAAAATGCTTATAAAGGTGTAATAAGTGCATTATAAAATTCAACAAACCTCGTTCGTTGAATTGCACACGCAATGCACTTGGTGGAGCGACAGACAAATGAAAAGTGCACCGGCGGTTGGCTCACGCGACCCGTTCTTTGTAGACCGCCCAAGAAGGCCATGAGGTGGCGCCGATGCGATGATAAAGCACGGAATATATCCAGATAACCCAATGAAGCTGGAGGCGTGACGAGGGTGGGATTTTGTCTTGCTACCATTAGTTCACTCATCTGAGGGCGTCGCCAGAACTCGGGAAGATTCCGAGTTTCAGCAAACTTGGGCCTTCCAGCATAGCGCCCTTGGTGGAGTTTTCTAAGGTCAATACAATACATTTGCTCTACAAAGTGCTTACATTCGGTAGTTTTCGTTCAGTGTACATGCATTATTAAACTCATGCTAGGCAAACGCATGTGGCCGTAACTGCGTAGAATACAACTCTTTTGCGCACTTATACAAAGGCCTCTGCGCGCTGTACTGTTGTAACTAATGCCATTCCCAACGACAGCCCATTTTCGAAGTGCACATCTGTCATTGAAATGAATTCATTTCGACATCAAAACCGCAATCCTGATCACCTGCCTTCTTTGCTGGCAGTAAGACCGCAAGCCACAACAGCAATTTTATAGCTGCCCACCAGTCGCCTGTCCAATCAAAACTTCATGGGCGCAAAACTTGTCTCCATTGCTCTGTCCGCGCGAACCTCACACGCCCATTATTATACCGGGGGTAACGAAGAAAACTGGCCCTTCATCACTCCCTTTCAAGAAAATTATACTCTTCTTCCACACAGATTATGCTGACTGTAATCACGCGTTTATGCCTTGGTTTATGGTTAATGGGGTTTAAAATCCCAAAGGTGGTCAGGTCAGCAGGACGGCATATTAATGGGCTCCGTTTTGCAAGTGTTTATCGCACTAGAAGCGCCTATCATGGGAGCACAAAAACTAAGGACGAAGTTTACAAGTAGTAAAAGTTCAGGGGGCACTTTGACGATCTAAAGTGCGCGAGGTAAAAGCCTTGCCACCAGCGAGACGACGGCCGTGGGCACACACAAGGAAGCTATGGGACGACTTGGATTCGGTATTCACGACTAATTAGTGATTAATTAGGCGTTAATTAGCCGAGATGGGCATGACCCATGACTAAGCAGTAATTATCGGTTAAAGACTAATTATTCATAATTAGTTTATGACTAACTAGTGATGACTAATTAGTTGGTCACTAGTTAGCCATGACTACTTAGTTGACTAAGTAGACATGATTGTTTAATGACTTACTAGTCATGATTGACTGACGACCAACCAGTCATAACTACGGTGACTAACCAGTCATGACTGGTTAATAACTAACTAGTCATGACTAATCATTGGTTAATGACTAACTAGTCATGACTTACCAGTTACGTCTAACCCGTCTTGCCTTCTCATTACTGACCAGAAATGATAACTAGCTGTGACTGGTTAATGACTAGTTCATGACTTGTGACTAGTAATGACCAGTTACTACTTTCACTTCGGATGTAACAGAAGGAGGGACAGAGGCATGGCGACGAGTATTAACGCTTAAAGGCTTTCGCGTTGATAATGGACACTAAAACAATGTCACCTAGAACTTGTATGCAATGCTTTAACCTTAATTGTACAAGAATAAAGCAAAGCTATCAATATATCATTCATTGCGTTAGGGAATGTAGGAAAACAAATATTTTACTGAAAAGCTAAAAGTGCGCTGCTAACCAAGAGTTTACAAAATAAAACAAAAAAAAGAATCTTCCTTCATTAATAAATGCGCAACAATGGGTTTTGCAATGTTTACCTCAAAGTATACAATAATCACACCAACAGAAAACCGTCAATATCACCTCTGGGGACGTAGTAAATGAGTAAAATATGGCCAGTCTGGTTATGTACCCCCCTTAGATAATATAGGTATTTATTAAAATAGGAACATCAGCAGTGATACACACAATAAAACAAGACTATTTAGGTGTAATGTGCGAAGGCCCTAAATAATGTCAGTCGGGGGTCGACAGCCACTACGCTCTTGCACGAAAGAAATTCACGCAATATTAAGCCAAGACTGCCAAAGTACAGCACAGAGACTCTTCAAAAGAATACAGCTCGGCATACACATGCTGTTGATTGCACTCAGGGATTTAGATATAATACGTGCCTTACGAACGTGTCACATCATTTGGACAATGGCCTCTTACATATTCAAATTTGCTCGTTTCGTCCCATGACTCGGATTTGTGTTGCTGCTCTTCGCGTAAATAGTCGAAGTAACCGCATGGCAAGTTAAACTCGAGTGAGCATCTGCAGCGCATTAGTGAACGCCGAAATATTAAAGGCAGATCAGTGAACAAAATTGCTATACAGAAAAGTCACAATCCAAAGCGTATCTATGGTAAGACACTAAATAATAGCAAATATAAGTTGGAAACAATGGAAACATCTATCGCAAGAAGTAGGCACAGCCTCAAACCATATCTCTGAAATAACCGGCGTGTATAGAGCGGCGTAAAGTGTATACGGCATGCGTGGTGCTCTCCTCATAAACAACTTGGCATTATCCCAGAAGAGAATAGAAGAAGAAGTGATAAACCTTTGGCCAGAAACTAGAAGGTTGACGGAAAAACATGAAGTCAAGTTCTGCATAAAACAGCGATGCATTGCAAGGAAGACAATAACTGTTATGTGAAATGACAAGGATAGAGAACAGTTGACTAAGCAGAAAAGATTATGAATAGTATCTTAGTCGGAACCGGTAATAAGGCAGGAATGCATATCGTTAGGAGGTGACTGAGTGGATCGAGTGGAGCTGAGTGGACTACAGGACATGATTAACGCAGCACACGGCCGACTGAAGTTATATCGGCACGTAGGGGAAGGAAAATTTGATAGATTGGTTGACTATAACTATTATCATTTCATTTATTTACTCTCAGGGCCGATTGCCCTTACAGAGAGGAGTGGGTGAATAACAAAAATACATCTGCAGAATGGCAGATTTATTTAGATTATTATACACAGCAGATTTAAAGGCGTCGAGTGCAGTGATAGACTCAACGGAGGCGGGAAGGTGGTCTCAGTCCGTGGTGGTCTTTGGAACAAATTAATCGGAATAAGGATGAGTAATGAAGCTTGAAACGCCAACTTTGAAACGGTGGTTCATGCGGGATGAAAAATAGGCTGGGATAAGAAAAGGCGTTTTTTATAGGCATTCACAGGTGAAGTATATTTTATGAGAAAGACATGAACGGGAAATATGGCGGCGTTAGGAAAGATCAGGGATATTCAATGTGTTCTTCATAAGCGTTGCATGAGATTGATGCACAATGAATGAGATGGCTGATGCATGAGACTGCTAACTGGAAATTTGTTGGAGGGGTCTGCATCGTGCAGTAAATTTAAACAAGATGATGATAATGTTGTTGACTCTTTGCAAAAAGCCAGTCTTTCTAGTTTAGCCCATGCGACGCGATTTTTAATTTTCCAGGATATGCCTGCATGCTTCTTGTCGGCGAACCACCAGCGAACACTTCTATGCCATCGGCATGCAAGGACGAGTATTATAACGCCTGCAACGACTCCTGCATATACGAGCAGATTTACGACGGGAGCTGCAACAAATCTGTGTATGGGCTATAAAACGCAACGAAACAAACGGGCAAAATAAAGTACTTCACACTAGAATTAATACTGGTGGATATATTGCTGCCATCGCCGTTAACGCGCACACTCTTAGAACTTAAGAGGAATGCCCAGAACAAACTTTGGAGGAGTATTCGCTTGTCCCATATTCCACTCCTTTTTCCAGAACAAAATTTCTCCCTCTAGACAAAGAGTGATCCAACACCTACTCATGGAATACTGGACAACTCCCGCAATAGAGTACAGGCACTTCTCCGAGGGTGTACAGCTACCACATTGAAGCAGCATCCCAGCCCTCTTTCAGGTAGAGTTCCAGGACTCCGTTTGTTAGAGTGACTACACTTCTTCAAGGAGTATCAGCTCAGATGTTATTTTACTCTTTCGAAAGGAGAGTCACGTGTTTTCATTTTACCCTACCAATTTTGTTATTTCACATAGTCTTCAGAGCAAGTTGGTCATATGTTTCGCAGGATCTACCTGCTCTACATCTACAAAAGAGTAATGAGCAAAATGGATTATGATCTTTGAGCAGAATGATTTTTGCTCATACAACTACTTTATGACTACACTACAGTTTGCACATTAACATGGTGCTCAGTCTGCATTTGGAATAACAATGCTTCAAGAAATAGTACCACAAATGTACAACACTGATAACTTTTATTTCACAGTCATTGCTGTGATTGCTGTGGCTGCCCGAAACACACTAGGCAGGCGCTCGCTAGGATCAAGCCCCATTAGTGTTTCAAGGAGCAGACAAGTCTGCTTTGCTTTTGGGGTGTACTTGACATTAAATGCCCAGAACACTGCCAAGAGCAAAGCAAACCCATCTACCAAATCGACCGCAGTGAGCTGTAAGCGCTCAAAAGAAACTAAGATGCTGGATGACGCCGCAGCTTGCTCGGCTGAGTGAAGGAGCTTTGGGTACGCGTGCATTTCTCCGGGTGCCTGCAAACATGAATGGCAATAATGCAAAGGTCAATTCCAATACCCTTTTAATATTATCCTGCATATAACCCCATGAAAAAAAATTATGGCTGAGGCTTAGCTAAGGTTAAGCCTAGTCAGATGCGAAGCATATTGGTGGCTAGGCTTGGTAATACATGGCTTTCCTTGATTGCATACTTGGTCATTTTAATACAACCACTAGAAGCCTTCGTCGTGGGGGAAGACAACGGCATGGCTACAGCGGAACGCCGACTAACCCCGAGACGCGCGTTGGGTGAGCGCCTGGATTGCCACGGAAGCCGCGTCTGCCTGCCCGGTGGAGTGAGCGTTTCACCTACACCGATCGTGAACGCGCGTTCGAAATGCGCGGGAATGCCGCTCGAGGACATTCCGGCGTCTGTGCGATGGCATCGTCACGACGACGTCACGGTGTCACGTGGCGTGACGGCTAGGGGTCCCACGGCGACGGCGCGAGGTGGAGACCGCCTCTCTCATCCGATGTCACGTGGTGTGACGTCACGGCGTCACGTGGTGTGACGTCATGGTGTCACGTGGTGTGACGTCACGGTGTCACGTAGTGTGACGTCACGGTGTCTCGTGGTGTGCCCTCTAGGGGTGCCACGCCGACGGCGTGAGTGGCAGCTCTAGCAATATGCTTCGCATAAAAAAAAAGAATACAACCAGAATGTACTGATAGTGTGTGTCATGTCGCCACTAATGCGTACCTATAGTGTGACCAAGTGCAGAAACCTTTCATTGCAAACCTTTATTCAGAGCTACAATTTTATGAAGCCCAAAAGAATTATTACTGTGCTAGTCCTTTCAAAAGCTGTGTCCAAGTAAAACAAGACATATTTACCGGATGAAAATTGGAACATGAGCAAGGTCTTTTGCAAGTATCATCATGATCAGCCTGACTACGCCCACTACAAGGCAAAGGCCTCTCCCATGTTCTCCAATTAACCCTGTCCTTTGCCAGCTACGCCCACCGTGTTCCTGAAAACCTCTGCCCACCGAACATTCTGCCGCCCCCTGCTACACAAGCCGTCTCTTCGAATCCACTCCGTTACCCTTAAGGACCAGCGGCTATCTTGCTTTCCTATTACATGCCGTGCCCAAGCCCGTTTCTTTCTCCTGATTTCGACTAGGATGTCATTAACCCGCGTTTGTTCCCTCACCCACTCCGCCCGCTTCCGATCTCTTAACGTTACACCTATCCTTTTTTTTCCATAGCTCGTTGCGTTGTCCTTAACTTAAGCTGAACCCTCTTCGTGAGCCGCCACGTTTCTCTCCATAGTTGACTACCAGTAAGTTATAGTTGTTGTATACTCTTCTCGTAGGGATTTGTAAAACTGCGATTCATAATCTGAGAGAATCTGCCATAAGCGCTCCACCCCATTCATATTATTCAAGTTATTTCCCTCTCATGATTTAGATCAGCGGTCACTACCTGCTCTAAGTAAATGTATTCCCTTATCACTTGCAGTCATTGCTAAAACCCCACCAATTGTGCTTGACGGTTTCTTGTCACATAATACATTGTGAAATTTAAATTATAAGCTAACCTTGAATCAGGAAAACACTTTAACCAATGACAGTTTTCTTGGTGAAGAGAAATGGCTTTTTCAATTACTATTTCTCAGATACCATTAACTGAATTTCATGCTCTAAAAATAGTGAAGGAAAAATTCAAAATTTTTCATCTTAAAGGTAAAGACAACAAATTTCAGTTGCACATTTTTTTCTATTTTTAAATAAAAATGTCAACAAAAGAAATGGCAGTAGGAGATGAAGCACACAAAATTGGCATGTTCTTCCCAATTATTGCAGGTAATGCACGAAGAGTGATATGAAAAAGCTGAATAAGAGCAGCGACCACCTTATGTTGACATGGTGCAGCATGCATATGGAAACCGAAGCCAGAAAGTAAGCAGGTGCTGAAAGCAAATGCCAAACCAAACTTCAAATTTAAATAAAGAAAAACAAATAAAGGCACTGTAAAAGCAAATTAAACTATGAATTTAAATTTGTTTCAGGAGAGATGCTTGTCATGATTATTTTACTTGCCAGGCTTTAGTTTCATTATGCGTGTGCAGCCCTGCCATTGTAGGCTGGTCTCTATTCTCATCGAAGCTTACTCTTTGTTCCATCCTTGCGCAATGTCTTTGACAATGTATAGGTTGGCTTTTCTTTAATTTATTTTGCTTTAAACCTCTACACTGCCCACATTTTCTAATATAACTGAAAAAATTCATTGCATATCAATTAAAGCACAGTAAAATGTAAGATGGCATTGCTGCTTAATGACAGCAGCTTATTCATGCAATCAAAAAATATGCTGCACTCACCTCTCGCTGAGTGCCTAGGGCTGGGTAGACATCAAGTACCACTTCCAAAGCTGGTTGTTTCTTAATGTATTCCCTCCGAATCCGAGAATTTTACCCATTGACTGTCTGATCTTGGCATTTCCACTTGCCATGTGGATTTCTTTCTTCACCAGCTCAATATGCCCTGTAAAACTTCTTTCATCATCCGAATTCAAAAAAGGGAGAATTCCAAAATTCTTTCTGCAAATTAAAAACTAGACATGACACATGTGTACACACACAAAAGATATAACAAAAACGTAATTCAGTAGTAAAGTTCTACTAAGGTTTATTATTGGCTTTAGACCATACTTATCGGGTGGCTGCTGGGCTAAAATGTTCGAAATAACTGCACCATTTCTCTGTTATAGTATGCATTACAACTGTACCCTTATGCGAAATTGCGGACCATTACCAACCCGCTCCTACTGTGCCAAGCATAGACTACATAAAATATAAAATGAACATAACAGAGGTAGTAGAGACGACTTCCAAATGATGATGATGATGATGTCCTCAGGCTGAATGGCACATACACACGGCGGGGGATTGGCGCGGTATCATGGGAGCGCGCCGACGATGAAGACGAAGTGTGCGTGTGTCGGTGGACGAAAACGAAGTGCGTGTGTGGTTCGGACAACTGCTTGTGAGTTCTCTGCTGTGTGCTGAACTCCGCTGAAACTGTGATCTGTACTGGTCTTGTCTTCGTTACATTTTTGGTGGATGTGCGGGGTTCTTTGCAACATCTACGTGCCCCGAAGGCTCTCCGTGAACACGCATTTGACTCCGAATCATCGCAGTGCGAGCCGCCGACTCCAAGGTAAGTTACCAGAGTTCGGCCCATTATCCCCTAAGATCAGGGCTCCAGCCGCGACGCGCAGGACTGACGCGGCACCTATGGCTAAGAACGGAGACGCGGAAGCTATGGCTGACAACGGAAAACCAGCTACTCATGTCCTGGTCCTCCAGCAGACCTTCCATGGCGAAGTGTTTGAGGACGCGGAGGACTGGCTTGACCAGTTCGAGCGCGTTGCCAGGTACAACGGCTAGGATGCGGAGGGGAAGCTCCACAATGTTTGCTTCGCTCTTGACGACTCGGCGCGGACGTGGTACGAGAACCACGAGACAACGTTTCCTTGTTGGGAACGGTTCCGTAGCCATTTGCTGGCGACCTACATCAACACCGACCGTCAGGAACGAGCTGAGTCGGCGCTGCAGCCAAGGAATCAGCGACCCAATGAGAGCGTCGCGATGTATTATGAGGTCATGACACGACTGTTCAGAAGGGCGGATCCAAACATGGCCGAGGACACGAAAGTGTGCCACCTGATGCGCGCGATAAAAGAACTGTTCGCTGGGCTTGTGCGAAACCCACCTAACATCACTTCAGAATTTCTATCGGAAGCCACTACCGTCGAAAAGACACTGCCACAACGCGCCCGCTATTACAATCGCGCCGTGAACACCGTAACTACTGACGACTTTGCGCCAGCCTCCAGCGACTCCGCTGGCACCCTGCGGGAGCTGGTACGATCTATCGTCAAAGAAGAGCTGCACAAAATGCACCTCTCTGCCCAGTCGCAGCCGCAGTGTCCGTCGTTAGCGCAAATTATCCGAGAGGAAGTGCAGCAGGCGGTCCCTGAACCTGTTTCCCCTGCTGCCCTTACACCGACGCCCCCGCGCCAGACGTACGCGTCGGTACTTCGGCAGAACTGCGACCTCACCCCTTGGAGCGCAAGCCCATCTGCTTTCCAGCCGCGGCCCCCGCCTGTCCCTGTGTTGCCCGAAGCGAGGCTGCGGAAGACGAACGTGTGGCGGGCACCTGACCAGCGGCCCCTTGGTTACCACTGCGGTGAGGCTGGCCATATCTTGCGGTGGTGCCCTTATTGCCGAGCTGGAATTCGTGGATTTCATCCGCGATTCCCCTGTCCGCTCAATGGCGAACGGCCCCGCGAAATTGAGGAGCACCTGTCAACGGGCCGGGATCACACTGAATTCCCTCGCCCTGACTACCGGCCACCAACCTCTACCCGCTATTGTTCGCCGAGCCCCCGTCCTTCGGCAAGCCGTTTCACCCGATCACCGAGTCCTCGCCGGGGAAATTAGACCCGGCGGCCTGCGGAGGTAAGACCGCTGTCGAGCGAACAGCCGAACGTCCTCCATCGCGTTACCGACCAGAACACGGCTATCAAACGAGAACACGTGACGATCACAAAGGATGTGCAGCTTCGGACTTACTGGTCGATATCGACGATTTAGCAGTTACGGCATTGGTTGATACGGGAGCGGACTATCCGGTTATGAGCAACGAGCTAGCAAAGGAACTGAGGAAAGTTTTAACCGCGTGGACTGGGCCTCAGATTCGCGCAGCTGGTGGACACCTAATCACCCCTGTTGGCCGGTGTACGGGGAGAGTTACAATCGACGGATTTGTTTACGTTTGTGACTTTGTTGTTCTACCTCACTGTTCGTCCGATGTCATTCTCGGCCTGGACGTTTTACAAGCTAACGGCGCCGTTATCAATTAAAAAAAGCCGCGCGTGACGTTTTCGCCTGCGCAACCAATTGAAAGAGCCGACCCGGACGACTCCAGGATGCCCGCCCTGCGTATGGCTGCTAATGACGTGACGGTGCCTCCGCGGTGCAGAATGATGGTCCCCGTGCAAAGTGACTCGCCCAGTGATCGCGACGTTATGGCAGAGAGAAACGTCAGCCTTCTACTCGAGAAAGGAATCTGCGCTGCAAGAGGGCTTGTTCGCTTACGGGATCGCTCTGCGACACTCTTGATCACCAACTTCGGAACCGAGTTCCAGCCCATTGCGAAAGGAACGGCCGTCGCGTACGTTACCGACTTCGTTGAGCCCGCAGAAATATGTGCTCTGGAGTTACCGTCCCTGGACGGACGCGATGCAGCAGCCGTTCTGTCTACCGTGGACATTAATCCCGGCTTGTCGGTGGGTCAGAAGCAGCGCTTCTTAGAGCTCCTTCACGATTTCGCAGAGTGCTTCGCCACGACATCAAAGGTAGGGCGCACCCCGGTAGCCAAACACCGCATCATCTTCAACGAGGAGACTAGCCCCATATGCCAACACCCGTACAGAGTGTCGCCGATGGAACGGGAGACTATACGGTCCCAAGTGCAAGAAATGCTTGCAGACGACTTAGTACAGCCGTCCACGAGCCCCTGGGCTTCGCCTGTGGTATTGCTGAAGATAAAAGATAACACCTGGCGATTCTGCGTCGATTATCGGAAGTTAAATCGTGTCACGAAACGTGACGTTTACCCCCTTCCACGTATCGAGGACGCCTTGGATCGACTGCGTCATGCTAGATATTTTTCTTCACTCGACCTTAAGAATGGCTACTGGAAGATCGAATTGGACGAAAGGGACAGAGAGAACACAGCATTCGTGACACCTGACGGCCTTTATGAATTCAAAGTGCTACCCTTTAGACTCTGTTCTGCGCCAGCAACCTTCCAACGCATGATGGACACCGTTCTTTCTGAGCTAAAATGGCAGACATGCCTAGTGTACCTTGATGATGTTGTCATTTTTGCTCCTAGCTGCGAGGAACAACTCAACCGGCTGCGAATGATGTTACAGGGGCTCCGTTCGGCACAGTTGACGATAAAGCCACAAAAGTGTCAGTTCGGTTTTGAAGAGCTCAGTTTTCTTGGTCACGTGATAAGCGCTGACGGAGTCTGTCCTGACCCGGAGAAGACTGCCGCTTTGGCACAGTTCCCGCGCCCAAACGACAAAAAGTTCTTTCGTACGTTTCTGGGCCTCTATGCCTATTACAGACGTTTCGTTTAAAACTTTTCCACAATTGCCGAGCCCCTCACAATGCTTACTAGAGACAACGTATCTTTTGTGTGGCGCGATAATCAGGAAGCTGCCTTCAACGAGCTACGCAGCCGCCTGCAAACTGTCCCAATACTCGCCCATTTTCATGAACGAGCTGCCACTGAAATTCATACTGACGCCAGCAATGTTGGCCTCGGCGCTATTCTCGTTCAGTGGCAGGACGGCAACGAGAAAGTCATAGCGTACGCTAGCCGCTCCCTCTCGAAAGTAGAGGCAAACTATTCTACCACAGAGAAGGAATGCCTTGCGGTAGTGTGAGCGATTAGCAAGTTCCGACCATATCTCTATGGTCGCCCGTTTCGAGCTGTAAGTGACCATGATTCATTATGCTTGCTAGCAAACCTCAAAGACCCGTCGGGACGCATTGCGAGGTGGAGCCTTCGGCTCCAGGAATACGACATCACGGTAGTCTACAAGTTCGCCCGCAAGCACAATGACGCCGATTGTTTCTCACGTGCACCTGCCGACGTTGCTCCGCCTACACGAAGGACGACTTCCCGTGCGTCCGCTCATCGAGCATCTGGAGGGCCTTAACGTCGCTGTTCTGCGGCTTTTCGTTCGAGGTTTCGGCTCCTACAGTCTCCGAGATGGCGTCCTTTTCAAGAGGAACTTCGAGCATAACACGGAAACCTTTCGTCTTGTTGTGCCATCCGAACTCCGTCCAGAAATCTTGCACGCCTGCCACCACGAGCTATCGGCTGGCCATTTGGGTGTTACGCGGACGTTTGCCCGCATTCGTGCGAAGTATTACTGGCCAAACTTGCTCTCATCAGTCCAGCAATATGTGAGGACCTGCCGTGACTACCAGCGACGAAAGGCACCACCAGTTAAACCCGCAGGGCTTCTCCAGCCCATCCCGCCGCCTACAATACCTTTCCAACAAGTGGGCATGGACTTGGTGGGCCCATTCCCATTGGCTTCCTCTAGGAACAAATGGATTGTAGTGGTGACGGACTACTTAACATGGTACGCCGAGATACAGGCGCTTCCCCACGCTAGTGCTGCAGAAGTGGCTCAATTTTTTATGACATCCATTGTCTTGCGTCACGGTGCGCCGTCAGTCGTCATCACGGATCGTGGAACCGCCTTTACGGCGACAATAGTGCGATCTCTCTTGGAACTTACCCACACCAGTCACCGGAAGACAGCCTATCATCCCCAAACAAACGGCTTGACTGAACGCCTCAACCAAACGCTTGCAGATATTCTTGCTATCTATATCGACGTTGAGCATCGCACGTGGGACGAAGTTCTTCCTTATGCAACCTTCGCTTACAATACGGCAGAACAGGAGACTACCCGTTTTACACCTTTCCAGCTGGTCTACAGACGGTGTGTCACTACCATGCTGGATGCTGGTCACAACGACGAAGACATCGGCCCCTACGCTGACGGTCACACATTTGTCCAGCGGGCTGAAGAAGCCCGCCAACTCGCAAGGTGCCGGATTCGACATGAACAACAACTCGACGCTGGCCGCTACAACCTCCTACACCGATACGTTCGGTACGAGCGCGGCGATTGTGTGTGGGTATGAACACCTGTGCGCCGCCGCGGACTCTCCGAAAAGCTCCTCCGACGCTACTTCGGTCTGTATGAGGTGGTTCGTCGTGTTAGTGGTGTCACTTACGAAGTTATCCCGCGGGACACGACCTCCTTACCACGTCGGCGCCATCCGGCCGAGACTTTCCACGTGGTGCGCATGAAGCCCTGCCATGACAGGCTGGAACCCGCCGCTTTACCAGCTTAACAGCTCTCTGTGTTCTCTGCCCTCCGCCATCTATACCGAACATTAACTTTGCCGTCCGTGTTCGTTTCCGGCGTCGGGCCGCCGCTTTGATGGAGGGGGTAATGGCGCGTGCTCATGGGAGCGTGCCGACGATGAAGACTAAGTGTGGGCGTGTCGGTGGACGAAGGTGAAGTGCGTGTGTGGTTCGGACAGCTGCTTGTGAGTTCTCTGCTGTGCGCTGAACTTCGCTGAAACTGTGGTCTGTGCTGGTCCTGTCTTCGTTACAATATACACAATCGTTTATATAGACCATTTTCACAAGGGGGCAGCCGTTTTAGAAACATGGTGATCCGGTCATGAATGTCATACCGAAAGAAAACTCACCGAACAAGGACACAAGATGCACACGAGCGCTAACTGAAATTTTACTTCCGAACAGGAGAGTAAATAGGCAGTACGAAGGGGCAGCAAAATTTGGATTGCTGCGTTGTGACCGGGAAGCAGTGTAGTCACGTCACATTGTGAAAAGATTGTGCAGGGTGGCGCAAAACTGAAGTTAAAAGCAATAAGAACCGACAATATAAAGCGCTGTGACAGGTAAAGAACTTTGAAGAAGGTAAAAGAAAATAAAACACATGGCCAAACGCCTGAGAAAAGTGTTAAAATAGTAAAGGTACAAAAGAGAATAAAAAGGAACAATAAATAAAGACAAAAAAGGAAGAACGGGGGGGGGGGGTCACGCCAGTTAGAGAAGCAGGAGACCAGTAAAACACTCAACGATGAATGGCCATGTGGAAAAGGTTTGGTTTGGTTTGGTTTATGGGGTTTAACGTCCCAAAGCGACTAAGGCTATGAGAGACGCCGTAGTGGAGGGCTCCGGAAATTTCGACCACCTGGGGTTCTTTAACGTGCACTGACATCGCACAGTACACGGGCCTCTAGAATTTCTCCTCCAAAGAAATTCAACCGCCGCAGCCGGGATCGAACCCGCGTCTTTCGGGTCAGCAGCCGAGCACCATAACCACTGAGCCACTGCGGCGGCACCATGTGGAAATGGGATTAAGCATTTGCCATACCACCCAGGAATTCCAGCTCCTTTCTAGAAAATCAGAGGGAGAGTGTGCTTATACACTGACTATTGGCTTCATGTACATGGATTGCGCAATGAACTGCTTCTATGATTTCCGGGGACGGCCTATTTCCTCCTCTCCCTGTGATGACGCAAGGATTAAAGTCGGGAATGCACTTTTTTCCTGGATGTCATTCGTAATCTTGCATTTCTTGCAATGCATAGTCAGTTGGCCGGAGATCACTACGTTGCTGACATTGTTTTTATGTTCTTAAAAGTCTGACTTGATTGGTTTTCAAGCCCAGTGCAGCTTAAGCAGAGCTCGCCCCTCTGCTACTGCACAATCCAGCAAGAGGAGAAAAGGATCCCTCCCGAGGTTCATCGCTGCCCTCCTCTGCCTGTGAAAACTGTCTAATACCAAATTATTTCTTCCTATTTCTTTATTTTTCATTGGCAGTGCCAGAGACTTATGATATAAAGTGCATTGTGCACCGGTAAGGCATGGAAAGGAGGCCGTAACTAATACCTTATAGCCTAAGGAACACAGCGCGGCAAAAACGAGGACAAACGAAGAAGTGGACAGGACATACGCTGACCAACCATATATTTATTCAGAAAAAAGCGCAAATAAGAGTAGTATTGCATGAAAGAGATTCGTACACAGTTAAAATATTGATGAAATTTTGGTAAGGCATGACTAAAAATTTTAATCCGCATCATTGGCCAAATTTTGGTACAATGAATTATTTTGGAATTCCGTGGGCATCTCTTGCTCAGAACATGTGTTAACACAAACTGCATTTTCCTCAATATGTTACTTATGTAAGAGGAGCATTTATTTATGTCAGTTATTAATAGTGAGCCAGCCAACTTTATTTTTAGTTTTTTAGCTCATTCTACTCTTTGTCCCGTTGATGCGAGTATCATGCGATCCACATCAGTGGTTCAAGGACAGTATAGGATAGTTTTCTGGTACAATAAATTAACTCCTATTATAATTCTGCTTTGAAGCATTCTGAGTGACAGGTTAGCAGTGTGAGTCGCGTATGGACCCATCCATTAAGTGACTTCACCACATTGAAATTTTTGCTGCTCTTGGGACCAGTGGTTGTAATTCAGATAAAATGCTGGAAGTGAATGCTGACTGGTGCGGATACCTTCACAAACCATGTCAACGTCTGCACTATGCAGCCTGTAACAGAACCTTCATTTTTTTACTTTAAAGAATGAACGTTTCTTTATAAGGCATGGCACCGGCATTGCAGTGAGCCAGGTTAATAATTGAAAAATTAAGGTTTTCAACTCCAACTTCTCTCATTTCACTGATAACGCTGCTCTATCAAGGGTTTCGTCCTACAAGTATCTTGGAATGCATCTCGCTCTTAATTTATCATGGTCAACTTATGTCACTACCATCTGTGCCAAAGTACTATCGCAAATACCTGGGTACCTTCACCATAGCCTTCATACCTAACCCAATGATATCCAATATCCACAGAATGGCACACCTAGCTTTCATTCGCCCTCAGCTGTAATACACTTCAAGATAGCGTCCACGTCATATTGATCTAATTACAATGCTAGAATCCATGCAAGACGGGGCTGCCCCTTGTCTGAAAAACAGCGGACAGCCCCGTCTTGCATGGAATGTCTCAAAAACAACTAGGTGAGCAATTAACTCACTTAAAGTATATTATGCTGTATATTGTGAGATTTTTGTTATCTGCAGTTACTTTGGATTTCTCAGAGTTTCTGTTTTCACTGTACAACCTCTTTTATTGCGAAAGCAATACTACTTGCACTTTCACGCCTTTGCCGTGCCGCGGCGGTGATGACCATTGACCTTCATTTGACCTTGATTCCATTAGATTGGATTACATTGGATTAGATTAGATTACATTGGATTGGATTGGATTGCATTGGATTGGATTGTATAACAGATGCATCGCCACAAGTCTAACCACAAGCACCACCACCAGCTACACTACCAGCTGAACCATGGCGTAGGTACGGATATTGCTTTCGCAATTACCGGGCTTAAACAAGCTAAGCCACAGCGAATTTTTGCTGCACGGTCTCTACAGAAGGCATCCTTGCTCAGTCACCCCGACTTCCACTTTCACTGATACAGACATATTAACTAAAGGCAAACGTAAAAGCCCTCTAGTTTGACTGCACTGCCAAATAATGGAAACTTTCAAGAGCTGAGATTAAGAGTCCCTCCAAGTGCAGTAGCTTGATATGCAAGATCGGACATGTCTACTAGCTTGAATAACTAACTAGCTAGCGCCGTCCCCAAACGTGATAATTTCAGGTTTAGAATCAGTATAGATACCATCATTTAGAAACATAACAAACAGTGGTTCTGATGTGCTGCCCAGCGACAGCACAAGTGCAGAAAAAGGCACAAGATCAGCCATTTCATTAATTACTACCATTATTTAACAACGAAAGCCAATGGCTGCAAAGCCGTTAAACTGATCATTGGCTGGAAGTGTTGGAGAAGTCTGCACTGAATTCCAGTGCCACATGTTGCACGAAAGCAACAGCAACATATCAGTTCTCACAATAAGCAATGGACCCACATTATACAGTTCGCAAGCATAAATAATTCGTGTCACATTAAAAAGTGACAGCAATAATTAACACGCATCTAAAGAGTACACAAGGTAGTAGCTGACCTGCAGTATTCGCGCCTAACCACACAATGATAGGTCATGCGCCTGTGGAGCTGTGACTGTTTCGAGAATTTTGCTTGTCACAACTGCATTTACCTCAGGAAAGACATTTAATTGCAGTAGCTCTTTAGTACAAAGAAACAAGAGTGCAGGTGACAACTGTGACTTTCTTAGGCTGTTTACATAGGTTTATCTGAAATAGTACAGGGTCAGTGAAAAGTTCCAAGGCCACAGGGTTTGCTTCTCAGCAGCATAGTCGGGCTGTTGAGATACCTTCAAAGCTCAAAATATCTGCACAGAATAGAAGAAGGATCGTTCTACCATCTGAGAACCTCGATAGCTCTATCGTAATCTTAAGTGCCAGGATATACCGATGAAAAGCGGACCATGTGGCCTGGGAACTTTTGACCAACCCTGTACATATGCCCCATTTCAGGTGACACCCATGACATGCTACATTTCTGCTGCCTTTGAACCTGCCAAGATTTGTCACGGTGTGAACTTGTCCTGCACATGTAGTTGCTCTGCCCTTTAATATAAGTAGGCATATCCTGACGAAGTAATCGAAACAGCAAAAATCACAAAAGAACGCGGTTCCTAAATGATTTTATTTGCCTGATCAGCTTGTACAGTATATGCAGGCAAATAAAAAGGCGCTTATCTCATTAAAACTTTTCTGCTGAGCACAATCTTTGAGAACGCGGGCGGAAGGAGAACAGACTTGCGACACTTAAGAGCTTCCCGCGGCTTCATCTGAGGGGGTGCCTTCAGCAAGCAAGCAAACATCGGCTCTTTCCTCGTTGGCGTTGCATAACCCTCCTCGCAGCGCCGCCCTTCCTCTCGCTCTGGAGTGCGTTCGTCGTATTTTCCCGTTATCGTTTATTTACTGGATGTTTCTATTGCACTGATCTGTGCACCTTGTTTCAACTATTCGTAGCAGCGACTTGGCTTTTCCCGCGTTAAACTTACACTGATACCGCGAAAATGTTACCATGTTCAGGGATTGCCGGATAAGTGTTGTATTTGGCATTCGAGGGAAAAGATAAGAGATTATTATATGCTTTGAACAAATGCGGCGGGAATGAAATAAACTAGATGAAGCATTACTATTCTCTCTGCAGACTTTTTGATTGGTGGATTCATTTCTTCTAGGACTGAGGCAAGTAGTAGGTCAACTGCACACAAATTTACTCTGGTGCAAATTAAGGAGTGCAAACATTACAAGAAAACCCAAGTCGCCGCTACGAATAATTCAAACAAGTGTGACAGATCAGTGCAACAGAAGCATCCAGTAAAGAAACGAAAAAGGGAAAATACGACGAAGAGCGGAGGAGGAGGGGCGGCGCTGCGAGGAAGGTCATGCAACACCAACGAGGAAAGAGCCCAAACATCAACGACCCTGATTTTGGCAGCAGTCTTCCAATACCGTATTCTGATCAACGTCGATATGCGTGTCGAACGCCTTGCTGTGCACCTGAAAGTGGCAAGAATAAAACTAATGCAATTAACATACCACTACTCACTCGGGTGTGACAGTAAATGCTGGTGTATGTGCGCGATGATAAAAAAAAATCAGCAGCTGTCGCAAAATTAATGCACAAGAATTCATTCACAAGGAACTGTGGTTAAAGCACTTCCAAAACAAATGACCCCTATATGTTTCCGCTGCTTTGTACTTATTTATCACAACGAGAACTGTGCTTTCAAGAGCTGCGCTTTAAAAAATTCAGGAGCTTTATGCACAAACGTAGCTTCCGTATGCACGTCTTGCAGCACCAACGCTTCCAAATTAAAACGGCCGATGAATATGCACATGAAAAAGCAAATAGAGAGCACTTGAATTTAAAAGAAAACCTACCTTGCACAATCAGAAATTTCGCGACAGAACCTTCCAAACAGTGACGCGTACTGGTTGCGGTATACCAACACAATATATACCTAGCAAATAAGTGTGCGCTTTGTTAACGAGCGGGATTCTGCGGCGGCAATGCTACAGCTCCAATTCCGAAAACCTAACGCTGCAAAAATTCAGTTTTCAAAATAGGTGCGAATGCACGATACACTTTCGCGCGCATTTAGAACTTTCAGTTGTGAAACAAAGACAATGAATCTTACCTGAATGATCGCATTGTCATCCACGGCCTGCAAAGACGAGTGCGCCTTGAAAGCCATTTGCAGGTCACCTCTTCTGGTGCCGCACACAGAAATCAAAGACTTCGAAGGCACGCGCCTTACAAGGCATTTGATAGCCACAGCCGAGCCAGTCGCTGCTAGAACAACGGTAACGGTGCAGCAGAGACCGCGGGGAAAGACACACACGCGCGCAGCATGGCGCGAGGCCATCGCGGCACCAAAGTTGAACAAGCAGGGCCGCAGTTTCGCAGCGCAAATAGGAAAACTTAATGTTGTGATGCATTCCGAATTATCAGACTTCTGTTCAAATTATTGAGTAAACTATTGGTAAAATTAAAACAATTATGGGTTATTGAAACATCAGATCTGAAGTTGAAATGAGCGGTTGGCAGTTTCGTATGTGATTCAGCATGATGGATGCCAGCGCGACGAATGCATTAGCAGCAGCAGCGCAGAGCAGATGCCCGCATGATCGGTTGTCATGGGTAATGTGGTATCATGAAGACGGAGTGAAGAAACGGAAAAAAAAGAGCAGGCTAACAAGTTTTTTGTCTGACACAGCGCCTACCTGCTGCAGAAAGAAAGGGCGGGAATAAAGATGGATAGGGAGAGAAAAGCTTTCATACGCGCCCATGGCGATTTGGCCAAGGCCAGATACAAGCGAAAGAGAGAGAAATTGTTTATCTTTCTAGATTTGCGTTTCTAGATTGCGTTCAAAACGGCTGCTCCACCGCGGGTGTTGCATCACTGTCAGAAATGTGCATTTCTCGACACAAAGTACGTGCCCCTTTCGCGCATATTCGTGACGCGCATAGCTGGGATCCGAACTTCCGCGTAACGTGTGGTATTGAGGAACGCCTAAAAAACGTATGTGATTGTTGATTCCCTCAAAAAGCATGTCTGCCGATGTGACAGGAGCGCTCGTGGTGTCGACTTGCTGCTGCAAGACTCGCACAAAGCCGGCACTAATGACTAGCCGCATGGATATGGGCACCAGCTAGGTGGGAGCAGAGCCTTCCCATCAGTCTCCGCCTTCTGCAGACACCAGTAACATCATTGCTGATGAAGTCTGTGTCGACGCGTCGTTCGAAAGCCACCATCGTTCAAGAGGAGATGCTGCTTTCTCGCAGTTCCTTGCTCGAATGCCAAAAAACTGTGCTTATATTTCTTTAAACTCACGGCAAGAGCACAAAATCCGGTACTCGGTATAGTTCATTGGGGTGTAAGGGTGCGTAAGTGCGAACGGGTGCTCTGACTTTTTCAAGAACTTTTCACTGCAATCAAGCCCTCTTTAAATATGACATGAGCTACTCGAGCTCTCTAATTAAGGACAGCTGCAGGCATGATGAGTGCAGCAATGACTCCGATTAGTGACTCTGTATTTTGAAGAATTACACAAGAAAACTTGAGCGACACTGAATGCACCGTTAGGAGTACAGTGTGATAGCATTGGAGATCTCTCCAGCGCAGGTACTGATCTTTCATAATCATAGATGGCAGGAAGTCGTCAAATCGCAACTAGCGCAGCGGTGTCGTTGTTAAGCAGTGCACCGCACCCCGGCATCTGGCTGTTTCATAAACGTCCACGATGGTGCCTTGTGCGACCAAGTTGAGCTGCTCTTTCCAAGCACCGGTAAGGCTAAATGTTGCATGGGCAGTTCTTCGGCAGGACATCTCTCCACCAAAGAACTGATGCGAGATGTCATGGTGGGTAGGTGACACTTGCACTGACTTATTTTGACTTTTGGTGCCACTTGCGCACTTACCACACCTGCCCACCGTGGTAGGTAGGCCCCCTGCTTTCAGGGCGCTGCTCTTTTGCGCCCGTTTCTGCATTTCGTGGCGTCGCCGTCGCAGTTGTAACCAGCAGTGGACACCTTAGGCGCGCTTCAAGCTGCGAAACCAATGGAGCGGGAGCTTGGAAAGCAGAGGGAAGGCACATAACTGCCCTCTTGGAAGAGTGGACAGTTCAATCGTGCTTTAGGCTTACTAAATTGAGAAATTGGTTTTTGAGGAAAGGAAATGGCGCAGTATCTATCTCAAATATCTCGGTGGACATCTGAACCACGCCGTAAGGGAAGAGAGGAAGGTGGGAGAGAAAGAAAACAGAAAGATGTGCTGTAGTGAAGGCGCCTGCGGGATAATTTCGAGATCCTGGTGATCTTGTCAATGCTGTTGGCAGTGCTGTTGTCAGTGATCTTGTCAGTGCGTGCGTGCAGTGATATCGCACAGCACACGGGCGCCTTTTGCGTACCACCTCCATCGAAACGCTGCCGCCGCGGTCGGGTTCGAGACCGCTCACCGCGCTCAGTAGACGAGCGCCTTGACCACTGAGCCACCGCGGCGGGTGTGCTTTAAGCTACATAGCGGTAATGACACATGTGCGCTGCATGCGTTTGCATTGACAACGATGTGCCATTTCAAGGAAACGAAGCGCGCATAAATGGCTCCTTGGGTCTGTGGATGCCTCAATGGTGCTTATCGGTACGTGAGGTGATCGGAGAGAGATGTGGGCTGCAGGCATTGACAACGTGGTGCTAGAAACGCCGCGCTGAAGCCATAGACCATCGACGTTCATTGTGTTCACTGGCGCTGTCGTCGACGTTTTTACATTCCGATCATTTCAAGGAAAGGAAGTGCGCATAACTGGCTGCCTGGGTCAGCGTAACCCACGACAGAGTAACCGTTCGGTCGAGAGAATACGGTGTGTTGCCGGAGTCACCACGCCCTTTAGGTAGTTGCGGTACGCGGCCTGGGAATCTGTGCAAATTTCGGTTATGTTTTGTCAATGATGGAGTGGGCCAGAGCAAGTGCGATGGCGGCTCCTTCCGCTTCTGCAGGCCAATTAGTCCGGATGGTGGCGGCGGCCCCCACTGTGCCGTCTTCATAGGCTGCGACTGCCGGGAAATGTCCTGCTTTAGAACTTTGTGCCGCAACGACATAAAGGATATCGGAGCGGTTGCTGTATGTTTTGGTGTAATAGCTCGCTCGTGCCTGCCGCCTACCGTGATGGAGAATAGCACTCATATTGCGCGGTAGGGGCTTCTGATATATGTGATCCTGCGTGCGCAGATAAATCATGTAAGGTGTAGGACTTTTTGGGGTGGGAATTGGTGGATTGAGACGTAGCTGTCGCCGTAGGCATTGTCCCCTTTCCGTGCGACTCAGGCGGACTAATTGGTTGGTGCGTTGAGCCTCTATTAATTCGATCACTGTATTGGGGGTACCAGTGGCCAGGAGACGTTTCGTGCTAACCGTCCGTGGGAGACGTAGGGCGGAGGTGACAGCCGTGCGTATTAGGATGTCTGCCTGTTGTCTTTGCCGCTGAGTGAGTATGTGGAATGGAAGGAGGTATGTAATGCGGCTAATGATTAGTGCATTTGTCATATTGAGGGTCTCGCGTTCAGACAGCCCATGATTGCGTGCTGCCACCCGCCTGATAAGTGCAGCGACCTGTTTGGTCTGTCTCTGCAAGAGCTGAAGGGTGGCGGTTGCATCGAGTGTGTTGTTAATGAGAAGGCCCAGAATCTTCACCTCAGGCACAATGGGCACTGGATTCCCGTACATGTGCAGTACAGTCGGGAGGTCACTGGGGAGGGGTTTCAGCTGCACGAGTTCCGATTTATTTAGATAGCAACGGAGGCTGTGTTTTCTAAATGAGTGGTGGTGATGTCTATGGCAGATTGCAGGATATCCTGGGCTGTTCCAAGGGATCCTCCCGTTGTCCAGAGGGTTGTATCATCTGCGTATATAGCTGTGTCGAGCCCTGGGATAGCAGCAAGAGCCTTTGCCAGTGGCGCTAGGGCAATGTTAAAAAGTAAAGGTGATAGAACCGCCCGTTGTGGGGTTCCCCGGTTAGGCAGGGGGAAAGGCTGGGAGGCAATATCCCCAAGGTGGAGTTCTGCCGTGCGTCCCTGAAGGAAGGCCCTAATATATTGTCATATGTGGGTGCCGCATCCCGTGGTGGCTAATGTCGTGAGGATATGGTCATGGCTTATTGTGTCGAAAGCCTTATGAATATCCAGGGCCAGTATGGCTCGCGTAGCGGTTGTACGGCGCTTAGTGCAAAAGAGAGATTCTTTAAGTGCGAGAAGTACGTCTTGCGCCGAGATGTTTGGGCGGAAGCCTAATTGAACATTTGAGAGAAAGCCTGTTGTTTCTAGGAACGGTTTACAGGCGATTGAGAATGACATGCTCGAAGAGCTTGCCGACATAGCTCGTTAAGGAGATGGGGCGAAAATTTTGAAGAGTCAGGGCTTTGCCCGGTTTGGGTATAAATCGCATACTGGCATGGGTCCAGGCTGATGGGAGCGTCCCAGCTTGCCAGTGGTTATTAAAGAGCTCCGTGAGTTCCTGGAGGGAGACTTCGTCCAGATTGAGTAGTGCCTTGTACGTTATGCCATCCGGCCCCGGTGCCGTAGAGCGGCGAATACTAAAGAGTGCTCGGCGGACTTCGTTTAAGGAGATGTGGGCATCAAGTTCTGGGTTAGGTGGAGGTGGATCTGTCGACTAAGAGATGTGGGTATATAAGTGTCTCGTAGTTGGCCATATACGTCGGTGCCCTTTTGGAGCTGTAGTTGTATTAGACGTTGTGTGTTTACTTGTGTCTGAAATTTAGTGGTTGCTGGATCCAAGAGAGCGCGTAGGAGGGACCACGTGCGTTTAGTGCTTAATGTACCCTTGAGGTCATAACAAAAGGTTGCCCAGTTTGCGCGGGTAGCGTGTTCGCGTATTCTTCTGCCTCGCGAGTGAGAGCGGCTACGCGGAGTCTCAATTTACGATTGTGTCGCTGGTGACGCCTGCGCTTGAGAAGTCCCTGTCGGGCCTCCCATAGATGAGCCATATGCGGATCAACCTGCGGTGCCTTAGCGGTGTTTATAATGCTTTTGCTGTTCGCCTGGATGGCCTTCACCAGACGGTCTGTCCAGTCAGTGACAGCACGGGGTTCTGTAGAATCTGCTGCCAAATATCAGCAACCTCGCGAAATAAAGGAGTGTACGATGGGGGGCTAGTTGGTAATCCATGAACTAATAACGAAAACCACGCAAAGGACGATACACAGGGAAGAAGTAGACAGGACGAGCGCGGTCGTCCGCGCTCGTCCTGTCTACTTCTTCCCTGTGTATCGTCCTTTGCGTGGTTTTCGTTATTAGCTCGCAAAATACTTGCATAGACCTCGTCTTTGAGAACCAGGCTTTGGTGCAGCAAGTCGAGCATATTGTCGCGAGTGGAAAAAAAAAAGGCGAGGAGTGTTTGCCGCGCGCCGACGACGACGTTGCTGCTGGTGCAGCTCCCTGTTTTTCTGAGCTCCCTGTCTTCACCTGTTCTCGCCGCCGGCCTGTACGTCAAGCCGTGACATTTGGTGGAGGTGCGGGGTAACGCATCTCATGCAGCGCACCCCGCCTCGTAGTTCGAGCCCCGTACTAAGTCCTGGCCGTCGAGTTTTCTTGGTGGAGCCCTCGGCGGAAACTGAGACTCGCGCTAGCCGACGTTAGCAAGGCCAAGCGCCGGAATTCGGACTCTTGCCCGAGAAATCGCGGAGATCTAGGACAGCTAACGTCACCATGGCGTCCCAGTCACAACAAACCGACCCCGCGATTGCATCGAGGATCGTCTACGTGCCTGTCACTCCAAGATCTGTCGTGCCGTTCCATGGCGATGGCCTTGACGATGTTGAAGACTGGGTCCAACACTATGAAAGAGTAGCTCGACATAACGGCTGGACTCCCGACCAATGCCTGCAGAACCTGTACTTCTCCCTGGAAGCCACAGCGAAGTATTGGTTTGAGAACCATGAGGCTTCGTTAACATCATGGGAGACGTGCATGAGCGAACTGGTACGCACGTTCGCGAACCAGCACCGGCGACAGCAAGCTGAAGATCTGCTCCACGCTCGCACCCAGAGACCTACCGAAAGCGTCTGAAGCTTCGTCGAAGACATGCTGCGTCTGAGTGCCCGCGCCGACCCGAGGACTACTGAGGAGAAAAAGGTACGGGCGTTGATGAGGGGTGTCCGGAATGGCATCTTTGGAGGCCTCATCCGCAATCCTCCGACCACAGTAGCCGGATTCGTCGCTGAAGCTACCAACATCGAGCACGCATTGGCGACAAGAACCAGTCACTTTCAAAGACTGAGCGCCCTTCCTGTCGTCTCATGTCTTGCCTCGTCTGGCCTGGCGGAGTTGGTCTCGCCCATGTTCGAGAAATAATTCGCGACGTCATCCGCGAGGAGCTGACAAAGCTCTTCCCTACTCCTGAGCAGCCCGCCTCTGTCTCCATCGCGTCGGCCGTTCGCGAAGAACTGCGAAACGCGCTGGCACCAGAAGAAGTCCCAATTGTAGCTGCAGCCGACCCACCAGCTCTGAGCTACGCCGCCGCAGTTCGTTGTCCTCCTCCCGCCCATCGCCAGGGCCAGAGCGCTCCCGATTCCGGCCTTCGACTCCGCGAGTTTCTGCACTCGTCTGAGCACGCCCGGGACCGCCGAGACGCAGGAAGACCGACATCTGGAGGACTGAGGACCGGCGACCTCTGTGTTTTCACTGCGGTGAGCCTAATCACATGTATCGCTCCTGTCCATACCGCGAACTCGGCCTAAGGGGTTTTCACCGGGCCGATCCGTGCCCCCGCTACGGTGAGCAGCCCCGCGACATACAAGACTACCTTCGACGTTCTCCATCACCGATTACAGCTCCTCGTCACACCTCCCGGTCGCCGCCCCCTCGCCGCCCACCATCCCCTTCTTGCGGGTCTCGCCGTGAAAGCCTTTCGCTACTTCGGGAAAACTGAGTACGGCGACGCCTAGAGGTGGCGTTGCCGGAGTCGCACGAAGCAAAGAATCTCCGCCTACATTAGTGTGTCCCAGCTCGACCGATGGTATCCTTGGAAGCGCAAACCGTTTTGTAACCTTTAGCAATGTGAACATTCTGATCGACGGGCGCGACGTAACGGCGCTTGTGGACACCGGCGCTGATTACTCGGTCTTCAGCGGCAGTTTCTCTCAGCGTCTTCGCAAGGTTACCACCCAGTGGGACGGACCGCCCATACGTACCGCGGGCGGCCACATCGTAAACCCTGTTGGCAAGTGCACTGCCCGCGTCGAGATCCACGGTGAGACGTGCCCCGCCACATTCGTGATATTGGAGAATTGCTCTAAAGATGTTATTCTGGGCGTGGTCTTTCTCCGTGAATATGGCGCCGTAATCGACATAGGGCAGAACAGGTTGACCCTCCGCGCACGTTCTTCATCGCCAGTACCGCCCCGGGCCACAGGCTTTGCGATGAAAGTTGATGCCGACCATGTACACTTGCCGCCGTTGTCGACAGTTTTCCTGCCGGTCCGAGCCGATAGAACAGCATGTGGAGAAAGCGTTTGGGAAGGCAGTGTCCAGATGTTACTTACGCGTGGCACTGGTGTAGCGCGAGGGGTCGCAAATGTTCAACGAGGGCGAGCCAATATCTTCGTGACCAACTTCAGGAACGAGCCGCAGCACCTGACGAAAGGGTCAGTAGTAGACCAAATGGAAGGACTCAGCGACGTTCGTTAAGCAGTTGCGTTGCCTAAGGAGGCGGCCCTGCCCGTGTCACGAGACCCTACAGCGTTGCCCCTGGATATCGATCCCAAACTTGAGCCTTCCCAGACACGCGAACTGCTCTCTCTTTTGCATCGATACAACGACTGTTTCGCGACGACATCCCGAGTTCGCCAGACACCCGTCGCCAAGCATCGAATTATTGCCGACACCGCTACGCACCCGATTCGCCAACCGCCATACCGCGTTTCCTTGAAGGAAAGGGAAACCATCCAAGAGCAAGTGTGCGAAATGATACGCGACGACGTCATCCAACCATCCAACAGTCCGTGGTCCGCACCAGTAGTGCTGGTCAAGAAAAACGACGGGACCCTTCGATTTTGTTTTGACTACCGGCAACTCAATAAGGTGACCAAGAAGGACGTGTATCCACTCCCACGCATGGACGACACCCTCGACCGTCTTTGTCATGCCCGCTATTTTTCGTCCACCGACTTGAAGATTGGATACTGGCAAATTGAAGTGGACGAGCGCGACTGCGAGAAGACCGCATTTGTAACCCCGGATGGCCTCTACGAGTTTAAAGTGATGCCGTTTGGCCTGTGTACAGCGCCTGCGACATTTCAATGAGTCATGGATACTGTGCTAGCCGGTCTGAAGTGGCAGACTTGTCTCGTGTATCTGGATAACGTTGTCATCTTCTCAAGCACTTTCAGAGACCATCTGATGCGTCTTGAAGCAATTCTTCAAGCTCTTCTGAACGCCGGACTTACGCTCAAGACTTCGAAGTGCCGCTTCGCATAGAGCGAACTGAAGTTCTTTGGTCATATCGTCAGCCAAGTGGGTGTGAAGCCAGATCCCGAGAAAACGGCTGCCGTCGCATCCTTCCCTCCACCGTCGGACAAGAAGACCGTTAGAAGCTTTCTCGGTCTCTGCGCATTCTTCAGGCGCTTCGTTCGGAACTTTGCCCAGATCGCGGCGCCAATTTACCGCCTTACGAAGGATAGCGTTGCCTTTCAGTGGACCGAGGAGCAACAATCAGCATTCCGCCAATTAAAACACGCCCGTGCAACATCCCCCATACTAGGCCATTTTGATCAAGACGCCGACACTGAACTCCACACAGACGCCAGCAACAAAGGACTAGGAGCAGTGCTTGTGCAATTCCAGGACGGCACTGAGAGGGTTATTGCGTATGCCAGCTGAGCTCTTTCGCAGGCGGAGGGCAATTACTCGACAAATGAAAAAGAGTGCCTCGCTGTCATCTGGGTCATCACCAAATTACGGCCCTATCTGTACGGTCGCCCTTTTCGTGTCGTCACCGACCACCATTCGCTGTGCTGGCTCGCCAATATTAAGGTTCCAGCAGGCCGCCTTGCTCGGTGGAGCCTTTGGCTACAGGAGTACGACGTCACCATCACCTACAAGTCCGGCCACAAACATCATGATGCTGACTGCTTGTCCGAGCCCCTGTGGAGCCGGCACCCGGAGGCGAAAATGACGAAGAGGACGGCTTTCTTGGGGCATTGGACACGGCAGTTACGGCTGCTCGGCAACGCAGTGATCCTCAGATTGGTCTGCTGATGGCGCACATGGAAGGCCACGAAGCTGCGGTGCCTCGCGTTTTCCAGCGCATGCTGCCGACGTTCAAGATAATGCACGGTGTATTGTACAAGCAGAACTTCGACAGTAGCCCGAGGTCGTGGCTCCTTGTTGTGCCGGATGACCTGCGCTCCGAGGTCGCCCAAGCTTGCCACGACGATCCTACAGGTGGTCACCTTGGCTACAGCCGGACACTTTCACGTATTCGAGAACGGCACTACTGGCCGACACTTCCTAAGTACGTCCGTCACTACGTAAGAACTTGTTGAGAGTGTCAAAGGCGCAAAACACCGCCCATACGACCAGCTGGTCTTCTCCAACCACTCGAACCACCGCCTGTTCCGTTCCACACTGTCGGAATGGATTTTCTTGGTCCATTTCCGACGTCGCAGTCGGGTAACAGGTACGTTATTATAGCGACGGACTACCTAACCCGATACGCGGAGTCCCGAGCGCTTCCGTCTGCGACAGCTGTTCAGGCAGCCAAATTTTTTATTGAGTGCATAGTGCTTCGTCACGGTGTCCCTGCCGTTTTGATCACTGACCGGAGTGCCGGGTTTCTGGCCAAGCTCACACAGGAGATCCTCCGTCTCAGCTGCACCAGCCACCGCCGAACTACTGCGTACCATCCGCAAACGAATGGGCTGACGGAGCGGCTGAGCAAGACCATGGCCGACATGATCGCCATGTACGTGGATGTCGCCCATCGCAGTTGGGACTCGGTACTGCCCTACGTTACATTCGTTTATAATACCGCTGTCCAGGAGAAGACAGGTATGTCCCCTTTCAAGCTGGTCCCCGGCAGACAGGTCACCACGATGCTTGACGCAATGCTACCGCACGAGCCGCCTGTCGACGTAGACGATGGTGCCCGACTAGTATGCTAGCGCGCGGAAGAAGCTCGGCAACTCGCTAGACTCCGCATCCAACACCAACAGCATGCCGACGCTCGTCGGTATGATCTCCATCGACGCGACGTCCATTTTTACCCTGGAGACAAGGTATGGGTGTGTACGCCGGTACGCCGTCGAGGTCTCTCCGACAAACTCATCATGCGGTACTTTGGCCCGTATACAGTTCTTCGCCACATCGGTTAACTTAACTACAAGGTGCTGCCCGAAGGAACACGACCGTCATCACGTCGATCACCCCGCCCAGAAATTGTGCACGTAGTGCGGCTTAAGCCGTATTACGCGCGATGATCGTCTGCCCCCGAACGGATTTTCCTACCTCCTCCAGCCGCCGCGGTGGCTCAGTGGCTATGGTGCTCGGCTGCTGGCCCGAAAGACGCGGGTTCGATCCCGGTCGCGGCGCTTGAATTTCTTTGTAGGAGAAATTCGAGGCCCGTGTACTGTGCGATGTCAGTGCACGTTAAAGAACCCCAGGTGGTCGAAATTTCCGGAGCCCTCCACTACGGCGTCTCTCATAGCCTTAGTCGCTTTGGGACGCTAAACCCCATAAACCAACCAACCCTACCCCTCCTCCTACACTGGCCAGCAGAAGTTTTTGGGCGCGTGGGCGGTTTTCCGCCATGTGCCTTTGCTTCCGTGTTAGCATAGGGACGATGCTTCTTTATAGGGGGAGGTTGTGTAGCCAGTGGAAGAAAAAGACTTAGGAGTGTTTGCTGCGCTCCGACGACGACGTTGCTGCGGGTGGACCTCCCTGTTTTTCTGTGCTCCCTGTCTTCACCTGTTCTCGTCGCCGGCCTGTACGTCAAGCCGTGACAATATATCCATCTATTTCTCCGACCACAATAATTCCTTCATGACAATCAGGAACTGTTAGTGGGGTGTTTCTTGAAAAAGAAAAATGTGTGAAAAATAACAAGTTGTTATAAATTGTACGTACATGCCTTGCTCGAATTCTTTGCCTCAATCTATCGAAAAGCTGAAACAGCTGATAAGCTGCGCTCTAATTTTGCATTACGAAGTAAAGTAATCAGCGGGAATTTTTTTTTTCGTGAATCCGACGGACGCCGGTTAGTGTCGAGAACGAGATTAGTAATGGTATCGCAATATTGTTTCAGCTGAACTGATAAACGTCAGTGACTTCTTGGGGCCCGCTCAAATAGGGTGTATGAGCGTGGAGAAAGCGTGCGCGTCAACTAAAGGACGCGCTGCCATGGTGTCTGATGCGTTTAATTGTATCGTCTCAGCACGCCTACCTGCTGTTGAAACGGGACGAGAAATGCGAAGGTGTTCTGATGGCGACCTTTTCCGGCCCCCCTTTCTGCCGTTCGCTTTTTTGCGAAAGCAATACTACTCGCATTTTCAAACCTTCGCGTAACCCGGCCGCAGTTGCGTTCCACCTGTAGCGGAGTGAACATGGGCGACGAACTCTCTCCTTCAGATAGCCCGGCTGCAGTTACGCCGTTCCGCGCACCTGTGGCGCTACTGCCGCTGTGACGTCATACCAGCTGTAGATTATGGGCGACCAACTCGCTCCTTCAGATTGCCCGGCTGCAGTTATGCCGCGCCGCGCACCTGTGGCGCTACTGCCACTGTGACGTCATACCAGCTGTAGATTATGGGCGACCAACTCGCTCCTTCAGAGAGCCCGGCTGCAGTTACGCCGCGCCGCGCACCTGTGGCGCTACTACCGCTGTGACGTCATACCAGCTGTAGATTATGGGCGACCAACTCGCTCCTTCAGAGAACCCGGCTGCAGTTACAGTGTGTGTTTGCCGCGCTGCGCACCTGTGGCGCTACTGCCGCTGTGACGTCATACCAGCTGTAGATTGTTTTCTTTCAGTCGCAACCACATCAAAAACAAAATATAAAAAAATACCGAAGATGCTTCGAATCGTCGCGCAGCGGCGGCCGGTAGCCACGCGTGACCTGTAGACACGGCGCACTGCGTTCCTTCAGTTTCAGGCGCTGCGCCTTTGCTTTCGCAACCTAGCAGGCTTAGCCAAAGCTAAGTCATCGCCAATTTTTTATCGTTGTGCAGAAAGCACGATGACCCGAACTCGCTGGTTTTTTAAGGCGAAAGCCCTTCAATGCCTCATACTGTCGTTAGCAGAAGCGTCGGCAGCCTTGTCGGCAAATTTGTCCGCCTTTCGGCGTCACTTCTTAAAAAATTGGAGGCTTATCAAGGTTAAGCCCAGTGGATGCGAAGCATGTCCTTAGCGTTTGGAGGCATCTTGACCGCATACACGCCCGGCGCAAAGACGCTGGCGCGGTTGCGGGCACAGAGACTGACGCGACGACGGGCGCACGCCGCCTCATCCCTGGCGTGACGTCACATATCACGTGATGCAGCGATGGTGGCGCCGCCGCCGCGTCGCGCGCAACGGCGCGAACCGAAACGTGGAGGCCTCCGCCGGGCGACGTCCGACGGAGCGATATGAGGCCCCATCTGCAGCCGGTGTGACCTCATCACGTGACGTCACATTATGTGATCTCACTTCAAGGTCAATGCTGGCCACCGCCGGGAGGCGACCGACGGCGCGATATGAGGCCCCATCTGCAGCCGGTGTGACGTCATCACGTGACGTCATGTCACGTGACCTACTTGAAGGTCACTTGAAGGTCAATGGTGGCCACCGCCGGGCGTCGCGCGAAGGCCCGAAACCTACGTTAATATGCTTCGCATAAAACAAACTGCGCCGAGGGTGGGAATCCAACCAGGGCCTTTGGCATTGGAAGCGGGGACGCTAGCACTCCGCCACGAAGGATCAAGGTTCGAGCATGAATAAAGGCGCATCCAGTGAATGTATGGGTTTCATAAATAAAATAAAAGGAATAAACCCAAGAAAAGGAAAAAAATAAAATATGAACATAAGCAAAAAATTAATAGAAATTGTGTATGAAAACAAGCAAAAAACAATAAAAATAAGAAAAGGATCAAGGATCAAAAATAAAAAAACAACAAAATATGAAAAATAAAAAGGGAATAAAAACAAACAGTGCGCCAGGAAACGCTTTCGCCTTGCAGCACTTTAGCGAGCGAAAGTGCACCCTGAATTTTGTTTTTGAATGGCATATAACGTACTTTAAGAGGGTAGATGTGTAGGCCAGTTGGTGAGACATGAAGGAGCTAAACACCGCAGCGGACACGGAACAGAGAAAGACGACGACACAGGGCGGTACTTGCAACTAAAATTGTCCGCTGCGGCGTTTAGCTCCTTCATATAACGTACATTTTCAGTGCTCTGAAAGGGAGAAGGCCATCATGTTTACTATCCACCGTCCTAATTGCCCACCGGCACTTTTTTCTAGAATGAATCGCTCCAACTATTCACAAAGTTAAGCCCAAACTGACTAATAACAACTTAGTTACATTCTTTCTTGTTCAAAGCAATAACCAATGTTAAAGCAACGAGAACAAATATTTCTGCGCACAGTTTGAGCTGCGGTTTTCTCTGCTGTCGTCAAAGAAAAGAAAACTGCTACAAAATCATCCATTATTACTACACTAAGGAACAATCCTGTTTCCGAACGCGCATTGTTTTTTCGCTTAAATACTGGAATGTTTTCTTTTACGCGATGCGTTTTAAATATATCGCACTGAAATTTCATTTTTTACTTGGTTGGGCAAAAATTGTGTTCCCGCTAGCTTCCGCATGACAACTCATTTCATTCAGCTGTATGGCGAACGAATGCGATATGCCTTCACTCGAATAGTTTTGCGCCAGTCCGCACAAAGTGGCAACGATTGTTATCGAGCAGTTACTAGCCCGAGGATTACTAAAACATCTTTCACACACGTAGCCGCGGCCAAAATTACGCGGGATGCGCGAAGGCCGGCGGAAGTGCCTTCTAGCGATACCTGGCGACACGGTGTCTGGCATAGAGGCAGCGCTGGGCAACTGCTTGCAAGCTCTCTTCGCATGTTACCTCTAGCCGGTGCGCGACTAGAAGAGTTTTGTAGCACGTACGGAGCGGGCGCATGTGCGGTTATTCATGTTAAGATTCTTAGCGTGAAGTAGTCCATACTCAAGCGCATTGAATCGGTGTCGTATTGTTTGTATGCTTGTCTCTGTTGCTTAATATGCACAAAGCGTGTGCACAAAAGAAAACACTAGTCACTCAATGCTCCCGCTGTGAGTCGTACTCCTTAGTGGGAGACGCAGAGAAACGTTTAGCTCATTCGCAGGGCGCACGTACCTTAAAATCTGACGCTGTATTAGTGAACTTTCATCTGAAGTTATCATAACTTTGCCCCGTAGGTGCTAGTTTATTGTAGTCGAAATTGCCTTCAGTCGCAGCTAAATTTCTGTTCGTCAATGCAGTGATGCAGTACGATAATTTTTGTTTTCTTCATCTTGTAAAATGAAAAAAAAAGACAGGGTGCTCTTGTTGAACACCCGGCAAGTTTTTTTCGTATCGACCGTTTACTATGCTATGAGGCTACATATACCTTGGTTATTTACCGAGCGCCTCAAAATTGCGCTTCAGCTCCCGCAAACATGGTCGGTTCAGCCTGGCAAGCTAAGGCCATGAATGAGTGATGTGTGATCATCGCGCTTGAAGGCCGTGGGTCACCTGCAAGCGCATTCATATTCTGACACACTAGAAATTAATGAAGCGGGCAGTGGCGCGGGAGGAGCGGTCGTGCTAGGCCCGCGGCCATTGAAGTCATGTCTTCACCATCCTTCACGTTCCAATTTTATCGGCTTGCCGTCGCGTAACATTTAGCGCAAGGTGATAGATACCTTCAGCATCCTGGTCCCCGAAGCTTAGGAGCCTGCTGTCCACCGAGGGCTTCCGTGGAGTGTTCGTGGCGTCGCACCTCCCGGCGCTTCCCGAGCCTGCCAGGTATGCCCCGACCCGTCTGCTCTCCTTCACCCTGCCCCAAGCCCCGACCTGAAGGCACGACGACCCGATGACCTCCGCCACTGACCAGACAACACACTGACCAACCACTCAAACATGAGAGCACAGTTCCCAAGCCCCTGCCATTGTGTGCGTCCAGGGGCCTCGGCGTTGGCTACCGGTGACCAATGGATCTTGAGTCTTCGTGGACCTGGCTTCACCCGCTCATCATGTGCTCATCTTTTTCATCATATCGGCAAGCACTTCAGCATCTCTTCAATGTTAATACCTTCTATCACGCTCATCGCAGTGACCTGCATTACATCTTCACTGCAAATGCTCTAGTTCGCGCGATCGGGACGATCGCTCAGTAGCCCCGAGTCTTGTGACGGACTTGAAGACAATGAAGCTGGCAGTTGCGGAGGAGGAGCGCTCGTGCTATGCTCGCCGCCATTGAAATCATGTCACCATCCCTCACGTTCCATGTTCATCTGCTTGCCGTCGCGTAACAATATGATGACTGGCAGATAATTTATGGCAGGTGCTTTTCTGAGTCCATGTGGATGATTGCGTGTTGCTGCACGCGGGTGGAATTTCAATAAAACCGCATACGGGCCAGATGCAGCAATAGATCACTTAAGACATTGGCTCTAATGAGTGCGTATTTTTTTTTCGTTCGTGATTATCAGTTTTCACGGCAGAAATACACAATTGCAAGACTTGAATAAGCTGATTTATTTCACCATTGAAGACGAAAATAAATATTTTTATTCACTCACGTCTAAAGCAATTTACAACGCCATAGAAGCACGAGCATAAAATACCACAGACTTTAGGCCATTAGCAAAGGAAGCCTTGCTACTAGGCTTTGTACATCGCTCTAAAAAAAGTGCAGTGTTGCTCTTTTTTTTTGCAAAAACAAACAGCAACGTGCTTTCTTTTTTCACTTACCTCCATAACTGGGAGCGCAGCAGTAAAAATTATATTTCTTGCAGTACAGACTGCTTGATACTCACGCTTCTTGCAAAACAAGAATAAACACACCATATATTGGTCGGGTTTTCAGCATGCACAATTGCTCACCGGCTCCACTGGGTCGAAAACAAGTGCAAAAGAACACGACGCAGCTCGATGACAAAACAAAATAAGGAAGAATTGGTCTGTTGCCCAGACGAGCGGAAACATATGTGTGCTTTACAGATTAAAAATTAAAGCATTTAATCGGGCGCTTGTAACTTTAGAAAAAACATGAAATGCAAACAACATGCATTTCCTCAAGGAGAGAGCACTCGTCCAGGGAAACGTTTTTAGTGCAGCGTTTTATTATCGCATGAAAAAAAACGCATATTCCGAAGACAGGAAGAAGAGGAATTTTATAACAAAATTTGGTCCTTCCTTTATTTTGCTGCTGGTAAACTGTCTCGAAGTAACATCCGGGGGGGGGGGGGGGGGGGGGGGGGGGCGTGCGTTCCTATGCTTGGAGAACCCGCAAAGAAGAAAGAGAGGAAATCGCTTTCGGCGCAATATACGTGGTTGAGACTAAAATGAAAATTTGCGCTCACTCCAGCTCTTTATCTCACTATACCGAGCACCTTGGTATGGAAGGCATCATTATAATCCCGAACTTCGCTTTTGCGCTCCAAAAATTAAAAAAAAAACTGCCGTGCCGAACAATCGCTTCTTTCGAACGCACGCAAAAGTGAGTACTGACGACGCTAGTCCTTCAGCCAAATAGGCGCACGAAAGAGAAAACGTTCAGTGTTCGAATGCGTATTCTACTTGAGGCATTGAGATGCGTAATCACTTTCCCAGGATTAGGCGGGCGCCTTCGGTTACGACAGAGAAGAAAAGAAATGGAACAAGTACGAGACTGAGTGTGCGTCTAGGCTGACAACGTGACAGTTCCGTACAAAGGAATGCCTGCTTTACAAAAGTTCTTTTCTCGGGGAAGTGGCTGACGCACTGAGTAATGGCTGCCTAAAATTAGGTTGTTTTATACTCCTCCTCTTGTATGCACCAGCCATATTGCTCATTACTATTCGCTCTTGTTGAATGCTTGAAGAGGGCTTTTGAGTTGAACTTTTGGGGCACGCATAGAGAGGGGCAAAATCTGTAGTCCGGAGAATTCGCACAAGGTAACGATGTGTTGAGAAATCCTGTCATCCCAGCCAACCGCTTTCTACTGATGGCGTTAAAAGGAAGGACGTCATGGAGATTCAAAATATTCGCAACGAAGTCATTAAAGTTTTGTTAAAATATGCAGTTTGTTCTACTCAGCTGCGATAAATATGTGCTGAAGATATCGTTTATGAAAACTTTTTTTTTTCCTCCTGAAACATCCTCTGCATGTTTCTTGGGAGAGCTGAGGCTTCTTACTTACTTTGCATGCCATGCCATCTTCGGCTGCTTTCACAAGCTTAGCGTTGCGATAATTGAAGCCTCGCGGTTGAAAACTGGAGTTGTGCAGGACAGTAATGCAAGCGTTACTCTAATATTTTACCTGCAGATTTGGCAGCATATATTGTGCAGTTGTTAACAGTGACAAAGATTTTCTAAGAGCGATTTAACACAAAGGAACATTATAGTCTCCAGTTGCAAAAAAAAAGAAAGCAGCCTCCAAAAGTACACAATTTCACAATGTCAGTCTTGCCCTTCATGTGAAAAAAACTAAACACGTCTATTATAGTTTTAGCTGTAGGCAAGAGAAATGGACTCGCTTCAAGAAACTCGGTGCACCATAGAGTGTAACCTTGTTCTTTGAACTGTAGTTCATGAAGTAACCCTGTGCAAGCGCATCTGCGCTCCACGCTTCTGAGGAGTCTGCCAAGTCTTTGTGCGTGATCCCCGTGCACCTACGAGAGATGCGGTGCATATCATAGCCACATGACTTGGAAGCGTGGCTGTGGGCGGTGCCGCCCCTTGTTCCCTGCCTCTTTAAGGTGCCTGTGTTTTTATCACTAGGTTTCGTCGAGCCCCCATGGTACCACTATATTTGAATATTGGTAACTGAGATCATGGTCTAATAAGGCCGAACATCTCGATATCGGCATATAAGCCTTCCGTTGCTAGAAGAGATATCCGGGTAGTGATTACTTGACCAATTGAGCATATCTATCGTCAATCAAGAAAAAAATCTACAAGGGCCAAGTAAAAATACCTGTACCGTTACCTGTACTAGTACCTATAGGCTTGTACCATTTCGTGCTCACTTAAGTACTAAAAATGTTCCATGAAATACCTCAAAGGCAATAAATAAAAACTCGCTTTTTAGCAGTACAGGCAGCAGATTGCAGCTGCGAATGAGGCCGCCGGAAAAGTAAGCATTATAAAAACCAGAGCAGAACAAAAATAACTGAATGATCGTGTTCGCGATATATGGCGAAAAACGCTGCATGACCTTTTTACGATCGAGTTCGTGAATAGGTGCAAAGGCCTGTAGAGATCCAGGTACGTCTTCCTGGTACTTCCGGTCACATCTGCATTAATATGCTATATTACTAGAGAGCGGAAGGTTTAAACCACTTGCAGGTTGCTTTGTGGGCAAGGTACGCTCTGAATTGTTACGCAAACATAGCGTGCCGAATTGGAATTCAGTAGAGTTGTGAGTGTATGGTTGGTGCTACGCAAAATTTTCTTCAGGCAGGCATCTGGCGTTTGTAAAATTGCAGACAGAAAAATTAATCAGGAGCCGAAACGTACGGGAAAGTTTCTTTAACAAGATTTATGGAAACAAAATAAAGAGTTGAGAGGAGTGCGGTCGGTTTGATTGTGTTCAACAGTGGTAGCTTCAAACTGAGCTCAGGAGCAGCCACGCCATCAGGTGGTAGTCATGTTCGGGCCTTATTACAGTAAGAAGGCAGCGTGTGATAAAAGCGCGGAACAAACAGGATTGCTAAAGGACTGGCAACAATTAGAGTAAATCTAGATTATATTGTAATCTTGCGAAACGTAACAGACCAACATTGGCTCACCGCAGAACAAGAAGAGAACACCTCAACGCAATTAAGTTTGGCTAATGGCAAGTCGGTCAGACTGCTTGATTATAATTTGAAAGCATGTGCTTAACAAAACCTTAACAACATTAACAAAATTTTTCTTGCCTTTCATTTTCTCTGACATCATTATATTTGTGTTGAATTTTATTTGCGCAAGGGAAGCTTGGCCTAAAGGGCATGCGAGGAAAATGGGTTTTTATTTGCACAAAGTGAGGTCAAAGGCTAGTTCTCCAACAATTTCACCCCTGTGAAGCTAACCACCAAGGCAGGGAAGGCTTGTACCCATTTTAACAGCGGAAGGTACCGTGCGGCACTGGGGATTCAACCAGGCAGCTTATTTTCTGCCATTGATTATGGTAACATCTAGACCTGCTGCATTTACTGGCCGAAACACTTCGACGTCTTTAGAAGGGTCAAGTTTCGGGCTAGTGGGTAGTCAACATGAGGATCCATCGCGCACAAAATTCCTTCCTTCAATTTTGTGCGCTATGGATCCTCATGACGTCTTTACAGTTTTCATAAAACGCCATGCATTCCTTTTAGTAGAAAATTACTAAAAGCGAAAGCTGGATGTGAAAGCAGGAAATAATTCCTTATTTAAAAATTAGAAAAACGTGGACTAAGGCTGTGCTGTGCAGCCATAATGTGCACCTCGTAACCTTACAATGTCTCCGAGCAGTCATCGAACTCTGCTAAGTGCACCATGTTGGATGAAGTTATCAGTGTTGGTTAAAATAGCGCCGTGAACATCACACACTTCCTGAAAAGCCAGGTAATCAGCAAGAACGCATAATGCGCTTAGGGGACTGGCTAGCACTGCACGCGTACCCCAGGAACAAAAAAAAAATGCAAGCTATAAAAACCGCTTTGATCTGGTGCTACTGAGCCAATCCGCTGAAACCTATACTTTCAGACGCGTTATAATATGAGAAGATGGAGCAGTGCATGTGAATCATTATTCAGGTTCCTATTACTGCGAAATGACTACTACCATCCTCGATAATTTATTCGGAGTATCAGTCCGGCTCATCTTTTTTTAAATTTCGAGACGTTAACAGGTTCCGTGACAAAATCAATGAGGACAGTTTGACCAGGTCATGGAGCCGACGGCAGGCAACAGTGGCCCCAATAACAAAATTTCTTGCAGGCATATGTTGGTGATCAGAGAATGCGGTGTTTTTTATTATATGTTTTCAAAAACACGAAATGAGAGAAACGTAATAAATATAAGAACGATTAATGAAAAAGCACCGTTTCTGTACTTATAGTAATAAAGCAAAATGCTTGATTGGACATATGGATGACACAAAGCTCACATTTTCAGGTTCATTACACGCGGCATCATAGCAAGATAAAAATGCAACGTAGGTGAATTTAGAAATCTTGACCGAAGAAATTCAAGTCTTACTGTAACATGACTAATAACTCCAGTATCTAGGTGAAAGTACAATACAATCAGTTCATGTAGATCACAATGTCTATCATCAGTTTTTTTTCGTAATGCCCCTAATACATTAGTTCTAATGAAGATAGCTGCGTTCTTGGTACTTTAAGAGTAGTTTGCGACCGTATATTTTTCGTTTCAATTTGTTATTATGATAGCTATCTCTTTTACTTCAGGTAAATGTTTGTACTAGGCAAGGGGCGACATACATTGTGATGCACAAAAACCTCTTGAAATTTTGAAAATTTTGCAGCAGTGGTAACTTAACATTTTGTTTCTTTCAGTACTACAACCACTATATGAAATTCCAACCTAACTATACCCGATTCATATAGCTAAAAAAATAACAACGCGGTACGTTTCTCATACCATTGACTGTTAACTATGCGCTTTAACTTTTATCACTCTAAATTTCCTATAAAGCCGTCACTATATATCAAACGCATTTGCATGCATGTTCCTACAGTATTTGTTCTCGATAAAACTCACAAGCGTTCTACGGCACTCTTTCTGACCTCAGTATCCAAAAAAATGTGCTCCTCATTCAAAACCCGCCTCGAAAAATAGTACCCAATTAAAAGCCAACCTTAGTGTTATTCGCCTTTATTATAGCATATTGTGCCTGCCATAATTTAAATCATAAATCTTCATGTCAAAAAATATCTACCAAGTTGTTTTCGCTGATGCGTTCAACACGTCTGTCTTTGTACCAAGCAGAAGTTCTTGTATGTATAATAGGCATTCATTTTCATGCATCAGGAACGCTGAAAGGAGGCCTTAATTCTATGTTGGCTGAAGGGAGCCGAATGAGCCACTCTTGTGCCACATGGAGATGATATATTTTTGAAGTGCTGTATCCTATTGTTTTGTGGCCAAATGCTTTATCAAGACAAATGCCGCGGTCTGCCTTCGTGGAAGCCTTTTTAACAAGCGAATTTAAAAACAAAATGTGGAATTGTTCCTGTGCGTTCTGTATAGAGGTAAGAAAGAGAAATAAAAAAGGAGTGCCCAACGTGTTTAGAACAAAACGCAAGTTTTCCTCTACCTTTTAGCATAGGAAATGGTAATGTATTTTCAGAATTGAAATGGTTCAGAAACTAAGAGAAATGCGGGAGACGTGGTTGCAAGCCAAAATATTTTGATCATGTAAAAGTAGCCCAATTTTTGAAGAACCGGGAGAGTGCTGTCCGAAACTCTTAATGAAGGTTTGAATACTTCAGATTGCTTAAAAGGATGTCGATAGTAAAATGGGTGCTCCTTTCTATGCGCCCTCAGTGCACGGGGTTGACTCAGTAGACCGAAATTTTTAAACAGCGGTTCACTTCAGCACTTTCCTTGCCGCTTTTCTGAAATGATTACTCTAATATGACTATCGACTTGCGTCGTAGAGAACGCAAGTCAGTGCGAAAAATGAATGCAGCTGCTAGTAATGCTTCTAATACAACTCAGGAGTCATGGATGCTGACGTGAACCAATTTTTACGCCTAGAATAGATCATGCCATTGCCTCTGCTATAGGATGGAGGAATACGTTACTTTTATCACCCCGCTTGATGAGCCGGGTCCTCTGGATGTTAGTACAAATTTTACGATCGCTATAGACAGCGAACTTGAACTCCATATTAAATGAATAATTTACTTAAAGCAGTGCCTGCTAGCCAAGGCGCCCGTTAGGGCACCTGCAAAATAAGCGGTCTAAAAAATTCGCATTCATGATACCCTCTGTACGTGCTTGCATACTTGGCAGGGAAATCGCCATGTTGTCCTCGAGCAACGTTAAATCGTTTCCTCCTCACATGATAATGACCATTCGGCACGCAAAGACCGGTCTACGCCACGCACTCGGAGGCACTCGAGAGAGAGAGAGAGAGAGAGAGATAGGGAATAAATTTTATTATAAAGGCGCTTGAGTAAAACGGCAGGCACACCCGAACACTTAGCGATATGTATCTACCCTCTGTTTAACGCGCATATATCCAAAAGAAGGACTGTCTAAGGTTGCAAGGTAAATGGAGACGCTAAGGTTATAGAACAAAACCGCTAGCATGCGAGACGAATTCGTTTTTTCTGTTGTCACGAAGAGCGCATTTGCCCATCCTGCTGTGTTACAGAGTGAAAGTTGGCTAATGTGCGGCTTCGCGGCCATGTTCTTTCAAGGCGACAGTTTTTTGTTTTTGTAGTTCATTCTCCACTTAATTTATTTGGGATGTTAAAGCGCCTGATGGTATATTTTCAGTTGATGCGCCCCTGCTTCGCTTCTTCCCCTCTGCCTTGCTGTTGATTCTGGTCGTCTCGTGTTTTGCTTTTGCAGCGCTTTATTTTTAATGGGGGCTTTATATGGCGACTCCGAGGTCGACGGGAGTAGCGGTGAGAACAGATCGTGGTCAGGCGGGCCGGCTGGGTTTCGCACCGAGCGATGGCAGTGCGGATAGGGGAATGTGCGTCTTCTTTGGAATAACCACCGCAGAAAGTAATAGCCATCGTGGTGATTTATGGCATGGGCAGGCCAACTGGGTAATAGTACCACTTGTTGCGCTGACATGCACAATCTAATGCCCACGTAGTGGTTTACCGGTTGACGGTGTGAGTGGCTAAATTTTGCAGTCTACAGTGCATGTGTGCTCCAGGATATGATAAAAGCCATATGACTGAGGAAGAGGTTTCTTCACATCCACACGAGTGAGCCGGTCTGTAAAGCCAGTGAAACCTGGTTGTCGTCATTGCGGTGCGCTTGTGCCACTGAGTGTCTGTCTCGAGTCATCGTGTTATCTGGGGGCACTCTTCCACGTGCTGGTCACCTTTAGACGCAGTTCATACCGATATGCGTCAAGGTGGTAGGGGAGAGCTGTATCTATGGGAACGAATGGATGCCGGCCGTAGAGCTGAAGGAACGGAGAGAAACCTGCGGTGACTTGCAGAGCAGTGTTCCACCCGTACTAACATAGGGTAGAACGTGGTCCCAGTTCTTGTTGTTGGAAGGGATGTACTTGGCGAGCATGTCACCAAGAGGTTGATTCAATCCCTCGGTTAGGCCGTTTTTCTGGGGCTGGTATCTGACGCACGTTGAAAAAACATTCTACTCGGTGAGCAAGGCTTTAACAAAGTAAGCAAACAGCAGTTCAGGCGCAGCACCTCGTTGAAGAATGAATAGCAGCAAAATGAAGGACGCCACACTTTTTTAACTCAGCAGGTCACGTGGGACCAACTCAATATTGATATGCTGCGAGATTCATGCCGCTAGAAGATCGATGTTTTGACAAATTTCTGGGCTGCGACTGGCGCGTCGTAGTAGGTGTGTGACGTGAAGAGCGTCGGTGCGAATAGCAATGCAGGCCGTAGCATGGAAACAGCGGCCATAGAGAAAAGTCCTTTTGAGCCAAATTATCTCCGCACATTAGAATGATAGAGGTTCTCGAAGGGTAAAGCTGGACGTTTTGTTTAGGGCAGGCTAGCAAGGGCAGTAAACTGCAGTCGTTGTTTCGCAGGCCGAATCGTCAAATTTTCGTGACGTGGATTTCCGGATAGGTGGAGACGAATTGGTGTTGCAGCGAATTTACGGCGCCCCCAGCGGTTGTCGACTGACACGTACTGTCAGCGTCAATTGAAACGCGAACAAGCCAATTGAAACGCGAACAGCACAAATCGCAGATATTAAACTAGGGAGGCAAAATACATGAGCAGTTGATTTTCCAATCGAAGCCGAAAAGACCGCTCTTCTGAAATGTTAATAGCCCACGCCTGTATTTCTCCTCCAGCCTCTAATATGCTTGACTTTTTGTGCTCGCGTTTCAGGGGTTTTCTTCGCATTTCATTTGACGCTGATAGTACGTAGTGTTGCTAACTGAAAGCTGAAGAAAAATTGGAGAAGCTTAAGTCGACGGAATATCTATGGCTGATTGTAGGGTGCCGGCTTGAGTCAGTACGTCGTGTTGAGTGCCCCGCACCGTGATGTCACCAGCGTACAATAAAAACTTAATGTCAGACATATCATGTAAGCTCCAAGCAAGATGATCAAAGCAATATAGAAAACATTGAGATCACTGCGACGACCCGCACTGGAGTAATGCGAAAGCAAAATGTCCACATGCTATATCGACGTCCGCGGCTGTTCGGACGTCCATGGCAATTTTGACGTTTAAGTGTATTTTTTCGCGTTTTTTGTGTTTAAATAATTAACTAATTACACCTCATGAACCAAATTTTGCCCACGGCGACACACTATCTGGCACAATGGCACTCTCACACAATTATCTTCACAGAACGACGTAATCGTGCGGACGAAAATGCGGCCACTTTTTGCTGACGCGACACTCATACTATGCTCTCGCATTAACAATCTTGGCGATAACATCGAGCCCTGAGGTACGCCGGCCAAAGGCACAAATGATCCGACGGCCTCACCAAAGTGTCGGCCTTGAAGAAAGGATTTTACAAAATTGCGCACTCCAACGGGGAAATGCAGCACGTCAAGGGATTGCAGCATGGTAGCATGACTGATTTTCAACGTCCATTGTGAGTACAGTACGCACATTGTGGCTGCAAGTTAATGCTAGAACTTTTGACTCCAAGACAACCAGTCAATCCTCTGTACCTATGGACATACAAGGTGATACCTTCAGCCGTAACCTCCCTGATTGAACTTTTCTAGCACATTTTATTTCCACAAGAATGATGCAGTGAATACAGGAGCTTAGCTAGACGGAGAATTTCTCTAACCTGCACATTTGTGTTCGTTGCGGACTGAGTGACCGTGATGCTAAGAAACATTTCTTGGTCTCTCTAAGCCGGACCGTATGCTTTCACCTTCAAATGGTGCTAGACTGTACGAAAGCCAATTTGGGCGGGGTGGTGGAAACCCTGGTGCTCAAGCCACCACGACAGTCGTGGGGCAGGCATTTTTTCTTAAACTTGCTGGCATAAGGAGCAATGTTGGCATCAAGAATATAGGGCGGAAATTGCCAAGGTGTGTCGGCGGCTTCACTGGCTTTGGGATGGGTATCACAATAGAAAATTTCCAGGTTTCTGGTACGCCTTTTATCCATAAATTGTTAATGGTAGAGAAGACTTGAGGGAGTACAGCGGAACTCAAGTTCATGTACGCCGCGTACGGAATGGACTCCGGACCGAGAGATGTCTTCCGACGGTTCTCATCTATTATAGCAAGCAACTCGAGCATGGAAAATGGGCTTGCGATTCCCTCGGCGTCGGCTGTGGATGGTAGCTTATCAAGATATGCTGGAAAGCTAGCCAAGTAGAAACCTGTGACTCTTGGATGCAACACATCATACTCGGAAAAACACTTCCGTGCGGCTTCTCTGGCGAAATCATCCGGTGCTAAGTTAGCAGCGAAGAATGCTCTACCCGCTGCGTCAGGCGGCGGAAACCTTGTTCGATTGCACGAAACATTTGCCAGAGAGAAGCATTCGATGTCTTTGCCGAGAACTGCTCACACCACGCATGTCACTGCCATCGCATGAGAACGCGTTCCGATTTGCGAGCCTTGGGAGTAAGGTAGTTCAGCCTTGTGCCTGCTAGAGCAGAAGTCCAGTATCGAGAAGCCGCCATCTCCGCTTATGGGAACGCAGTTTTGGAGTTGAGAGCAACATCCACTACCGGGGATAGAAGTCTGTCCTAGTGACAGCTGCAGCATTATTAAGCACAGTTTTTGTGCAGTCCATAAGTATAGTGTCGATGATGGAGGGGCGAAAGGTGTCCCAATTAACCTCAGAACACCTACGATGTAATCGGCAGGCCCGTGACGGACAGCGACCGGTGATGAGAGGTTGGTGATCACTCCCCAGCAGTAGGCTCCAAGTGCCGCGAGGGTGTGCGCCGGGACCTGACCACCACGTAGGGTCGAGAGCATCTGTTGGACGGCGCGCGTGGTGCAAATCCCGCGTTGCTGAATCTGGATAGTTGAGTAAAAGAAAGAAAACATCCGCGAAGGCGTCCCGCACACGCCTAGCACAGGTGCATGAAGAGGCGTACCCCAAGTCCGGGTTAGGGGCGTTAATGCCACCACTGACTAAACTGGGCCCCCCTGGGTGTTGTCGTCGGAGAGTGAATAGCCAGCCCAGATCAATGCGGGAGGGGGATCCAACGGCGGGTCTTACATATTATGACACGACCACAACAGTTGCCTTGAAAAACTTCCTGGCCACTGCAACTACCTCGTGAAATAAGGTACAGCAATTTTCTAGAGAGGGGCGAACTTGAGAAAAAGGACTATCAACTTATACCGCTGCCTTTCTGGGAGAGGCAGCAGTGTGCACACTACGGTCCTTTATTGAAGGAGACATGTATGCATTAAATACCGAAATGGATGGCAAGGCATTGGGTCCTGCAGTAGCAGAGCCCACACCTGGAGCTTGTTCATGCGAAGTCCAGATTTGACCTGTCCTAGCTTTGGTGAAGAGGACTCTGCTGTTTCACTGGAGTATACCAAAACAACGTGCACTCGCCATTTTCAATGAGGCGCCCAGGCGATGTAAAAGAACTGATGTCGGGTTAGATAAGTGATTTATCATCAATCGCAGTAGGGAAGTTTTAGAGTTTTAGAGTGCTGGAGAAGACCTGGTATAGTCAGCGGAAAACGCATGAGGGCTGGACGTAGTCGATGGTGCTGCAGCATTGAATGGCGTGGAGTGGGATTCCGCTGCTGGTCTACGACGAGCAAGCACTTCACAGCGTTGTCGTAGCTTAGAAACCTCGGCTAAAAGACGCGCAATCTGGTCGTCAACTGCTGCCTTGTCTTGATGCAGAGGCTGCAGCATGCTGTGCTTGTGTGTAGCCTCAAGGCGACGGCGATCCTTGCGCACTTTATCTCTAGGACTGCTGCACAGGGACTGCAAGTGGATTGGACTCAGAAAGGTCCGGCCAGTCTTCGGCATTTCACTGGATAGCCGCAAACCTGTTGAATGTCTGTATTGGTGCTGTATTTTTGCGCGGAGGCACGTGCTTATAGATCCCGCGCCGAACATTTTCGGTTGCCTTCTGTTTTGTTAGCTAAGCCGTAGAGGTGATCACGTGGTCGTCTGCCTTGCAAAGTTCACACCGGTAAGACGGTGTGCCTTGTGGCCGATCCTTATCTTCCGTTGTAAATGGGCATGGCCGGCGCACGTGGCCAGGTAAGAAAGCAACTATAGTAGTCGATAACGTTCGGTTTGTATGGCTGAGGCCGCAGAATACAGCCACAGTGGTAAAGGCGTCCTGGATGAGTTGGTGGGTTTTGCAGTGCAACGATGCAACAGCGCTCCTTTCTCATACAGCGCGCTCAGATAACAGGGTGGTGACAGTAGAGCTCACGCTGGAGAGCGGCATGGCCTTCAGCAACGCCGACGTTGTAAACAACACAGCACTGTAGGCCCGAACCTTCTACTAGGTAGACCTTGATTTATAATATCGATTCCGGTGCTGACACCACCTAATTGACATTTGCTTGGCATGAACGCTTGCTTTGTGAACTGCTCTTGGCCTAAGATGAACCCTGTGCAATGTCTCTTAACGGACGCTTTTGAAAACCGCGGGAAGCCGGTGGCACCGATGTAAGCGCTGAAGACTAGTTCTATATATTTTTTTATGTTCTTGCAGTCAGCGACTTCAGGAACACAAACGTTTGATTACCCCTGTGGCTCTGCTTGTTTCTCTCCAGAGCTTTTTCATGTCCTCTGCGCGCTAGTCTGCATTAAGTATTTTTGTTATACATATGTTTCACTTATTAAATATTTTTATCATTTGAAAACGAAGGGCAATGGTATAGAGCAGCAATAAAACCGTTTTATATTCTTTGGTTCCACCAGAACACCAAAATGCTATAATTTTCCCACGTGTACAGTGCTGCGAAAGTAATTGTCGCTGTGAAACTACAGAAGCAAAATTCCTTAAACCTCTATAATGTATAATCTGTAAAACCGCGTAATACTAAACAGTTATGTTTTCTATGGTGCAAGGTTAATTGAGCAGCATTGCTTTCAAAATATTGGTTCGCAGAATTTCATGCCTTTTTTGCGTCTTGCTCTTTGAGAAAGCGTAACCTTTGTTTTTCGCTCTAGCTCTGTTGTTTTGCTATAGCGTCTACATGGGGCACGCAACTTCCCAAACTGTTTTGCGAAGAGTCAAGAGCTGTTTTCATGAACCCAGTGGTCGCACCTGGAATTCAAATTCTTGGTGAGCAGTATGGTCGAATCATTTCGTGCGTAGAAAAAAAAGCGAACATTATAAAAAACAAGAATTAAATATCGACCTCGAGAAATCATTCGGCGCGCCTAGGAAGTGCTATCTGGTGATGCAACTTCTTTCTTTTTTCTCGCTGTGCTGTACTGTACAATGAGATAACGTAGCTGATTTTTCGTTGCCTTAAGAGATTGTAAGGATAATGAAATCATGTTTTGGGCATATATATGTTGTTTTTTAAGACTGGCGTTGAAAATTCGGGGCCGTAGAACTGTGCGGCGTGCGCGAATTTGGCGTTTTGCTTCAGCCATTCCTGGTATTTTAGTGAAATGGGGAATCTGATCAATACAGAAACAATTTCAGATTTTTCTCGATGTTCGAACATAATGAGAGTCTGGAAGAGTTAAAAAAGACTAATGTAATCAATCTCAAACTTAACTGTACTGAAAACGCTGCGGGTCATACCAAAACATCATATTAGTACGATTGAAGATTTAGAAGTCGGGTAAAGCTTAGTTAGTATGCAAGTTATGCACTTAGATTATCTTCGGAGGCGTTCATACAGGTGGCCATCCTGAAGCACCCTGTCCTTACATGAAACAATAGACAACATCCCCTTGGCGTATCATGTAAGCATTTCTTTCTGCCTTTTGTTTTCCTCCTTTGAAGTGATTTACAACCCGTTTCCTTTCCATTAGAGCAGTCGATTTCACACCACCTGCGTCTTTCGAGCCAGGATTTAGCGGTCTTGTTTATTCAACTTTAATTGTTGGATATAGTTACCTCTTGGATAGATAACTGCATTTACCAAATGTCAGAGATGGCTGTTCATGTAGTAATCGTCAATATATCAGCTGGATTTCAACTCTTTTACTCATCATTTTGCCCCCGTAAGCTTTCATTTGCACTCCTCGCACTTAAGCTGTGTCGAGCTCCAAGGACGCCACCGCCCCATCCTCCCAGCAGTGCTTTTACTTTGTTGTAGGACATCTCTGCACTTACCCGAGATGGCGCCACTGACAATATATTTGAATTTAGGCCCGAGAGCATGGATTGGCACTTTTATCTCTGCTTGCTTCGAGAAAAATTACTGACGGTTATTTGGTAGCGTGGAGTATGCGCACCACTGGAAAACTTCAAGATAATGTGCGCAGCCTGAATGATCAAAATTCATGGGCTAAGCCAGGGTGAAGACTGCGCATCTGTAACAGCTTAAAAGTTTAGTTTAGTTTAGTTTGTGGGGTTTAATGTCCCAAAGCGACTAAGACTATGAGAGACGCCGTAGTGGAGGGCTCCAGAAATTTCGACCACCTGGGGTTCTTTAACGTGCACTGACATCGCACAGTACACGGGCCTCTAGAATTTCTCCCCCAAAGAAATTCCACCGCCGCGGCCGGGATCGAACCCGCGTCTTTCGGGTCAGCAGCCGAGCACCATAACCACTGAGCCACCACGGCGGCCAGCTTAAAGTGAATGCGGCAAAGGCGAAAAGGCTAGAAAGTATTACAGCCGTCCCAGCGCAGGAATGCCACAAAAAAGACATCGCAAATGTAAATGTGCAGAGATGTTTGGGCGAAAAGAATAAACTTATGCAAGCTGCGAGGAAAAAGTCGTTCTTCGATTATATTCTGCTACCACTGATTGGAAGGCTAAGAAACTTGGGTAGAACCATTAGGGCCAACGTGCAATAATTACTATATAATAGTTTGACCCATTTATGGGAAGGTGGCTGCCGAATAGGTTGAACATCTTTTCTCGCGATTTTTTTTATTAAATGTACAACAGAGAGAGGTGAAGAGAACCTCATTCTCTTGACAGCGGCTGCAAAAAGATTTGGTTTTCGGACAACCCTCCAGAATAGCCATTTCCTCCAAAAGCCAGCAACAGACTCATTTGTGTAACTTTGCCCTTAAGAGGATTTCAAAATATTGTTCATAAGTATGTTTTAGTTCTATATAGGAAGATAAACGGTTTCTTTTGGAAACAGATTGTCCTCAGTGATTCCGTTTATTGGAGTGCTGTAATGTGTTATATGCGGTGGTAAAGGGGCTGGTGTTTTTAAGCGATAGTTTTAATCTGCTAGGCAACGCCGGGTATCGCCGTGTGTGCAACTTTCCAGCGTGCCAACCAGATAAAGAGGAAACTGCGCTCCGTGGCAAGTGGTAGCTAAATTAATGACTGGTCGCTCGGAAACAGCGACCTGGGCCGCACATGGCCCACCGCTGGGAGCACCTGCAATCGCAGAGCAGTCGCGCATCGCTTAACCCCGGCACCACAGCGCCTGGAGCGGTATGACGACTGCCCAGGGTCTATATGAACGTAAAGTAGGTAATGACCTTCTGCAGATATGGGAGCTAACCCAGAACGCTATCGAGTCATACCCTTAAGTAGGAGCTTAAGTGTGCCCTCTTTTTAACCTTTCCTGATTTTGTTTCAAAAGCAATGACATGCGTCGGCGCAAACTCTTCTGGCGGTCAGTAAGTCATTGACGACGACGTTCGTTCGTTCATTCATTCATTCATTCATTCATTCATTCATTCATTCATTCATTCATTCATTCATTCATTCATTCATTCAATCAATCAATCAATCAATCAATCAATCAATCAATCAATCAATCAATCAATTTTATATTCTCTACGATAGAGAAGGAGGCACGACTTCAAGTTTAAAAGTTTTTAGAGGTCCTGTTAGCGTTTAAAGCTTGGGAGTTCAGCAGAGAAACGGGAAAGAAAATATGATATCTTCACATAAGCCGAAAGTGCAGAAACAAGAAAATAATAACCATCATGGAAACAGCAGCGCTATTCAAAAATGCCACACGCTAGAGGGGGAACAACGAAAAAAAAGTGGACACTATGTAACGGTGAGTGCAGTATCATGCAAACTTCATCAGAATAAATTATTCAACAGCAAGATATCAGTGCTGAAAAGGGTGAAATATTTCGTCATTTAGCTAATTTAGTAAAACAGGCCACTAAACCAAATAGACTGTTCGATGTAATATGCTCCAGATGTGGGCATTAACATTTCTCTGAGTCTAGTTTATGAGACATGGTGTCTTGCTCAAGTTCTACAAAATAAACCGCACAGAGCTCCGTAAAAATCCAACTCCATATTCGAAATTGACTAATCAATTTTGAAATCCTCGATTCTGGGGTGCAAGAATACATCTGGAATCGGAATTCTGTTAGTATGTAAAAGGCGAATCAAATCTTGAACTTTTAAACCATCAATGTGGCTAGAAATATCGAGTGAAGAACCCGCTTTCCAACTTTCGTTACGGAGCTTTGTCGTATGTCGCATTTATGCAATGGCGTCACTGCGCTTGTTATCGCCGAAATCAACGGGAACTACTGCCACAACAAACAGGCCGTTTCACGTAACACCAACCAAGGATTAAAAAAAAGTTGCTCACCGAAGCTCGGCGAAACCAACGACATATTGTTTCGCGTCGTGTGGCGCTCCTCCGATTATTTTTACATTTCTCTTAATTATTTAATTAGCTAAGCATAATTAGGTAAATTTGTTATCATTCACTTAAAGGTAACGTGCGTTCCCTTAAGTTGTAGAAGAGGTTAAGGAAAAACCGATCCATTTTTTTTAACAACGTATCTCCTAATTGTTCCTTTTTCTCGGCGTTTAAAGAAAGCGCACCGAAATATGAAAAAAAAAACGTGACTGCGCTCATGCGCTACCATATTGTAGCGCTCCCAACCGTGTTTTGAGCGAATCAAACGTGCGCGCTGACTGTGCCTAAGTGAGCGGCCACCATGCAGTTCAACGTGCTGAAAAATTATAAAATAAAAAAAAACGGAGGCTACATTGAAATATGCGACTCCAACTGCTTTGGCTTACTTTTTGTTTTGCCTATGCGATGGTTCAATAGAAGCTCCGTCTGAGTTAGCCGTCGATGGCCTGCTTACCGCTTATCCAGATCACGGCGCGCGCTTTCCATGTTCAGGAGGAATGTGCTGACGCACATTCAAGACAACGCTGAGAGCGGCGTCGGCCGCTCGCTTCGAGACGGTGAGCACGCACGCTTCGTTCACTCAGGACACGGTTGGCAGCGCTACATTACGGTAACGCAAGAGTGCAATCATGTGTTTTTTTTTTTTTCATGTTTTGCGGGATTTCAATATTTGTCTGAAAAAATGACCTCGTAGTAGATATGTTGCTACAAAAAATTGGATAACTTGTTTCGTAACTCCATCTAGAGTGTAATGAAATGAACCTGGCCCAGAAGCGAATATAAAAATTTTGCGTAACTTAGCTAAGTAACTAAGCGGAATTTAAAAAAACACCGAGGAGCGCCACGTGACGGGAAACATAATGCAGTTGGTTTCAACCAGCTCTCATTCGCAACCTTTTTAAATCTTTTGTTCAAGTCACGTAATACACCCTGTATATTGCCAAACACCGAATGTATTTGCTGTGATAAAAATGCGAGTAACGCCAATTTCTCAGCCGACACCACACAAACGCCAAGTTAATGAGCTTTTAAAGGCGCATTTTGCACCTCGGATACTTGTAATCAGTATGTCGATTCAGAAAATTTCAGAACTGGGTTCCCCTTTAGTATTGACGACCTCCTGTTGCACTACAGAAGGTGTTTCACCACTGAATTTGCACATTGTTTAAAAATAGGCTTTTTAATTTTCAAAAACTCTATCTGCGGCATAGCATTGTCGGTGATGTAACATATCACAATACAGCTGAGAAGTGCTAATTGGCAGGGCGGTTAATTTATATTGAATAGTTATTTTTTTAACTATTATATTTAGGCTCTTTAATTATCAAGAGACGTGTAGCCTACAGTAATTAATATCCATATCAGTTTTTAGAGTCTGGCCAACACGGTTACCCTCAGCGCTGTGGCCAACAAATTTTCGCTGCTGCCCTCTGCTGCACCGCCTAAGGTAACCGCTTTTTCGAAGTCCTTAAAACGTATTGATCTGAATTACGGTGGGATACATGCGTCTTAATATTTCAGGAGCCTAACGAGAATAGTGAAAAGTTAGCTATTCAGTATCAGTTAACCATCCTGCTTGTTAGCATATCTTATCTGTGTTCTCAAGTGCTAGAACGCTGGCAATGCTATTCCGAAAAAAAAGCGTTCATAAAAGTGCATTTTACTACCTTTAAAAATTGTGTAATATTTTAGATGAAACACCCTGTATATGTAGTGCCCTGTTACTAGAAATTAAAAAAAGTTATTATTTAATTTTACTGGATATATTGCCTTTTAGTCGAGCTGAGTCAAGTGAATAATGTCTGCCTCGACGTACAATCCGCCTGCACGGATTGCACTAACATATATGTTAACGGGGTTGAAATAAATGTAAATAGTAAAAACTTCACCCTGCATGCACACAGCAGTGCGTTCAAAAATTTCGTCCATCAATTTATATCTGAAGAAAATATCCGCTAGTGAATTTCATATCGCAATGTCTATAGTAGATACTATTGTCCAGCCTGGAATTCGAAATTCTGGTTCTATAGACGCTTTACAGCGCCATCTCATGGGGTCTGCCCACTGATCTCCACTAGGTGGCTGGATGCCGAATTCCCGCTTTCAGAGACGAGCGCGAGTGAAACCACCGGAAGTTGGACTGCTTGTCCCGGAAGTCGGGTGTCTGCTGTGTATTTCAATGCAAAAAGTCGGGTCTTCCGCCCTTTCGTTCTCAGTTTTTTGCGTTGTTCTCGTGTAATGTCTCCAGTTATATGAAAGGAACAAGCAAGCTGAATGCGAGAAATGTGAGCATTGTGTGCAGAACCCTTTAATTTCTGCGAAAGCGAAGAAAACAGGCATGCAGGTCTCACCCTGCCTCGGCAAAGGGGTACGTGCATAAAACACCATGTTCTTGCCTGGTTCTTGTCTTCCGAGCGTAAAGGAGAAGTAGTGGAATGACGATGAGGCTAGGTCATCTTAAAACCGAGTTTTCGTGCAGCAAAGAAAAGGCACAGCGCGAGAGGAATGACTGACAAGAAAGACAAATGCTGCAGTGCGCGTGAGAAGCGCTGTTATAAATCAACTGCACCAAGCGCCACGAATTAAAGCCCATTTAGGCTTAACTTGCTCCAATACGAAACAGTACATGACACACTTCGTCGAAAATGCAGTACCATACTTTTTGGAGGCGATAATGTGAAACACCGAACACTTTCGACACCTCACAATATAGTAACCTAGCCCTCGCTCCGGTTCGGTCTAAACATCATTCGGTAAAATGGTCGCTGCAAAGAAAGCTGCCTGGTGAATGTTTCAACCTATTCTTTCTTATATTTATCCCACATTGATAGCATAACTTGGGTTTGAGCGTGGGAACAAGCATCACAGTAAAGAGCAGAGTTGGCGAAGCTAGGCAAACGAGACGACACCGAGCCGAGTAGACGAGGCTCCATACTAGCTGCGTGTAGCGACGTCCTGTCGTCTGCTAGTGTCGTCCCATCGCGATGCAGTGGACCCTCATTTTTGAAACGTATTTCCCGAAGACTTCACTGGTCTCCTCGCTCAGTTGACGGCGCAACAGGCAGGCATTGTCATGTAAAAAGACGTGAACGACGAAAAGACGAAATGCTAAGTGGGAAAACAAAACTGGAACTGAAAAACCGTGCTGATGTCCGATTTCATGCACTGCCAAAGGCTGACTTCCGGGACAAGGCCTCTTATTTCCGGTGGCTTCACTTTCAAGCGCCCGATGCGGCATCCAGCTCCCCTAGTGGAGATCAGTGGGTCTGCCACCTTTGATCACGTGATCAAAGGTGGGATCACGTGATCATGCCGGAAAAGTACACGCCTCTTTACTGCTGCGCGCGTGCCTCGTCGCAACGGCTTCTGCGTCTGGTGGTTCGGTTCTGATAGCCAGTGTGACAGCCAGTGCGATTAGAAAGGAGTGGGAAGAAGACACTGGGGCTCCACCAAATGTTCAAAATTCATATCAGAACCTTATTTTATCACTTTATGGGTGAAAACTTTATCGGGCTTCATGATACGGAGAGCCGCTCAGCTCTCGGCCTTTTGGAATGAACGAATGGATCGCCTGAATTCTTACGTTTGCTTTCACTGAAGGCTTTGTTGAATGCCTTTTATTGTTATTATCCAAAACGGCAAGGTTTAATGCTCCTGCGGCAGGGCAGGTCGTTGTTGTATTGTCTACATACATGCACACACTGCTCGAAAACTTTCACATGCACATCGTAAGCATTTGTTTGCAACCTGTTAATTGTGCTTAGGAAGTCTAAATTATTTTCCACCAGTTTTTTTAAACACAGAAAGGCGACAAAAATAAATATATACATAAATGCTATTACTGTAGCAGGACCATGCAACAAGCAGCCTTCACGAGCTGGCGTGCGTTCTTGTGGGGTATAATCCTTATAATGCGCGCAAAGCAACGTGTCCATGCCGCACGAAGTTCACAATTATGTCAGCCTCACACCAAAACTGTAGCACGCTCAACGCTCGATATGTGGACATGGAAGTACTGAAGCAGTCGTTGGTGGTAAGTAATCAGCTTCACTGTGAGCGCTCGACTCAGAGGACATTTTAATGAATGCCTCTCATGGATCGCGAGGAAGGGACTACAGCCGATTACAGCAGCCGTAACAGCCGATAATGGCTCACGGAAACCGCGCTTCTGGGACCGCAGTTGTTCACTGCATAACCTGCAGGAGTGGTGTGTAGATGTATGAGTCTAGGAGCGCAAGTCGTCCTTCTTTTCCATTTCTAATTCGGCCGCGGGTGCTGCGGTTACTAATGGCAGCACAACTTAACTTGTGAACAATGGGTTGTCGCTACGCACGCACGCGCAACTGACAGCAAAGCAAAACGCAGTCATGGTTTCGGCGGCGGAACAGTTTGTTCATGCGACTATGTTGTGCACTTACCCTCGCAGACTCTCCAAGATCGAAGCCTTTCATTCTAGATTGGCAAGCCATGCAGCGCTGGCCGACGTGCTTGTTGCGTCCTCCTGTGCGGAAAGAGTGCTTAGCGGACGGACACGAAGCGGGTTAGTACTTATCTGCGCATTTCGGTTCGGTGAATCTCGCAAGAAAACGTTTGCAGGGGCTTAGCTGGGCTATGCCAGGATATGCCAGGCTATGCCAGGGCAGGTAGTGGCCGCTGATCCGTATCATGACAGGGCAATAACTAGGAGAAAAAGAATGGGCTGGGGCGCATATGGTGTGCTGTCTAAGATCATGAATGGCAGTTTGCCATCGCATATTGGATGATTTTCTCCCATGTGCAACCTTTCTTTACAGAACAGCACACCAGGGGACGAACCGTCTTACCCATTTGCAGCTGGTTTACGGACGTCATGTCACAACTAAATTGGACTTCATGCTGCCTATTGGTCACGGCGAAGTTGACAACGGCGACAATGGTTTTGTCGACACATTCGTCCAGCGAGCTGAAGAAGCCCGCCAGCATGCAAGATGCCCAACTCAACACCAGGAACACTTCGGCGCTGGTCGCTACAACCGCTGACGCCGAGACGTTCGCCATGAACCCGGCATTTCTGAGTGGGTATGCAAAGCTGTGCGCTGTCGTGGGCTCTCCGAGAAGCTACTCCGCCGCTACTTCAGTTCATACGATGTAGTTCGGGGTCTTAGTGACGTCACCTACGCGACTGTACCGCAGAACCCGAGATCCTTGCTACGGCGGCACCATCCGACTCAGGATACACACGTGGTGCACATGAAACCTTATCACAACAGGCTACAACCTCTTGTCTTGCGAGCTTGACTGTAGTCTATGCTCTCGGCTGCCCACGGTGCACAGTACTTTACCACCTTGGCCTTTTGTCCGTTGCCGGCGTCGGGCCGCTGCTTTGAAGGATTACGTAATGCCGTGGTATAATGGCAGAGCAGGCGGCGAGAACAAAGTGAGCGTGTGGGGCGAGTCAGCCATCTTGTGCTGTCTTTGCTATGGCAGGGTGACTGTGACAACTCTTCGTTACAATATATGTGCAAGTTCTGAGGATTGAATAGTGGTGACAGTAGCATTTTTGATAGAGCTCTCTCTCGTCCCTAAATGCAGGCAGAGGCCATAGCTGGCATGAGGGAATATGAATGAAAGTGTGAATGAAGGAAGGTCGAGCGGAAAAGTCGTAGAAGTAAAAAGCTCAAGATTTATTTCAATGATGTGCGTAATTTGAACTCGCATTTTCATTGCACTGTAGTCGGACGCCTCTTACCTTTAGCATCGATCGAAACGCGGCACAGCACCCACGACAGCGAGAACCGCTAAGTGGATTCATGTGTAATTAGCCTTTTTAGCCCTTAACATGGGTGTTTGGTTTGGTTTATGGGGTTTAACGTCCCAAAGCGACTAAGGCTATGAGAGACGCCGTAGTGGAGGGCTCCGGAAATTTCGACCACCTGGGGTTCTTTTACGTACACTGACATCGCACAGTACACGGCTTAACATGGATGTGAAATTTATAGGAATGTGTAGATATGAAGATATGAGGCTGGACACTTTTTTTCTACAAAAGGTAGCCCTCCCGTGTAAGGCAGTAAAAGGAACGAAAAGAGCAGAACAGTTCTTTTCGCGAACTTTCAGCGCCGCGTCTAACAAGCATCATATGGTGATTGCGGGGCACTGATCGTAGTCAGGAAGCTGAGGAGTTCCTAAAGACGGCGGTATCGTCCAAAACTTCCTTTTCGGATACAGCGTAAGCATCCTAAAACAAAAGTCAAGAGCTGGTATAGAAACTGTGAAGCAGGTGCCCAAAAAAGTCCTGGCACAACGTGTGAATCGGTGGTTGTCAGCCATATGCGCCTGCACCACTAGAGGCCCAAACTGAAGAAACCCGGGCCTCGCCTAGGCCGGAACGACCAAAGCGCCTGATGCCGCTGAATTCCGTGCGAGGAAACATACGCAGCCAACAAAAGGCCTTTGTTGGCTAAAGAAAACAAAAGAACGAAAATAGCTGAAGGCGGGAAAACTGAAATAAACGGAAAGAAATAGCATATGGCAGTTCCAAAATTGAGCAGTCCCCGACTGTCATCTGGAACAAAAAAATGGAATCATTGAAATAAAGGATCGCTTTGGTCGAAAATTGCCCTAAGGAGTGACAGAAGACGAGTATAAATAGCATTGTTCAAAATGCTGGAGTGTTCAACAGCACTAAGTGCAAATAACACTTCTTGTTGACGTCAATACGCATCATTATCTCTTGACATCCAACCTCAAGATTTTCTCATATTATTCTTCAGAGGCAACGTTATTGCTTGGTATCAAGTAACGAAAGTTCGCGCTTCCTGGAATTTATGCTTCTTCTTATCACAGTTTCCATCATACAAATAATGAAATGTCTCAGTAAAGAAACGTCTTTCTAAAAAGCAAGAAGGTTATTTATCGAAGGCATGAAATATTAGGGTAGAGCTGTAAATTTCCTAGGCAGCAGCGCTTTGTACAGTTTCTTATAGTGTAGTTCATGTGGCACGTTTCAACAAACGCGCATTTTCTACATATTGTTCAGGGCAGATCTGTAAGCGCCTGTATTAGGTACCGGGCCGTAAGGATAATATAGCAGTTTTACTTTTTTGCATCAGCTGTCAGGAGCAGTGCCTTGAGTGTTCGATTGAATTATTCTTTTCCATGCGCGTTTTTACATTCTTCGCCGCAATGCGGAAACATAATTCGCTACGCAAGTGAGCAACTAAATAACAGTTTTTAGCAGTGATTGGCGAATAGTAGAGATTTCAGGTAATCGTCCAGAGGATTGGCGATAAAATGATACACGCACCTCTTTTCTAAACAAAATGGTGTGAGGTGGTGAAGCGAGCCTAATAAGCTTTACTCATGTTGTCCAGACTACGTGTAAATTAACGCAGTGCGTTTGAAAACGCCTCATAAGCGATACTCCAGATAAATAAAAAATACTGTCACGGAAAAAAATGTCGAACGGCCATTCATCAGAAGCGTTTAGCAGACAGGGCGAGTTAATCTTCGACCTCCTTCTTTTTTATTTATTCAATACTGCCAGCCTCCATTTGGTGGTTAAGGCAGGAGCGGTACAAGGATACATCGTACATCGCGACAAAACAAAGCAAGTAAAAATGCCAATAAAGAAGCAAAAGCTAACACACAGGGTTTTATAGAAAGACAAAGAGCAAGGTTAAATTCACTCGGTTACCTAAAAATACAAAAGAAAGCAAACAAAAGAGCATGAATGAATACACTGCGCTTAAAATGACGATATGACAGCAGATAAAAAACACTTCTGATCTGTCAAACGGACCACGTCACACAATATCGTTGTTGGAAAAAACGAAAACTGATACGCTTTCGTTCGGCACCGTCGCACCATGATTGTCAAATTGTGTTTATTGCGCGTTGGTCGTGAAGTGTTGTATGCCATGTAGGTCTCAAAATGAATGTTTGTTAAGGTATTAACAATCCCATGCAACATTTTTAGACGGTGCAACTTGCGACGAGACTGAAGTGTCTGCAGTTCAGATTGCCTCAATAGATTAGTAACCGAAACGTGCCTTCCATATGCGTTGCAGATAAATCTAAGCCCTTTCCGTTGAACGCCTTCAATGCGCTGTACATCTCCTTGTGTGTGCGGATCCCAAACCGCATCTGCGTATTCCAGTAATGGCCGTACGAGTGCAGTGTAAGCTGCTAATTTAGTTTTAGATGTGCAGTGCCTTAGACGATTTCTTAACAGCCAAAGCCTGTTGGACGCCTTTGAGACTACATGCCCGATGCGCGAACTCGAACTCAAGTTACTATTGAATACAACCCCCAAGTATTTGTATTCGTTTACGGGGGAGACAGCTGCATTGTTAATTGTGTATGTGTAATTAAGAGCGCACTTTTTACGCGTAAATATCATTTTTGAGCACTTAGACGTGTTTAGTGACATTTGCCAGACTAGGCACCACCTTGAGACCTCTGAAAGGTAGTCTTTCAGCACATGGTCATCCTCCGCATTTTGAATAGGCAGATATACAACGCAGTCGTCAGCGAAAAAACGGCACCGTACAGAGGAGTCAAAGTTTAAGTCGTTCAAGTAAATAAGGAACAATAGTGGACCGAGTACAGAGCCCTGGGGTACCCCTGAGAGAACTGGAGCTGGCATAGAATTGTAACCTGAGATCTGGACGTACTGGTGCCGTTCAGAGAGGTAGGAATCGAGCCATTGGACAAGACGCTGAGTTTGTAATAGGTGTTTGAGTTTTATTATTAGATTACGGTGCGAAACGCGATCAAAGGCCTTCGCAAAGTCGAGAAATATTGCATCTACTTGCCCACCCTGATCAATGCATGCCAAAAGTTCATTGCTTGTGTGAATTAGTTATGTTACGGTGGAGAGGCCACGCCGAAACCCATGCTGGTTACTAGAAAAGAAGTTACTGCTTTCTAGAAAAGAAATCAAGTGCTTGAAAATTAAATGCTCCATAACCTTACCCGAGGTACACAGGAGTGAAACTGGCCTGTAGTTGTTTACACAAAGTTTGTGACCCGATTTGTGGATAGGGATGACCTTTTCAGTCTTCCAGTCAGCCGGAACTTCTGAATTTAAAAGACTTTCATTGTAAATGATGACAGGATATTTCGCGCACCTTTCTGCGTAGCGGGAGAGAAACGCATTTGGAATGCCATGTGGCCCAGGAGACTTCTTTTTGTCTAAACTGAGTAGAGCTGCAAAAACTCCTTCGACAGCCATTTGTAAGTCTGGTAAGATAAGGCACGTGGATCGAAATTCAGGCTCCTGCCTACTGTCAGTAGAAAACACTGAAGAAAAGTAATCATTGAAAGCTGATGCAATGTCGTAAGGATCCTTACTTTCTCTGTAATTCAATCGAATTTTACTAACTGTATCCTTCTTCTTTGTTAAGTGTATCCAAAATCTGTGTGGGTGTGCGGTGAGAAATTTAAGCCTTTTAACGTTAAAAAAAGTGTACTTAGACTGTTTAATTTTCATGCGCAACTCTGTGCGAAGTGACTGTGGGGAAATGTGCCCTGTTTTAAATCGCTTGGATCGTAGACGCTTGATACGACGCTTGAGCTGGAGCAGTTCGCAAGTAATCCAGGGACTACTGCGATTCACTTTTCTAAGTTTAGTCGGCACGTATCTTGTGATACATTTGTGTACAATAGACTTGAAGTGCACCCATAGGTCATTAACTTTGATGAGACCAGCCGCGTGTTTCTCAACGAATTCATCGTAGTCTTCTTCCAATAAATCTAAGATACTTTCGTCTAGGGCATTGTTGAAGTCAAGAAATGGTTTTCTTAACTCACGGACAGGCGGTCGCATCATGTTACTTTTGAAGAGTACAGCTTTGTGATCAGAAATGCCTGGTATGATTTCAACGGAGAAGCCAAGTTTTTCAATAGTATCGGTAATAAACACAAGGTCTAGAAGGGAGCTTGAACCTGATACAGTACGTGTCGGCCCCTGCACGACCTGCTTTACATTAAATGCAAAGGCGATATCAAGCAAAAGATCAGAATGTTGACATGAAGCTACAGTACGCAGAAGTTCCCAGTTGATTATTGGAAAATAAAGTCACCACACATCATTACATAAGCATATTTGTTACCATGTTCTAACAAAAATTCGTGCAGTCGTTCTAGAACCGAGACGTCTGCATCCGGGGGTCTATACACAGAACCAATAAAAATGCTCAAATTGTTAAACCGAAGCAATATCCAAACCATTTCGATGCCTTTTGCATCGAAATGCAAATGTTTGCATTTTGGTGCAAACTGGGGACATCAGGTGCCATTACTCCGCTTTCCCGAAAAAAAAAGAGCTGAAAACAATCAGGGCGCTAGGAGCTAATTGTAGAGAGTAAAAGAACAGTTAAACAAAATGGGTAATATGGCACGAGGCGAAAGGGCTCTTAGCCAAAAAAGGACACTGACGTAGGGTTGTCCGTTACCGCGGGAAATACGACTTCAAACGGATCACACACACAAATTCAGGCTGGGGTCGACGGAGTGCACTCTGCACAGTATCGTCGGGCAGATGGCCACTAGTCACGTGTCTCCACGATGTGCTGCAACACTCTGTGTTGTCCAAAGCAGCGGCACAGGAGTTTCTGCGGCAAGCCTGGGCGCGGGCAGGAGTCCAGATCCGCACTTGGTTGTTGGGTGCGCGGTCGACGTTTCGGTGTCATTGGTTGTAGTGGCGTCCACCTGTCTCATGTTGCCGCTAGATCTGCACAGGGACGAGTTGGTGGGCTTCCTCGACGTGCTGGATAAATTCCCCGCCGTGTGACACGAGCACCCTGTCGTCGGTTATACACGGAAACATAGCAGCCAAATTTGTTTTCTCATTACTCCCATAAGCGAAACGAAAGGACATTGAGCATTTTTTTGTTCAACACCCGTGGACAGAAGAACGCAGATCAAGAGGAGACGTAAGTTAGCGCCGTATTTGTTTCTTCTTCCATGTCTTGGTGTCTAGCACTGTCGAAAAAAAGCTGTTTGTGAAAATCACGAGTGTGTGGATCACGTACAAAGTCTTATGCTGTAAGTATAGGGGCGTGGTGAGCATGTAGGCTATGGTTTTTTTTCAGTTGCTAGGCGAGCACATTTCACAGTGAGTGGTTGGCAGTAGTCTTGCAGCAGTTTTTGCTACTGAGCTGTATCCCCTCGTGATTGTGCTGCACTGTAAAAGCCATGCCTCGATTGGTGCTTACGTACGACTGGGGCACCGTGCCGTAAGCAATTTGGTGTATGCGTTAACACATTGTGGTAATTTACACTCAACCTGGCCACAATTATTAAATTAAGCAAACAAGCGAAGGGGATGAGGAGCTCGTTATAAATATGAAAGAAGCCAACAGCCACAGAAACCAAGGAGCACAGGGGATTCTTTTTCAAATTTATTTATTTATTTTGTGGTGTTCATCAATCAAGGTTATTACTGAATATGTTATTGCTTAAAGCTAATTGATTTTAACAGCAGAAGAAAAAAACAACCACATGTCTTCGGTGGGATTCGAACCCACGACCTCCGAATTACGCGTCCGGTGCTCCATCTCTGAGCTACGGCGACGGCTGTCAAATCTTCTGCTTTCGGGGGTATTAATGTTTACAAGTAACCTGACCTTGAGAGTGTTCATCAGCGCCACCCACGTTCATAAACGGTGGACGTAGAACGTCCTGAGTTACCGCAGGTGTGACGTAGAACGTCATCGAACGGAGAGGGAGGAGGCTGCGTGAGAACCCTCTTATGCTTCCTAGCGTCAAGGCTGCCAGGACCGAGGCCCTCGCTAAGCAATTAAGCAAACAAGCTTCGGAGGTCGTGGGTTCGGATCCCACCGGCGGCATGTGGTTGTTTTTTCTTCTGCTGTTCTAATCAATTAGCTTTAAGCGATAACATATTCAGTAATATCCTAAATTGATCAACACCACAAAATAAACAACGAAATTTAAAAAAATCCCCTGTGCTCCTTGGTTTCTGTGGCTGTTGGCTTCTTTCATATTTATAACGAGCCCCTCATCCCCTTCGCTTCTTTGCTTAATTGCTTAGCGAGGGCCTTGGTTCTGGCAGCCTTGACGCCATAGGAAGCATCAGAGGGTTCTCACGCAGCTTCCACCCTCTCCGTTCGATGACGTTCTACGTCACACCTGCGGTAACTCAGGACGTTCTGCGTCCGCCGCTTATGAACGTGGGTGGCGCTGATGAACACTCTCAAGGTTAGGTTACTTGTAAACGTAAATACCCCCGAAAGCAGAAGATTTGACAGCCGTCGCCGTAGCTCAGAGGTAGAGCACCGGACGCCTAATTCGGAGGTCGTGGGTTCGAATCCCACCGGCGGCATGTGGTTGTTTTTTCTTCTGCTGTTATAATCAAGTAGCTTCTAGCGATAACATATTCAGTAATATCCTAAATTGATCAACACCACAAAATGAACAAATAAATTAAAAAAATCCCCTGTGCTCCTTGGTTTCTGTGGCTGTTGGCTTCTTTCACAATTATTGAATGTTATTTGGCTCTCTTCATTATCTCATACCATTTTATATTAGAACTGGTGCGCTCTGTTTTTATCGCCAAAACTCTGGACGATTACTCGAATCTCTGCTCTTCCTAAAGCACTTGTAAACACTGCTATCTAGTTACCCTATTTCCGTGGTGAATTATGTTTGTGCGTTGGGGAGATCTAATCAGAAATGAAAATCCCAAAAAGAAGAATTATAGTGCACTAATAGAGCCACTACTCCTGTGATGCGTTACCACAAAGTAAAACTAATTAATTAACTTTACCATATGGTACCTGCTAGCACAGGCACCGCATATCAGGTCTAAAAAATGGGTAGAAAGTACGAGTTTCTTAAAACATGGCACATAATGCTACAGCATAAGAAATTGTACAAAGAGCTGCTGCATAAGAAGTTTAAAATCCATGCTTTAGATAAATAACTTTCGTGCTCTTTAGAGACAAGTTTCTTTACGGCAGAAGTTTCATTGCTTGTTTGACATTTCAATGAGACGAATCACCAAGGGCCGCCGCGGTGGCTCAGTGGCTATGGTGCTCGGTTGCTGGCCCGAAAGACGTGGGTTCGATCCCGGCCGCGGCGGCTGAATTTCTTTGGAGGAGAAATTCGAGGCCCGTGTGCTGTGCAATGTCAGTGCACGTTAAAGAACCCCAGGTGGTCGAAATTTCCGGAGCCCTCCACTACGGCGTCTCTCATAGCCTTAGTCGCTTTGGGACGTTAAACCCCATAAACCAAACCAAACCAACGAATCACCAAGTATAAGAAGGGTACACTTTCGTTGCTTCACAACAAAAAATAACAATGCCTCTGAAGAACCATATGAGAAAATCTTGAGTTTCAAAGTCGGGAGATAATAATACGTATTGTCATAGAGAAGAATTATTCACAATCAGTGCGTTGAGCCCGGCAGCATTTTGAGCACTCGTACTTGCGTTTTCTCTTTCCTCTGGGCGATCTTCGATATAATCGAACCTTTATATCTGTGGGGTCTTTTTTTTTTCATCTATGACGAAAGTCGAGGACTGCGTATCCTTTTAACTGTATTTACTTTGCCTTTCCTATTTTTTCTTCTTAGTTTTTCTTTAGCAAATCTATTGTCTTTGCTTTAGATTCGTAAGTTTCCCCACAAGGAATTCAACGGTATCGCTCGCTTATGTGGCGCCGGCCCCGAGGCCACTTTCCCACCTTCCTACTAGTTGCGCCTTCAGTGATGCCAATGCATATGACTGACATATCACCATTGATGCTTCAAAGCTTATGGCAGGTCTGATGTGAGCGCTTTCCTGACAGGACTTGCACGAGATCTGTAATTTTGTTTGAGGATGCTTACGCTGTATTCAAAAAGGAACATTTTGCCGATTCCGCTTTCTCAGGCCGGCTCCTCAGCTTCCTGATTACAAACCGTGCGCCCGCAGTTTCCCTATGATGCTTGTGAAAGACAGCTGAGAATGTTTGCGAAATAAACGGTTCTATTCTATTCGTTTGTTTCAGTGCCCTATGTGTGAGCGGTACCTTTTGGAGAAAAAAGGTGTCCAGCCCCCCAACCCCACCTTCACATCAATGCATTTTCGTAAACTTCGCACTCGAGTTAAAGACTGAAAATGCTCATTACAGACAAGCCCGCTAAGCGGCTTTCTCTCTCGTGGTCGCTGTGCCGAGTTTAGATTGAGCCCAGAACCTAACAGGCGCCCGAATACAGTGCTATTCCAGTGCCTGTTGAAGGTTCCCACATCACTTAAATAAATCCGGAGATTATCAATACCACGTCATTTTATATCGGCCTTTTTTCCCTCCTTCCTCCATTCCTTCCCATCCAGGCGTCCTAAGGGTTTTCACAAGAACAAAAACAGTTATTCCACTGCTATCCTTTACTGAAAAAAATATATTAACCCCTGACACGAGAGCCATGACCTCTCTTTGTAGTGCCTACAGATCGCAGTTAGGAAGAACTCTGAAAAAGCTCCTAGTGACCACTCCTAGGCCTCTATTATGCAACCCACGTTCTAACCTTCCACTGGCCCAATGGCAATATATACTCTTATACAAGCGTCATGTCGCCTCCCTTACGGTGGTCAAACAGACAAATGCGAGATGGTGGACCAGACTCCACATTAAGGACCGAAGGGATCCATCACAAAGTTAGACTGCACTTGATTAGGTTCACCAGCTACACTTGTAAGGAGGCCCCTGCTAAACATTGCATGGTGTCTTGGTAATTCTTAAGATAAGCGTCGTGCTAATTTTTCACGATAGAGTAATTCCAAGTGTCTGTATATTCTTTCGGTCCCGTAGGCATTAAGCAGGGCGCCCCAGTGTAGTATTACAAACCTGAAGTACAGCACTGTTTCGTACATTCATTTATTTGGGCAGAAATGTAACAAAGTAGGTTCACGATGCCTTACAAAAGGAGACTAATGCTCCCCTTTCACGGCGGAAGTTGTGTGTATGTAAGGATCTAATATAAATATTACCAAGAGAAGGATTTCATGTCTTTAAGGCAATGAAAAATAAACTGTAAACCTAATAGAAAGTTAGTAAATCATATGCGTCTTGGCCAGATTTTTTTCGAATTACTTATAGAATTGAATAACGGCTTCAACGACCCAATGTGACGCAAAGAGGGATGGACTAAATCTATTTTGTTAGAAGTGCCCAAAATTAAGGAGATATAAACAAATAATAATCAGTTCCAGCAAAATGAGGATACATTCTCAGGCCCAGCGTTAAAGAAGATTTGAACCAGTATAGTAAGCTTGTAGACCAAGGTTGACAGCAGTCGACAATGAAGTGGTAAGAATTTGTTGGGAATGGAATTGCACTGTAAATGTTAATCTTTCTATAATGAATTAGTGGATTATCTTTGAACATCTTTTCTTAAAAATTAAACTGATTTCGTTGAATCTGTAAAGCAAAGAGCCACGCAGTGATGTGTTGCTCAAGTGATGCGAAGTCAGCAGCATGAAACAAAACCTTTACACAATCTCCATCACCAATGTATTGCACATTTCAAGCTGATCTTAACATCAATAATCGTGCACAAATAAACAAAAATAACCAGGGATATATTCTTTTTGAACTCCTATATCTGATATAAGGCGATTCAGTTGTAGACATTGTTTCCTGTTCGTCGGTTCCAGCCCAAATGTTAAAACCCCTAAAGCCATATCCCTTTAATTTGTCCTCGAAATTTTATTTTTAATGCAATTAAAAGCATTGCTCACGCGAGGAAATAAATAACTACTTCCCACAGCTACTGCTTAAAGTTGTCCAGAATATGTTCCTTGATGTCACGCAATGGTATGCAATGGAGGGAGGTCGTGGCCTTCGTTACAAGGACGTGCATAAAAGGCGTGATCGTGGCGTTCTCCTGCACTGCGGTATGTAGGAAATGACGATGTAAGGCTCGATGAGGTCCCAGGTCTTGTGTGGCGACTATGCCAGCAGGGGTTTTGTGAAGGCGATCCGTCAGTGCGTTGGTCTGCAGTTGTACTCTGGTACCTTCTTTTGCCGTAGCGCAGGATGCCTTGCGGCAGTTCCTTCGTCAGTGCGTTTTTGTATGAACGTGATGAGCACATCCTGGGCACCGTGTCGCAGAAGAATACATTCCGAGAAAAATTTCGCGACTTCTGCGGCTGCTGCTTACGTTAAGTCTTCTGCCTCGGCGCTGCGGTGCAGGTAGTCGGCTCGCTATTGTGACCCACTTATTTACAGGCGTTGGCTTCCAGGTGTTGTAAAAGGCGAAGCAAGTCATTGCCGAAATGCGGGATGGGATTTGAGGGGGTATGAATAGGGAGCAGAAACTTCGACAGGTTTTCACACTATGCGCGACTTCGGCAGACTGTCGGGGCCACAAATATTCCTCTTGAATGCGGCTGAGGGTGCGAGAAAACCTGAGATGTCCAGCTGATGGCTCGTTGTCTGAAGCCGGCAGAACATCTTCGCAAAGACTTGAAAGTACAAGGTAGTGGGCTGTTTTGATCGCTGCAAAGTTCTTCACGTGTGTATCATTTTTTATACCGAACGAAGACTATCCTCGCTTGAACGAGGCGGTAGGGCGGAAGGTGAGTGTCGACAGGGTGTGTGGCTGTGCAGGCACCTTCGTGGAAGACAGCTGGAAATTGTCGCTCGTCCTGGCCGCGAGGGCAGGGGGAAAAGATATTCGCCCCACAACTGAGAGAGCAGGAGAAAAAGAAGAAAAAAAAACCAAAACTACTGTTTTTTTTCGCTGTATTCGGCAATAGTGCACTCGCGCTGGTGTAGCCGCTGAGCCTGAACCATGAGAGGTAGCTATACACAAAGAAACGGAGGGGAGGTGCCCGAAGGAATGTTAGCAGTGTAAAAGGCAGAAGGTGTACTGTAGATGACAAAAACGGAAAATAGAGATATCCGATCTTCGCGAGACCATCATCATCAGCCTCACTACGCCCACTACAGGACAAAGGCCTCCCCCATGTCTCTCTAATTAACCCTGTCCTTTTCCAGTTGCGGCCACCTTATCCCCGCAAAGTTCTTAATCTCATCAGCCCACTATACGTTCTGCCGCACCCTGCTGCGCTCGCCTTCTCTTGGAACCCACTCCTTGAGACTTAAGGACCAGCGGTTATCTTGTCTTCGCTTTACATGCCCTGTGCAAGCCCATTTCTCTTCTTTATTTCGACCAGGATATCATTAACCCGCACTTGTTCCCACACCAATTCTGGCCGCTTCCGGTCTGTTAACGTTGGATCTAATATTTTTTTTTCATTGCTCGCTGCGTTATCCTTAACATAAGCCGAACCCCTTTCGTTAGTCTCTGCTTTTCTGCACTGTAGGTGGGTACCGGTAAGATACAGCTGTTGCATATTTTCCTCAAGAGGGATATTGGTAAACTGCCATTCATGACCTCAGAAAGATCTACCATATGCGCCCCACCCCATTCTTATTCTTCTAGTTATTTCCCTCTCATGATCCGGATCTGTGGCCACTACCTGCCCTTAGTAGACGTATTCCCTTACCACTTCTAGCACCTCGATACCAACTGTGAAGGGCAGTTATCTTGTTAGGCTGTTGAAAATTACTTTGGCTTTCGGCATGTTGAATTTTAGACCAACTGGTCTAATCTGCCTGTATAACTCGTTGACCACGATTTGCATTTCATCTCCTTAGTGACTTAACAAGGCAATGTCATGAGCTAATTGCAGGTTACTTATGTATTGTTAAGTATTACCTCCAACCGTTCCCAATTCGGGCCTCGGAATACCTCCAGTAAACAGGCGGTGAATAGCCTTTGCGAGATAGTGTGTCCCTGCTTTAGAGGGATACTGCTAAACTGTCATTCATGATCTGAGAGAACCTGCCATATGCACTCCACCCCATTCTTATCGTTTCTAGTTATTTCCCTCTATGATCCGAATCTGCGGGGACTACTTGCCCTACGAAGACGTATTCCCTTACCACTTCTAACACCTCGATACCAGTTGTGAAGGGCTGTTCCCTTGCTAGGCTGTTGAACATTACTTTAGTTTTCGGCATGTTATTTTTAGACCCACCAGTCTGCTATCTTGTATAACTCATTGATCGTGCTTTGCAGTTCATCTCCTTAGTGAGTTAACAACGCAATGTCATCAGCAAATTGCAGGTTACTTACGTATTGTTATTACTTAGCTCCAACTGTCCAAAATCCAGGCCTTGGTATACCTCCTGTAAACAGGGGGTGAATAGCCTTTGCGAGATAGCGTCTCCCTGCTTCACACCCTGCCTTAGTGAAATTGTAAAGCCTACTTTATGGAGGACTATATTAGTTGTGCAGTCGTTACAAATATCTTCCAATATCTTCACATGACCGTAAACCCCGATTCCACAATGCCTGCATGAGCGCTGATGTTTTCACGGCACCAAAATGCTTTCGCGCAGTCAATGAAGGCTATATAGAGCGGTTGGTTATATTCTGCGCATTTTTGCATTATCTATCTAATATTGCAAATATCGTACATTGTCGAGTACCACTGACGCCTCCTTTCTTACGATTTAAAATATTGTTACAGTTGTTTCAGGTTTATCAATTTATTTTCACAATACTGCAGACCGTCATGTGGGTCCAGGCAGGGAAGGAAGAAAAATACATTCACTCAATACAGCTGCATCGTAAAACACACAATAATAAAATGGTCTATCATAGCACAAACACAATCTAAAATAGCTCACAAAGTGCACTGTCAAAATGAACAGCCGATATCACTTGTAGAGGGAGGGCGTTCCATTCGTCACTGGTTCTAGGAAAAAAAGAAAATTTAAAAGCGTTAGTGTGCGCCAAGTATGGTGCTAAAGTGTGTTTGTGATGACGCTTGATGTCTTAAGGCGTTGCGTACACAGGGAGCCTAATTTATTAAGCCCATTGTCCCCTCTGACCTTATACACGTCTGCTATTAACTCATCCTCACCAGCGTCTTCACCATTTTGATTGCTCCCAAAATTTGCTTCCTCTTCCGTTACTTCAAGGATGTTCCTTCGCAGTGCGCTAATGCCTCATTTCATTCTGATTTCATTGGCTATTGTATTGGTTCGTGGAGAACTCTAGGGAGATTTAAACTATCTTATCCATATTGCTAATAACAGTGCCCTGTTTGTCTGTTAAGGCATATATCAGGTCTTGCTTATGCCTGGTTTCCCTTCAACGCTTTAAGGCTTTCTCCGTTCTTTGGAACATGCTTAAATTTACTAGCTTCGATAGCTCTGCCAGTTCTATTCTGTTTTTATAGTTAGTCATTTTCATGCTTTGGCGTTTCTTAATCCGACCTTCGTCTTCTTAGATAGCCTTCTGGTACCGTGTCCAACCATTCTACCGCCTACTTTTACTGCGCAATCTCTAATGAAAGCTACGATATTATCGTTCATTGTTTGATACTGAGATCGGCTCCCTTGCTTAAACCCGAATATCTGTTCTGTAATGATATCCTCAGTTCCTCTACTTTCCCTCTTTCCGCTAACTCGTTAACAGGCTTCCGCTTCAGTGGTTTCATCTGTTCCCTCTTCAAATCTAGGATAATGCGAGACTCGGGACCTCACCATTTCTGCAGTCACTCCAGTACATCTTCTAGAGGACCTCCTCATCCTGCACGATGCCAGGTTCAGTATTCAGTCTAGTTCGTTTTTAATCTCACTACTGGGGATCTTCCACGTCCACTTCTTGTCCTCTTGCTTGTGAAAGAACTAAGGCATTCATGATCTCTAAATTACACTCTCCCTTACTATTCCTAGAGGGTATGGCACAGACACCTACTGCCTCGTATGCGGCATGCTTCTTGCCTACCTTTTCACTGAAGTCGCCCATAAATACAGTGTAGTCGGATTTTATTTTGTTCATTGTTGATTCCGTGTCGTGAAAAAAGTTTTCAACGATCAAGCAATATATCAAATTTTATTTCAGTTGGCGGATACTTAGGAAAAAGCAGACAAAACCCAAACTAGGCTTGACGAGGTCTGCCCTCCTTTACAAGGCATACAGTACAACAGGTACATATGGTCTTCACATATCAGAGACGGTTCACATAGAACATTGTAGCTGAAAAATACCCGGCAACGCTATACATATACAAGCATTTATTGTATAATACAAACATATGAAAGCAGTTACACAGAAGGAAATTGCAGCAGTGTTGCTGATATGTAGGACAGCACTGGGTACGCATAGTGCGGGCTCTTGAAACTTGCCAGCGTGCATGCATACGCAAAGAGTGGACACGTTCTTTCGCACTCAGGCCTGAACAGTGCTGTAGGAATGTGTCATTGTGTTCAAGAGATACCTGATAACGGTTTAAAAGCGTATTGTCGTATATGGCAGGTACGTGTGCCAGATTTATTCTCTTGACAATGGGTTGAGTGCGGGTGTCGTAGGGTTTACTGGCGACATTACGCATGGATTTCTTTTGCAGCTTGTATAATTTGTTTGTGTCGTTGTACTCCACAACTGGAAACCATACTTCAGCTGTGACAAAAACAGACTTCGAAATTAATGGTTTGCTGTTCTGCAGCAGAAAGAAACGTAACCTGCACAACTTTCCAGCTGCTTTAGAAAGTTTACTTAGTACAGCTTCTACTTGTTTGTTCCATGACATGTGTTGTTCAAAAAGTACGTAAAGGGTCTTACATGTCGGATCAAACTCTATATTTGTAGAACCAAGAGTCAAATGCCGGTTCCTGTCAATGATATGTTTCTTTGGCCGGAAGAGCACATTTGTTTTAACAGTATTTATTGTTAAAGAGTCAGTATTACTACAGGTGGGCAGTTTTTCTTATAGCGAATATCTTCTTGTTAACTCATAAAGGTTTGTTTATTTTGAAAAATAGGCTCATATCATCAATGTATATCAAAAATTTATACTTACTGTCAATTGTCACGACATCATCAATATAACCGCTAAATAACAAATGACCTAATATGCTATCTTATGGTACGCCTGTACGTATAGCTTTTGTTTCAGACAGAACCATGTAACAATCAAGACAAATCACAGATTGCCGTCCTCAACGAAAAACAGGGAAGTAGAAATTTCATCAAAACAAGACAAAACCGAAGTCACAACACAGTCAAGGAAACAGGCTTAGTCAAGCAGTCAAAGCAGAGTATGCAGGCCGCGACTAAAAGCGCCTATACCCGAAAAAGACCACGGAAGGTTTTTCTTTGCAAAGAGCAATCACCGTTAATAATTAGGAATTGTGTTCAATGACTCAGTGAGTTCATCTTTGACTGTGTGGTCAAATGCATCAGCTGATGCATGTTTTGTGGTTGTAGCAGTGAGTGCAACAGCAAACCTTAGCTGTCAAGAGGTGCTAGTGAAATCTGAGTTTCTTAACTAACTCCAATATCATCTATGGTAGAGAGACGAAGACAAGTCCCCTTGTCGAAACGTTGGCTCAAGCAAACTGATGTTTTCCCCTGCCTTGTTCATTTTGTAATCTCCAATATCATCTAGTAGACGCGGCCACTTTTTACTCTGTTCAGTCGGTGAAAAGTGTCTTCGATTAAAACAAGGAAGTTGCGCTCACCTGCCCTGTATAAAGATTTTTTTCATTTGCTTCCCTTATAACAAGGCCTAATCGTGGGCCCCTTTGGGACAGGCAGTTCTAGCAAATGCTGTGGCTTAAGTTGCTTAAGTAAAGGTTACATCGCAACTACACAGATTATCATGAACTTTTAAATATTTATTTAGTTATTCATCTCCTTTTGTTCCCTTCAATACATATTTTCAGATATCCTACTTTTGTTTTATTTTTTCTAGTTTTATACACATAATGTTGTACTTGTAAAGTCCGCCTCACCAGTTGCCAGAGAAATAAATTATCGGCTTTTCCACATGCGGCAGCGAGCACCTTGCAGCAGAGGGCACAGGGGAAAGTTGCGTGTAAAGAACGAAGAGTTTGAAAAACACCTTCAAGAACAATATCATTTAAAGAACCATCTGAACATAAATAATGTACTTCTCTAGAACCAGGACGGATCCGGATGAAATGATCATGCCAGTCACAACCTTCATCAATGCCTGCACATGTTGCGTGTCGTAGGCGCCATTTTTATCGACTTTTCAAAAGCTGTGTAAGGTTTTGCTCAAAAATGCTTGCATCCAAATACCAGCAATTTACAGCTACACGTTAAAACAACCATATGGATCGATCACTTTCTAAACGATCGTTACCGGCCGTTAAAGATTGAGAACTACGTATTTATAAAATCATTCCATTAAAATCCGGTGTCTTCCATGGTTTAGCATCCAGGTGCTAGCTTTTGTAGTTCATATAAAGAACACATGCACTAATATTACTTCTTTGATACAACTCTTAGCAGATGACTGCAAATTTATGGGCAAACAGATACTCCGACGGTTGTTCTAGCACTTCAGCCCTATTTAGCACCACTATCGAAATGGTGTTCATCATGGCAAAAGGTCATTAATGCAGTGGAAACTAAACATGTAAGGTTTTCTTGCGTGGGAGAAACATCTCAAAATAATCGCACAATACTGAATAACAGAATTGATTCTTTGTCATGTATGAGCTATCTGCGTGTGTATTTCAGCCATAATCTAAATTGGGATGGCCACATAAATACATAAGTAACAAAACTTAAAAAAAAACTGCAGTTTGAAAAGCCGTTTATCTCTCGCGAACGCTGAAACAAAGCACATTGCTAACTTCACACAGATGGCATCTATTAAATAAGCCTCTATTCTATGACATCCTTCTGAGGCGTTTGTTACAAATGGTCTTGAAGCCGTGCAAAAAAAAAAGCAGCCAGATTCATCCTGTCATCTTACTAACGCCATCAAAGCGTGTCAGCACTACAGCGCACCAAAAATCTTCAGCTCCTTGCCACGCGGAGAAAAAATGCCAGCCATCCTTGTCATCCTTTCGTATGTTACACCATAGAGCCCAACAATTCTTACGAAATCGTATCTTTCCTACGGCCCAATGCACAGCTTGCCTGAATCATGTGGAAAAGACCGCCTGATTTTTGCGCGCACACTAAAATACCAAACGTTGCCGCTGGGATTGTCAATACAGGAAAGGAACGTATTGCCACCCAACATTGTCAGCCATAACGAATCATCGTTTTTCCCAGAAACCTCACTAACATTTTGAGCTAAGAAAAGGCGTCATGAAGTGATTGATTCATGCGCGTGTTATGAATGCCGCTGCATTTTTGCTACTATCTTTTTTCTTTTCCTATGTTCTGTTATTCCTTGTAATATGCTGAACAATGACTGAGCTTGTTTTGTGCAGCAACGTGTTTGCACAGCCTTTGACTTTTATCTTAAGCCCAAAACTTAGCTCAACTTCACGTACAGTACCTTTTCTATCATTTCCCATCGTGTGATGCTGTTTTTGAAACTATATTTTTAGACATTTGCTTGCCTTGAGGGTAAATAAATAAGTAAAGCTTATACGTTTACCACTGAATGGTCAAAGACAACATCGCGGGAAGAACATCAGATTTAAAATAAATATTTTACTGGTTACTAAATATGGCTGCTTATTTTCATTCCCATGTCAGGTAGAAATGGGCTCGGTCCAATGCTTGGATTTAAACAAATCAGAGGCGCCCACTGTGTATCCCGAAGAAATTGCAGCCTAATTAAATTTGGGCAGCTGGGCTCGCCTAAGCCCATTGAAAACAGTTTGTCAAATTGTACGCACTGAAAGGGGGTTTCCGCACAAATATTACAAGGCGTGGTGTTCACAGCGGGAGACACAAAACGGCGAGCAGAACGGCGGGCAGCGCAGGAGACGGCCAGTCTAACCCAAGCGATCTCGTGCAGCGCGGCAGCACTTCGTCTTTCAGCGACACTTCGTCGTCGTCGGCGCTCCGGCAGCGATCGGCCTAGGCGGTATCAGGCGCGGCCGTCATCGTTCGCTACACTTGCCCCGGGAACGAGGATTAGCCATCCTAGCGACTTATGCCGAGGTCAAGAGGAGCGGGTCGTAGTAAGTCTTCAGGCAGCTGACGTGGACTGTTTCTCGGCCGCGATGGCGCAGGTCCGAAGAGGGGTTGAGCGGCTCCACGATGTAATTGACCGGCGACGTTTGCTGGACGACGCGATAAGGCCCGTGGTATTCCATGCGAAATTTTGACGACAATATTGGTGGTGTGCCGGGAACCCAGAGCCAAACTAGGGATCCAACCGGAAAAACGTGTTGCCTGTTAACGTTATCGTGGCGATGCTTTTGGCGGCCTTGGGATTCAGAGGTAGAATTGCGCGCCAACTGGTGGCAATCTTCTGCATGCTTTACGACTTCAGAGAGAAGCCTCCATTCGCAGGCGTCAGGGGTATAAGGTAATATGGTGTCCATCGTGGACGACGGCTCACGCCCATACAGAAGGAAGAAAGGGGTAAAGCCGATGGTTGATTGCGTGGCGGTGTTGTACGCGTATGTCATGAAAGGAAGGACGGAATCCCAGTTGGCCTGATCTGCTGCGACTTACATCGTGAGCATGTCTCCGAGAGTACGGTTGAAGCGCTCGGTGAGCCCGTTAGTTTGAGGATGGCAGGCAGTGGTGGTCCGGTGTACGAAGCGACATTCGGTAAGCAGAGCTTCGACGACCTGTGAAAGGAAGGCGCGGTCTCTGTCACTGAGCAGCTCGCGCGGCGCGCCGTGGCGAAGGACAAAATGGTGCAGCAGGAACATAGCAACTTCGCGGCTAGCAGCAGCAGGAAGGGCGGTTGTCTCGGCATACCGGGTGAGGTGGTCGACGCCGACGATAATGCAACGGTTCCCAGAGACCGTACAGGCAAGCGGGCCATAAAGGTCAACACCAACGCGATCGAAAGGGCGTGCTGGGCAGGGGAGTGGTAGCAAGGGACCGGGCACACGGAGAGTAGAAGTCTTCCGCCGCTGACAGGCGATGCAAGATCGGACGTATTTTCGAACATAGGCGGACATGCCGCGCCAATAGTAACGCTGAGAAATTCGTTTGAATGTTTTCAGCACACCAGCGTGCGCACACTGATGGTCAGCGTGGTAAGATGCGCAAATTTGGCATCTTAAATGGCGGGGAATCGCGAGAAGCCACCGCCGACCATCAGGCATGTAGTTGCGGCGGTATAGAAGGCCGTCCCGCAGGGCGTAGTGCGGAGCTTGACGCCGTAAAGTTCTAGAAGGCGCAACATTTTGTGGTGAAGACACGGCGTCTATGAGTGAAGCAAGCCACGGGTCTTTCCGCTGCTCCGCAGGCATATCAGCGATGGTAAGAGACGAAAGTACGGGATCGGTCGCCGAGGAGCAGGCAGCGTCGCTAGGAAGGGGAGACCGAGACAAAGCATTGGCGTCCATGTGCTTACTGCCGGAACGGTAGACGACGCGGATGTCAAACTCTTGAAGGCGAAGACCCCACCGAGCGAGGCGACCGGATGGATCTTTAAGCGATGATAACCAGCAGAGCGCATACTGGTCCGTGACGACGTCAAACCGGCGGCCGTATTGATAGGGTCTGAATTTCGTTAGCGCCCATACAATAGCTAAGCATTCCTTCTCCGTAACGGAATAGTTAGATTCAGCTTTGGTAAGCGCGCGACTCGCATACGCAACTACGTATTCTTCAAAACAATCTTTTCGCTGGGCCAAGACAGCTCCGAGGACAACGCCACTAGCATCCGTATGGACCTCGGTAGGTGCTGTGGGGTCATAGTGTATGAGTATCGGCGGCGAAGTCAACAGATGGCGCAGGGTAGTGAACGCTTCGTCGCACTCGGCCGACCAGCCAGATATGTCATTGGGCCCGCCAAGTATCTTCGTCAGCGGCGCAATTATGGGCGCAAAATTGCGTACGTAGCGCCGGAAATAAGAGCACAATCCTATGAAGTTTCGAAGTTGCTTGAGCGAAACCGGCTTAGGAAATTGCGTCACAGCACGGAGCTTGGCCGGGTCAGGGAGAATGCCTTCCTTGGAGACGATGTGCCCAAAGATGGTCAATCGCCGAGCTCGGAAGTGGCACTTCTTGACATTCAGCTGCAGTCCGGCGTCAGTCAGGCAAGTCAAAACCTGCTTTAAGCGTGCGAGGTGTGCGGTGAAATCGGAGGAAAAGACAACAATGTCGTCCAGGTAGCAGAGGCAGGTCTGCCATTTGAATTTCCACAAGATGTTATCCATCATCTTTTCGAATGTGGCGGGAGCGTTTCACAGACCGAACGGCATCACGTTGAACTCGTAGAGACCGTCGGGTGTAACAAATGCTGTCTCTTCTCTGTCAGGTGCAGCCATCGGTACTTGCTAGTAGCCGGAACGTAGGTCAAGGGACGAAAAGTACTCAGCGCCTTGTAGCCTATCAAGAGCGTCGTCGATGCCGGGAAGAGGGTAATTGTCCTTGTGGGTAATTTGAGGCCGCGGTAATCGACACAAAATCGGATTGAACCATCTTTCTTCTTGGTCAAATATTTAGGGGAATCCCCCAAGGTGGAGTAGATTTGCAATCAGGGAGTAATTACTCATTGGCATCCACCCGAGCGCAGCCATACGGCTACAAAGGAATACAGCTTTTTCAGAAACTTCGCAGTTAAAGAAAAATTTGTCCTGGTCCGGGGTTCGAACCCAGGACCACCGCTACACCGGAGCAGTCGCTCTTCCAATTGAGCAAACCAGGACGGCATGCTTAAGGTAGGGCGAGAGCGAATTGATCAATAACTCGAAGTGGGAACTGTGTTGGTCAAATATTTAGGGGAATCCCCCAAGGTGGAATTTTTCTTTAACTACGAAGTTTCTGAGAAAGCTGTATACCTTTCCTTTATAGCCGTATTGCTGCGCTCTGGTGGATGCCAATGAGTAATTACTCCCTTATTACAAATCTACTCCACCTTGGGGGATTCCCCTAAATATTTGACCAACACAGTTCCCACTTCGAGTTATTGATCAATTCGCTCTCGCCTTACCATAAGCTTGCCGTCCTGGTTAGCTCAATTGGTAGAGCGACTGCTCCGGTGTAGCGGTGGTCCTGGGTTCGAACCCCGGACCAGGACGAATTTTTATTTTAGTACGAAGTTTCTGAGAAAGCTGTATAGCTTTCCTTTGTAGCCGTATGGCTGCGCTCGGGTGGATGCCAATGAGTAATTACTCCCTTATTACAAATCTACTCCACCTTGGGGGATTCCCCTAAATATTTGACCAACACAGTTCCCACTTCGAGTTATTGATCAATTCGCTCTCGCCCTACCATTAGCTTGCCGTCCTGGTTAGCTCAATTGGTAGAGCGACTGCTCCGGTGTAGCGGTGGTCCTGGGTTCGAACCCCGGACCAGGACGAATTTTTGTTTAACTCTAAAGTTTCTGAGAAAGCTGTATAGCTTTCCTTTGTAGCCGTATGGCTGCGCTCGGGTGGATGCCAATGAGTAATTACTCCCTTATTACATCTTTCTTCTTGACAAGTACGCCCGGCGATGACCAAGGGCTGTGAGACGAACGGATGAGAGCACGGTGCAGCATGCCCTCAACGTGTTCGCTAATCGCGCGGCGCTCGGCCGTCGACACACGATATGACCGCTGGCGAAAAGGCGGGTGAGAGCCGGTCTCTACGCAATGAGCGACTGTGGAAGTCCGGCCAAGAGGAGTGTGGGCGACGTCGAAAGAGGAGCGAAATGTGTGTACAAGAGCTAAGAGCTGCGTCCGGTAGGCGGAAGGGCGTCGTCGATGGCGGCTTGGAAGAAGGCGTCGGGCAACGGATCAGGTGCTGAATCAGGATGAAGAGCGTTGATGGAGGAACTGCGGGAGGTCACAGGGGCATCGAGGTTAGGGAGAAGGTGGGCAGGTTGAACTGAACCAGGAGACTCGCCACGTAGCAGGGTAAGCGGGCAGGGAGACGGATTGTAGATAATCATCATCGTGAGACCTCCGTGAACATCGAGAACAGCAGACGGCAGCGGCAGGTTTTTGCGATGGACGAAGGAAGACGACGGCGTATTTTAAACGGTGGCGGCGGGTGTGGCAGGACACGAGAGGGATACAAGCGCTGAAGCCTCCGGAGCGATGTCGACATTTTCAGTTACGGTGATCTTCAGCGAACACAGGGAATGGAGGTCGTCGGCTGGTTCGTCACACAATGCAGAAAATTTAACTTCAGCGCGGGCGCAATCTATCACGGCGTTATTTTTGGAGAGGAAGTCTCACCCGAGAATCACGTCGTGGGAACAAGACGACAGGACCACGAACTCAACACTGTACAAAATGTCAGCAATGACGATCCGCGCTGTGCATGCGGCCAAAGGTGCAATCCTCTCTTCGGTAGAAGTCCGAAGCGACAAACCAGAAAATGATGTCGTCACTTTTCGTAACCGACGGCACAGTCTCTCATGAATCACTGACATAGCAGCACCCGTATCAACAAGCGCGTACACAGACAAACCATCGACTGAAACAAATAGAATGTTCGCGGGAGAAATTTGAGGCCTTGAGCTGTTTGAAGAGCACGCAGTTCTTGCCTCGGGAACTGCGGAATTTAGTTTCCCTTGTCAGCAGATGTAGGGCGACGGCACATTGGTGAAAGTGAACGGCAACGTGGGGACGGGGATCGACGGGTCGTATAAGGACGATCGTCAGTGGCGTAGGCTTCCGGAGGTGGAACAGAACGGAGCAGCTGAGGAGAGCAGGCAGGAGGCGCAACCGCTGTAGGGCCGACCGTGCGGCGACGACAGTGGCGGGCCACATGTCCGGGGAAGCCACACGAAAAGCATATAGGATGATTGTCCGGTGTGCGCCCAGGGTTGCAATGTGGCGAAGGGGGAGGATGAAGTGGAGCTACTGGTGGGGCTGGTGCCGGGCGCTGAACAGGCTGACGAGAAGGTAACGCCGGAGGCCGTGCAGCCACGGCGCGGTACGTCAAGGGCGCCGCCACAGGGGTGGATTCGCGATAATGTGCTGCGGTGCTGGCGTACGTCAAAGGAGAGACGGAAGGAACTAATGGTAGAGGACGAAGAGCTTCTGCCACTTGTTCGCGGATGACGCGCTGCAGCGAAGGCACAAGAGGAGATGGAGCGTCAGGACTCGGGTGGACGAGAGACAGCTGTCGAGCAACTTCCTCGCGAACGAACTGTTGGATCTGGGGCAGCAGTAGCGACTGGTCGGAGTCGGACTGCAAAGCGGCGAGAGGCTCCGGGTGCGGGAGTGGAGAGCGAGTGAGGAGACGGCGCTTGCGGAGTTCGTCGCAGCTCTGACAGTGTGCGATGACGTCGACGACGGTTGCTGGATATTTGGCCAGAAGCATCTGGAACGCGTCGTCGTCAATGCCCTTGAGTATGTGGTCGATCTTGGCGCGCTCGGACATCGAACCATCCACACGTATGCACAGGCCCACTACATCCTCAATATAACTGATGAAATTTTCAGCAGGCAGCTGCACCCGCGCACGCAGGCGCTGCTCAGCGCGCAGCGTGTGCACCGCAGGCCGGCCAAAGACGTCGGCGAAATTCCGCTTGAAGGCGGACCACGATCTGATGTCAGCCTCGTGGTTGCGGTACCACAGATTAGCAACGTCTGTGAGATAGAAAATGACGTTGTTCAGTATTAGAGCGTCGTCCCATTTGTTGTGGGTACTGACCCACTCGTACGAGGCCAACCAGTCCTCGACGTCGTGGTCTCCGGTACCGCTGAAGACAGCGGGATCGCGCTGGCGCAATGCTCCAGCGCAGAGGACTGTCGGCGGCTGTGCTGCAGGTGTGTGCGGCAGGAGGATTGGCGGCTGTGCAGAATCTTCAGGCATGGTGAATATCGGAAGCGTACGGGTTCGAAGCGTCAAGACGTCAGCAAATCCGCACCTCCACCAAGTGAAAGGGGGTTTCCGCACAAATGGTACAAAGCGTGGTGTTCACAGCGGGCGACACAAAACGGCGAGGAGAACGGCGGGTAGCGCAGGAGACGGCCATTCCAACCCAAGCGATCTCGTGCAGCGCGGCGGCACTTCGTCTTTCAGCGACACTTCGTCGTCGTCGGCGCTCCGGCAGCGATCGGCCTAGGCGGTATCAGGCGCGGCCGTCATGGTTCGCTACAGCACTAATGATTATAGGAACCATGGAGAAATTAGCAAATAACCGTACTTTTGGTTTCATTCATTTACCAGATTATGGAAGGTACAGTATGAAGTATCAAAACCAAAAATCCCCTTTCCTAATGTAACTTGTATCGGTATCGAAAGCAAAAATGTTTGAGGATATCGGGAATCGGCATCAAAAATGATACTTCATTCAACTATCGTTCCCAAACCTGTCTGTTAGGTCAAAAAGTAGCTTGAGCACTTTTTCGCGGCTCAAACAGCGCGCAAAGAAGTACTTCTAGCTGGGCTTGTTGGTGCGTATTTGTGAAAGACATGAGAGCGCGAATCGGCAATATGGTCGACTAAAGGAACAGGTCGTGCGCTGCCTTCTTGAGGTATAGGATCTCCTTATAACTGCATTCTTCCTCTTGTTATAGAACTAACTGTAGTTCAGCGCACTTGAACGAATGAACCTCACTGTGCCGAACGCAAAGCCCACGACAGATTTCATCTTCAATGTCTTGCTGCGTAATGCTTCTTGGTGTAAGACGCAGGGTATTGCCAGTAACTTTTAATGGCCTACAACCTCTCTAGTTTCTTCATTTCCCTCCTCATCCAAGCTAGGCTCATTCGCGATCTTACCATGCTGTGAAAGCTACTACGCTCCTTTATGGCGACGTCCACATCGTTCGCGATGCCAGAGTGATGGGCCAATCTTAGGTAGCATCACCATCATCAGCCTGACTACACCCACAGCAGGGCAAACGCCTCTCCAATGTCTCTCCAATTAACTCTGTCTTTTGCGAGTTCTGGCCACTGTATCCCTGCAAACCTCTTAATCTCCTCTGCCCACCTAACTTTCTACCGCCCCCTGCTACGTTTGCCTTCTCTTAGAATCCACTCCTTAAGGCCCAGCGGTTATCTTGCCTTCGCATTACATGCCCTGCCTAAGCTCATTTCTTCCTCTTGATGTCAACTAGGACGTCATTAACCCGCGTTTGTTCCCTCACCCACTCCGCGCTCTTCCGATCTCTTAACGTTACACCTATCATTTTCCTTTCTGTAGCTCGCTGCGTTGTTCTTAACTTAAGGTGAACCCTCTTTTTTAGCATCTACGTTTCTGAGTACCGGTAACATGCAGGTGAGTAGCGGTAACATACAGCTGAGATATACGTGATTTTAAGTCGCAACATTGTGCCTCTTGCGTCCTCTTCCTGTTCACTCGCTACTGGATGAAGGTGTGGCGCCACCATTTCTGCATGCGCAAGGAAGACGAAGCGGTGGCCACGCGCCTAAAAGAACTCTGTCGGACTTTGGACTCGGCAGAGGGCTCTGGATCATGCGCAAAAGACCAGCTGATTTTTGCGCGCACACTAAAATACCAAATGTTGTCGCTGGGATTGGAAATATACGAAAGGCGCGTATTGCCACCCAATATTGTCAGCCATAACGAATCATCGTTTTTCCGAGAAGCTTCACTAACATTTGGAGCAAAAAAAAAGGCGTCATGTAGTGCTTGTTTGCGTGCGTGTTTTGAATGCCGCTGCTTTTTGTCCGCTACTTTTTCTTTTCCTAAGTTCTGTTATCCCTTGTATTATGCTGAACAATGACTGAGCTTGTTTTTGTAGCAACGTGTTTGCACAGCCTTTGACTTTTATCTTATGCCCAAAACCTAACTCAACTTAAAGTACAATACCTTTTCTATCATTTGCCATCGTGTGATCCTGTTTTTGAAACTATATTTTTAGACATTTGCTTGCCTTGAGTGTAAATAAATAAGTAAAGCTTACACGTTTACCACTGAATGGTCAAAGACAACATCGCTAGAACAACATCAGATTTAAAATCAATATTTTACTTGCTACTAAATATTGCTGCTTATTTTCATTCCCATGTCAGGTAGAAATGGGCTCGGTCCAATGCTTGGATTTAAACAAATGAGAGGCGCCCAGTGTGCATCCCGAAGAAATTGCAGCCTAATTAAATTTGGGCGGCTGGGCTTGCCTAAGCCCATTGAAAACAGTTTGCCACATTGTACGCACTAAATATTACAGAAACCATGGAGATATTAGCAAATAACAGTACTTTTGGTTTCATTCATGTATCAAATTATGTAAGGTACAATATTAGGTATCAAAATCGAATATCCCCTTCCCTAATGTAGCTTATATCGATATCGAAAGCAAAAATTTTTCAGGGTATCGGGAATCGGTATCAAAAATGATACTTCATTCTACTATCGTGCCCAAACATGTCTCTTAGGTCAGAAAGTCGCTAGAGCACTTTTTCGCGGCTCAAACAGCGCGCAAAGAAGTACTTGTAGCTGGGCTTGTTGGTGCGTATTTGTGAAAGACATGAGAGCGCGAATCGGCAACATGGTCGAGTAAAGGAACAGGTCGTGCGCTGCCTTCTTGAGGTATAGGATCTCCTTATAACTGCATTCTTCCTGTAGTTATAGAACTAAACGTAGTTCAGCGCACTTAACGAATGAAGCTCACTGTGCCGAACGCAATGCCGACGGCAGATTTCATCTTCAATGTCTTGCTGCGTAATGCTTCTTGGTGTCAGACGCAGGGCATTGCCAATAAGTTTTAATGACCTACAACCTCGCTAGTTTCTTCATTTCCCTCATCATCCAAGCTAGGCACATTCGAGATCCTACCATGCTGTGAAAGTTACTACGATCCTTTACGACGACCTCCACATCGTGCACGATGCCAGAGTGATGGGGCAATCTGAGGTAGCATCATCATCATCAGCCTGACTACACCCACTGCAGGGCAAACGCCTCTACAATGTCTCTCCAATTAACTCTGTCCTTTGCCAGTTGTGGCCACTGTATCCCCGCAAGCCTCTTAATCTCATCCGCCCACCTAACTTTCTACCGGCCCCTGCTACGCTTGCCTTCTCTTAGAATTCACTCCGTTACCTTTAAGGACCAGCGGTTATCTTGCCTTCGCATTACATGCCCTGCGTAAGCCCATTTATTCCTCTTGATTTGAACTAGGATGTCATTAACCCGCGTTTGTTCCCTCACCCACTCCGCACGCTTCCGATCTCTTAACGTTACACCTATCTTTTTCCTTTCCATAGCTCGCTGCGTTGTTCTTAACTTAAGCTGAACCCTCTTTGTTAGCCTCCATGTTTCTGAGTACCGGTAACATACAGGTGAGCACCGGTAACATACAGCTGAGGTATACCTGATTTTAAGTCGCAACATTGGGCCTCTTGCATGTCCACTTTCTGTTCTATCGCTATCAGAGCTTAGTGAAGTTTCGCAGTGGTTTAAAAGTAGTCGGCTAACCCTTAACACTGAGAAAATAAAGTACACCGTGTTTCACTCGCGCAGGAAGAACATGAACTACGAACATATATCTCTAACAATCGACAACACGACTCTGCTGAGGGTGCCTCAATACAAGTATCTTGGTGTCCTGTTCGCGTCTGATATGCACTGGAAAGAACAAATTAATAATATTTGCTCCAAATTAGCCTATGGTTGTCATATTTTACTAAAGGCCAGGGACTGCTTTGATCTTCCAATTCTACGCATTCTGTATTTCGCCTTTGTGCACAGTCAATTATCTTATTGCCTGGAAGCATGGGGTAGTACATATAAAACATACCTAGATCCTGTTTCTCGCCTTCGAAAACGAGCTATTCGTATGATAACCTATTCAAATGATACATACCCCAGCAGGCCACTCTTTCAGCAGCTTCGTATCTTACCCCTATCAATGGCATATAAACTGAAGATAGCTGAAATAGTAAACAATGTAATAAAATCTAACAACCCCCTGCCCCTTAGTTTATTTAGATTACCAATGAAACAAACAAGAGCTGCAACCAACAATCTATTTAATTTACCACCTTGTTACAATATGTACGGCCGGAGACTCCTAGAATACAACGGAGCCCATGTGTGGAATGAAATCCCTAATGAAGTTAAAGAAAAAAATAACTTTTCGGCATCTTTAAAACACTATTTAATTTCCATGGAAATGTAGGAATGAATTCAATTGTGTGTGTTAATCTTGAAGTTTTTTTTTATTTTACACGTTCTGCAGTAATATTGTACTTGTTTTGTATTTGGACCCCTCACTAGCCGTAAAGGCTATGGGTCCAAACAACAGAAAAAAAAAAGAAAAAAAGAGAAGAAGGTGTGGAGCCACCATTTCGGCATGTGCAAGGAAGACGAAGCGGTGCCCACGCGCGTGAGAGAACTCTGTCGGACTTTGGACTCCGCAGGACGCTTCCGCCGTGCTTCCTACAGCTCGCTTCAATGAATGTGAACGCGGTCGCCCCTTCCGGCGATCTCAACAGAGGTATTCGTTATATGTAAATATTTTTTTTCTACGAAGTCCTCAATTATGTCCTCCTGCTATTCCTAATGCCTATTTCGCAGTCGCCCACTTCCTCGTCCCAAGTCTCCTTTTCTTCTACCTTGGCATCGAAGTTTCCCAACAGTAAAGTGCACTCTATATCTACATTGCTCACTGCCGACCCGACGTCTCTGGTCATCTTGGCAGGATATATAGGTGCACAAGCTTGTACCACAGAGTGGGTTTATCTCTAATTAAGCTCTATTACGATAACAGTCGCCTTTTTGTTAAGACAAGAATTTATATTGCCAGATATACCGGGGGTTTTAGCGAACACGTCTAAATATATTGAGGATTAGTATTTCTGGGGTAAAATTATGGCTTTTGCGGCATAGTATTATCAGTGTTGCCTTATACTAGGAAACCCGTGAAACGCCTTTGGTAGTAAGCTGATTAACTAATTTTTAGTAACTAACTTTTTAACTTGTAGAGTTAGGCGCCTGTAGTAGGTTCGGTTGCAGTTAGAGATCTGTAGCCGGTCGTTAGTAATACCCTTAGTGAAAAAAAGTATGTGCTAACATTGCATTTCAGACAAATTGTATTCATTTCATATTTATTTTGCATTTTTTGTCCCTATGCTTAAACTCCAATACGAATGCTTTCTAACTATACTAGGAACAATGTTTTTAACAAATACGTGAAAAGTACATTTTTTCCCGCTTAGCATGTTAATAAAGCATTAAAGATATACAAAAAATATGCATTAAATACATTAGAATACATTAGAAATAGTCTCATAATATACATTTAATACATTAAAAATGTATTCACTTGGCCTCTAAAAAAAGACTACTGGTCGCTTCACAGAACAAGACCGGTTAATGCTTCAAATGCAAAGCAAATTGTACACGCGTTGTTACCATATATCCGGATTATAGATTGTAATGTCACGTGACGGAATGGAAACGGCAAAGGTACGTGCAGACAGCAAATCAGGGTGAAAGTGACGCAGCAAACAATAAGTGCTCCGAAAAGTGCCATACTTGTCATATATACCCACCGATAGCGACGGACTATATTGCCCGGTGAGGCGTCATTGCGCAAAGACTATGGGCCCCCAAATTATTGCAGAAGTGCCCTATTGGTCGCGTTCAGATCTGGGGGCGATCTAAAACCGAACTGCTAGTTGAAACTTGCGCTAGGCGCAGATCAGGAATCGAACTGTCAACCAACAGCTACACGGGCGTTTAGGGGAGCCGATCGGCCTTGCCAGTCGCGGTCCTTTTCGCTGGCATATTCGTGCCCGTAACTACCCAAGGCGCCTTTGCCGCTATAATGCTATCACCCTCTCCGCGCGTAGTGTAAATAAGCGGTGATTGCCTTCCTGCTAGAAGTTACGATCGACGAAAGGACGACAGGAAAGGGAGTGTTTTCACTGTTCCCTGAAGCGTCATTTCGAGTCCTAGAATAATCCACGGTAGCTTGAAGTGTAATGCGAATATGTTTACGCGGACTGCCCATTTGTTATTATTTAAGTATACTTTGTACGAATTAATTGCGCATTTACGGAAGTGCACTTCAAATACATTGACAACATGCAAATGCCATTTCCCGAAACGCGATTTCGAGCACTCGTCTTTTCAACGGCAGCTTGAAGTGTGCTGCATATACGTTGACAAGGGCTGACCGTTTCTTAGAATTAAAGTATACTTCACATGAATTAACTTATATATTTGCGAAAGTACACTTTTAATGCATTGACAAGATGCTAAAACTGCATACATAATTTTCCGTGCATTTGACATGTGCTCGAAGTATGCTTTGAGTGAGGTGTTTTTTGGTAAATTTTAAGAATATTTCGAATAGCAAGCATGAAATTTCAGGAATGTATTTCCTACATATTTTTAGTGTATTCATGATTACAAAATATGTTTAAAGTACAATTTAAATAGCCCACCGTATATTCCAAACATATTAGTTTCCGCTAAGGGTAGCTATATCAGTTTTTAGAATTTCGAAATCGTGGTTACCATCGCCGTTGTGCGTCACCAAATATCGCAGTATCGTGCGCAAATGCATACGCTTTTGAAAGCATGCAGGAAAAACAACCCCTCCAGAGCACATAACTAGTCAAAAAAGGCAAATTTTGTCGAGTCACAGTGCCAAGGGTAATCGCGTTTTTGAAACTCTATAAACTCGTATGGCTATTACTAACGACCGCCCACAGATCTCTAATTTTAACCAGGTGCCTAAGTCTAATAGTTGAAAAGTTAGATATTAGAACTTAGTAAACTAGCTAACCAGTTAAGATGATTCACCGGTTTCTGGTCTCCGCCAGGCATCGCAATACCATGCCGCAAAAGTCATAATTTTACCCTAAAAAGCCTATTTTTGAAAATTTTTTCAATCTATTCAATTTCAATTTCACCTATTTCAGGCGTTTGTCACAAATGCTGTTGAAGCACTGGAAAAGAAAGCAGCCAGATTCGTACTGTCATCTTACTCCCGCCATGAAAGCATATCAGCACTGAAACGCACCCTGAATCTTGAACTTCTTGCCACGCGTAAGAAAACTTGCTGCTTGTCATCCTTTCATTTGTTATACCATTGCGCCCAGCCATTCTTTGAAAATCATATTTTTCAGCGTCCCAATGCACAGCTGGCTGGGATCATGCGAAAAAAAAACCCGGCGAGATGTTTGCTCGCGCTATAAAATGTGAAAAGTTAACCGCTGGCATTGGTATAAACGAATGGAACGTGTTGCCATCGATCACTGTCAGCCATAGCGAATGGTTGTTTGTTTTTTGAAGCAGATTTACTAGGATTTCTGAACGCGGCAAATGCGTCTTATTGTTCTCGATTCGTGTATGGGTGTAATGGATGTCGTTATTTTTTGCCTGTACCTTATTGCTTTCCTTATGTCCTTTTATTCCTTGTAAAGCGTGCAATAATGACTGAGATTCTTTTGCTTAGCCATGTGTTTGCACACTCCTTGATTCTCATCTTGAGCCGAAATGTTAGATGAACTTTGCCTACGGTACCTTTTTTATCATATGTTATCCTGTGACGCTGTCTTTGAAATATTCCGTTCCTGAGGGTGCAAAACTGCTGACCTTGAGAGTAATTAAATAAATAAAGCTTATAAGACTTAGTGGTCACAAACAAGATCGCGGGAAGAACATCAGCGTTAAAAAATATTTTGCTTGTCTTTGAATATTGCCGCCTATTTTCATTGCTTTGTCTGCTCATTTAAAAATGGCATCGGTTCAAAGCTTACGTTTTAACGAAAGCAGAGGCGCAGACGGTGCACAGTGAAGAAATTGCAGCCTAACGAATTCGGGCGCCCGGGCTCGTCTAACCCCTTTAAATATAGCTTGCGATAATGAACGCACTAAATATTCTACAAACCATGCAGAATCACCGTGCTTTCGGTTTCATGCATGCATCGAAGTATTGAAAATGCAGTATCAGGCGTCTGTTTCGAAAATTAATCTCCTATATATTCCTTGTGCCGGTATGGAAACTAAAAGTTTTCAGGGTATCGAGTATCTGTATCGAACATGATAATTCAATAAAGTGTCATATCTAAACCTCTCTCTTAGGGACAAAAAGCGTCTTGAGGACTTTTCTGCGGCTCAAGCAGCGCTCCTCTTTGTGGCATATTGTCTCTTCATAACGGCATTCTTCCTCTTGTAAGGTAGAGTTGAAGTGACGGTAGTTCAGTGCCCTTGAACGAAATAAGTTCACTGCTCGGCACGCAGTGCCCATGAAAGATTTCAGCTGCAATGTCTTGCTGCATGTTTCTTTGTGTAAGATGTAGTGCACTGCCAAGAACAGTTCAGTGACTCTGAATCCTTCAAACTTCGTTCGGAAACGTCTTACAAGATCACCCCTGTTTCCGATCAATGATGGAGCAAAGTGTGTTGCTGCACAAACCGTTCGATCCTACAACAAGCTTTTGCGTTCAACAACTTCAAGCCCCGAAATGATGACCGCTCCTGTAGTGATGCCTTTCATCAAGAGATTGTCGATTAAGGTTTCTGCCATGATGGGATTTTTGTCTACGCCCCACTGCATTACTCTACTGAACATGACGCAATACGGTGAGGTTTGCAATGCGGCCACAAACTTCCCCAAAATTGCCCAAAGGCCCGTTGCACTGAAAACATATTCCCACACTTCAGACTCCTGGTTCGCCTTGAACAATTTGCGAATGCGCGCAAATAGCTCTTTTTCACATATGTGTGAACATTTTCCGTCAGCCACTAACCTAGAGCAGCAAGCGCTGAGGAGCTAGCCAAGCCATGCCAGCTGATTTTAGCAGGCTGCGCAATTCAATGTCTTCCGCACTAACCTAAATCAATCGTTTGACTATGCATGAAGTTTCTGTTAACATTTGTTTTAAAAAGCATGAAGTACTTCTGTATGTTGTGAGAAATGTTTTAAATGGAAGTTCAATATTTCTTCCAAGTGATGTCGCAGAATAATTGTCGTTCGAGTCGGTGGCAGTATACCTCCTGATCATAAAGCAGAAAACCTGAGCTTGCCTCATCAAATCCTATACGGTTGCCACGGCAGTTTCGGTTGCTAGGGCACCCTTGTCGACACCGTCCTTTCAGTTCAACTCTTTAAAACCGTCTTCGAAGAACAGGTCTTCGGAAACAATTAACCGTGGCGCATTTTCGTAACGCATTATTCCTGACTCGCTGGAATTCTTTATTTGTTTGCACACTGGAACTTCTTCGCTTGAGATCTACGGACTGCATTGAAACTGCAAGTGTTTCCGGAAAGAGAATTTTTCTTAGTTTTCGAATACTTTGGCGTAGTGCAACTGATAGCATGTGCACTGTATCAAGCGAGCTTAAGCTAAAGCTGACTGCTTTTACGGGGAACTGCTGATAACTGTGCTATGAGTAAAATCATACCTTGACAAAAAAGCAGAACAACACCATGTAACCGCGGACACTCTTGGAAGTGATTATTGATGGCTCTCCCTGCTATTTCGGTCATTTTTTTGGATGTGGAGTCTAGAGAAAAGGATGCAACCGTTGCTGCTCCTCTTTATCCAAAATTCAAGAAATAGAAGACTTCCACCATCGAGCCCAGGAGCTTGCAGAAAAGGCTTTTGCTGACTTGGTCAGCTGGAATAAGTCACGCAATATGCCACGCAGGAATAAATGAGTTAATTGTTCGCTGCGGGATCAAATGAATCAACTGATGCACTCTTTGTGCTTGGAGTAGTCAATACAACAACAAGCCTTAACTTTTAAAAGCAGCTAGGGAAATTTCAGATTTTAACTGGGTCCGTATACTTACAGGGGATGTGAAAACGTTTTACACTTATCGGTTGGTAAAAAGTGTTTTCATCGATTAAAAAACTGAAACGTGCTCATCTGCTCCAGTAGAAACACTGTTTATTTTTTTGCTTCCCTTATAACAGGCCCTAATCGCTGGGCTCTTTCGTACCGGTCGTTTAAGCTTAAGACTTTTGAATAAAGGAGTCGTCGTAACCACAAAGATTAGAAAGTATTTTAATTCCTTTATTTCATCTTCAATTCATTTCCTTATGCTACTCTTAATAAATGCTTTGCGGTGTTTTCTTCTTGTTTCCTTCTTTTCAGCTTTATACAGAATGTTGTACTTAAAATATTCGCTACAGCCACTCCCACAGAAATAACTTATCGGCTTTTACAAACGCGGCAGCTTGCACCTTACAGCACAGGGCAGATGTGAGCGCTGCATGCAACGAACGAAGACCCTCAAAATCACTTTTATTAGCAATACCACATCAATAGCCATCGGAATATAAATAACGTACCTCTCGAGGATCAGCACGTGTTCGGATGAAGGAATCAGGCCAGTCGCAACCTTCATCAAGGCCTGCACATATCGAATGTTGTAGAGGCATTTTTTATCAATTTTCAAAAGCTGTTTACAGTGTTGCTCACGAACGCTTACATCTAAAGGCCGGTAATTTAGGGGAAGACGGTGAAACAACAACATAGATCAATTAGTTCGTTATCGATCAAATATGCCATCACCCGCATGGTTCAGCATTAAAGATCTAGGTTTTTTTTAGTTCATATAAACCACATGCAATTTAATATCACTTCTTCCATACAGCTATTCGCCGATGACTGCATAAATTATAAGCAACCAACTACTCCTACGGTTGTTCTCGAACTTCAGTCCGATTTCACTGAACTAACGAAACGTTGTTCATGATGGCAGATGTTTATTAAAGTAGTCGAAACTAAACCTTTAGGAATTCTTGGTGTGGCAGAAAGATGACAAAATATTTACCGATTAAAGAATAATGAAACTGATTATGTCTCATGTATGAGCCGTGTCTAATGGAGGAGCTGTCTGGGAGTGTATTTCAGTGATAATCTAACCAAGGATGCCCACATAAGTACATAACAAACAAGAGTTAAAAAATGTTCTTTTGAGAAGAGGTTTATTTCCCGTGATCGCTGCAACAAGGCACAGTGCTTACTTCACGTTGATCAGATCATGTCTTCAATACGCCTGTATCGTACAGCATCCTTCTCAGGCGTTTGCTAGAAATGCTCTTGAAGCAGCGCAAAAGACAGCAGCCAGATTCGTACTGTCATCTTACTCCCGCCATCAAAGCCTATCAACACTAAACCATACCCGGAATCTTTAGTATCTTGCCACGCGTCGAACAACAGCTCATTTGTAATCCTTTCGTATGATATACCATAGCGCCAGCCATTCTTCCAGAATCATATTTTTCCGGCGTTCGATTGCACAGCTCGCCTGGATCATGCGCAAACACCACGAGATTTTTGCTCGCGCTCTAAAATGTCAAAATAGCGCAGGGATTGCAAGAAACCAATGGAACGTATTGCCATCCAACATTGTCAGCCATAGCGAATCATTGTTTTTTGATGCAGCATTATTCACATATTGGAACGCCGCAGATGCTTTATATAGTTCTGTATTCGTGTGCGTCTTATGAATGCCGTTATTTTTTGCCTGCACCTTTTTTGCTTTATTATGTTCAGTTATGCTTTGTAATACGCGGAACAATGGCAGAGGTTGTTTTGCTTAGCAACGTGTTTGCACAGTTCTTGATTTTTCTCGTACGCCCAAACGTTAGAACAACTTTTCCTACAGTACCTTTTCTATCATTTGTTATCGGGTGACGCTGTCTTCGAAATATTCCGTTCCTGTGCGTGCACAATTGCTGGTATACAGGGTAAGTAAATAAGTAAAGCTGATACGATTATAACGGAGTGGTCACTGACAATATCGCGGGAAGAACATGGGCTTGAAAAAAAATTTTTCTCGTCATTGAATATTGCCGCCTATTTTTAATGCTTTGTCTGCTCATTGAAAATGGTTTGGTTTGGTTTATGGGGTTTAACGTCCCAAAGCGACTGAGGCTGAGAGACGCCGTAGTGAAGGGCTCCGGAAATTTCGACCACCTGGGGTTCTTTAACGTGCACTGACATCGCACAGTACACGGGCCTCTAGAATTTCTCCTCCAAAGAAATTCCAGCCGCCGCGGCCGGGATCGAACCCGCGTCTTTCGGGTCAGCAGCCGAGCACCATAGCCACTGAGCCACCGCGGCGGCCATTGAAAATGGCGTCGGTTCAAAGCTTAAGTTATAACGAAATCAGAGCCGCCAACAGTGCACAGTAAAGCAATTGCAGCCTAATTAAATTCGAATGCCCGCGCTCGTATAAGCCATTTCAATTTCGCTTGCCATATTGAACGCACCGAGTATTCTAGAAACCACGTAAAATCACCATACGTTCGGTTTAATGCGTGTATCGAAGTGTGAAGATGCAGTATCAGGTAACTGTTTAGAAAATTAATCTCCTATATATACCTTGTATCCGCATGGAAAGTAAAATTTTTCTGGGTATCGAGAATCTGTATCGAAGATGATACTTCTTTCAAGTGTCATACCCAAACCTGTCTCTGAGGGCGAAAAGTGTCTTCAGCACTTTTCGGCGGCTCAATCAGCGCTCCTTCTTGTGGTATATGGTCTCCTTACAACGGCATTCTTCCTCTTGTAAGGTAGACCTGGGGGGAAAATCTGACTGTGCAGCCCGCTCGTGGCCCCCCCCCCCCCGCCACCGAATACGGGCCGGTGTAGTTTCGGCTACTAGGCTTTGTTTCGGTGCAATGCCAGCAGTGGGGATGGGATGGCCGGGACCCATCCTCTGGGGATGCAACCCCCCCCCCCCCCCCCCCCCCCCCCCCGGGAGTGGCAGCGACTCCCAGACGACTGTGAGGGCCAGTCGTGCACGTGAGGTCCGATGCCTGAGCGGAGGCAGGCCTGGGTTTATACTCAGGTTGGACCCACGAAATCCGGCCCGGAAGGCATGTCAAAACGCCAAAAGGTTTTCAAATACATGCTACCTTCCTTCCTCTGCGCGCGGGGGCGTGCAAGTCTGGCTACCGACGCGTCGGTTTCTGGTTACGGAGAAACCAGGTCCGCGCGGGGGTTCATAGTGGCCAGGCTCTGAGGACCGCCGCCTCGGGGAAGCGGCCTTACGGCCGGCCACAGGCTTAACCGCCTGCGGGATGCCGGGGGATGAGGGCTTAGTACTGCCTCGTAAGAGTCTGGCGAAAACCGAAGATGTGTGGAGTACCGGTGGAGTAGGCCCGGGTCATCTCATCCTAAGCCACGTTCTTGGTTAGTGGCCCGGTCGCCCAGCCTTGAACACTCTCTCCTCTGTAGGAGAAGAGTAAGCTAGGGGAGGAAATAAGTGCATGGATGGTTGGAGGAAGCACAGATGGACCCCCAGGAGCGACCAGTTCTGAGGCCGCGAGGCCGTTGACGTTCTGGACCTCCACTGGCGATCGGGACTATCACACATACTTCCGGTGTCCGAAAAACCGCGAAAAACCTTAGACGGCTAGTAGCCGGCAGGTGGGAAAGGCCTTCTAGTGTGCGAGAGGAGCCCCAGGTAGCTACTGACCCCGTGTTAGGTTTTCCTGTCTCCGACGGTCGGAGCCCGTTGCGTATGGTGGGTGGTCGGGCATCCCGTGAGTGGGGCCGCACCATTGGGCAATCTCGATGCTCTCCCTGTCCTGGCCAGGCGGGCCAGTAATGGAGTCGAGATAATTGAAGGATCAGAGCAAAAAACTCGCTGTCCCCATTCCCTTCCCACGTCCCATTTCCCTTTCCGCTACTTCCCAGGGGAGGTCAGGGGAGCCTCCCCGGGCCCGCTCTCTCGGCTGTGGGTCGCTAATGTAGCATTTTCCCTAATATTTTATTTTTCCACCCACGGGTGGTCAAATTACAACTTGCCTACGGGCCTCCTCTTTTATTTTTCAATTGGGGTAAGCCTGTTGTGTGTAAATGGTGCAGGCAGGGGCCTATTATTTTTATTTCCTTTTCGGTTGCCTCAACCTATTCAATGTAAGGTAGACCTGAAGTAACGTTAGTTCCGCGCAATTCAACGAACGATGTTCACTGCGCCGACCACAATGCCCATGACAGATCTATTCTTTAACGTCTTGCTGCATGGCACTTCTTGGTGTAAGATGCCATGCACTTCCAAGAACTGTTCACTGACTCCGAATCCTTCAAGTTTCGTTCGGAGACGTCGTACAAGATCGCTCCTGCTTTCAATCAGTGATGGAGCGCCGTCCGTTGCTGCACAAACCATTCGCTCCCGCTGGAATCCGATGCGTTCAACAACTTGAAGCCCGAAATGATGTCCACTCCTATAGCGATGCCTTTCATCGGGAGAATGTCCAGTAGTTGTGCTGTCACGATGAGATTTTGGAGGTTGTGAGTTCGGCTATCACCGGCGGCAAATAGTTGTTTTTCTCCTGCCTTGTAATCTATTATCTTTAAAATAATTACCCAATTATTCTTCCTATAATAAACACTACAAAGTATAAAAACCTCTCCTCCTCGGTATCGGCTACTGTTGACTTTAGCTCCCGGTGAAAGGTTTTGCAGATTTTGATTTTCAAATAGACGGGAAATATTGATATACTCTCATCGATGCTTTAGCTGCTTTGCAGGCTTTGAGAAAAATTCTTTGTGTTTCCCGAGTGACGTGTAGAGTTTATTTATTCTGTTGTCACGGATCTTCTGAATTAATGCACCGTACATACGAGTATCAAGAAGACATAATGTGAAATGGAGTCGCAAGATTTAGCCTTTAAGTTGCACACACAGTTCGACGGCAGATTAAACACAACGGCTTGTCCAAAGAACTCAATGAAGAATTACCACTTTGCTAACGACAAGAGGACTGTGTCCATCGAAATTGAAAAAAAAATATTTCATCTCCAAAATTAGTTTTATTTGAAACCTTCGATACAGATATTCCACCTCTGAACTTACAGTGCACAAAGACCATGTTCTTGATGCCACAAGAGCTATACACAAGGTTCAAAGAGATATGACAGTAGTGAAACACCATTCCCCGAGTGGCTCTCTGTGCGGGGGTGCGCCTAATATAAATTCCTACATGGTGTCGCAAAAGGATAAAACCACAGGAAAAACCTCCCCAAAAAAGAGGATCTAGAACGCGGTATGTACATTTCAAAGCCTCCAAGCGGCAAGTGGGAAATAGAGAAATTAGGTGTCCGGCGCCTCGCTTCTCGTGCGCGCTTGAAGGCAGGTGATGGCGCTCTGAAGGTAACGCAGATTAAAGCGCCCTTTCCTGTTTTCCGTTGCGCAAAGAATGAGTGCCATCTTCAAGCCAAATTTTATGGCGGATTTCAGTTATATAGCAATTGTGGTGGTGAAGCTGATTTGTTATATTGGCACGAGTTATCGAAATAAATGAAGGTGGTACGTGTTTGACACCTCTGACCTAAGGGGATATCTGTCAAGGTAAAGGTATATAAAAACTGTTCTCGGTAACGAAAAAAACGCAAATTCTATAAATGCTAATAGTAAACGCTTTTAAGAAATTTTGTTAATCTCAGCAGCCATTTTTGTCTAGGCAACGATCTTGATGCTCCCAGCAAACGAAATATAAAGCACAGCAGCCATTTCGGATGAATAAAAAAGTTGCTGAGGGGTATCAAAATACCAAGCTGAGCACTGCGTCAAAACCTACATTTTCTTAAGAAAGCGAGCATATTTTAAAACCGTAAAAATTTAAGGTACGTCAACAATTTCATTGTGTCCTAAGAGCAGCGCTGGGTGAAAAGAGATGCATTACTCATTAATCTGATTAAAGAGCTCTTCCTTAGTACTTCGACTTTCGCGCATGAGTATGAAATGTTATTCACTGTCAGGACATCTCCAGACTTCTCACAACAGGTTTGTCTTCTTTTTCAGCAGGAAATCGGGAGTAATTTGCCCAATGCAGAGGAAACATAAAATTGCTTTTATAAAACATTCCTGATGACCACAGGTACGCCATTCACGCTGGATGGGCTTTACAAACGGCAACTTGTTTTTTAGTTTGTTATCCCAAGTTGTCTGCGTTCAGCCTTAAAGTGCTACGTACTTATTTTGGGGAGTATCCATGGGGCATCTGAACTTTTCTGATTTCATGACTGGGAGCATGCCTCTTTCATTTTAATTATTCTCAAAATGGCTCGGCACTTAGACGAGTTTAACATGTGTCGCTCCGTTGCGACTTTCTATGTGTTGTGTATTTTCTTCCTACAAGCGGTTCGACTGCTACGTAGTCCCGTTAGCAGGATGAGCGAATTTGAGTAGGCTATGCTGTTTTTAATACCTCTTTTTGTTTTTCGGCCTACAGCTACACGATACCACATAACATTCAGCTGTAAAAAGGAACGCAGAATTCGGCAGCTTTACTGAGTTTTGCCACTTTCCTTGACCTACCACGCTCTCAATATATCTGCTTTTTTTTAGCAGTCAGTGTAAAAGTGTGCAGTTTACTTATTTTTCTTACAGTGCCAGGTGTTCCTGTATTATGTCTGTGTGGTACTTGTTTTTTTTTTTAAGAAAGTTTGGCAGTGTGAAGCCAGGTAGAGTGGAAAGGCTGTTGTACCATGTAGGTTGCGGGTCGGGCCTAGCGCCGATTTCTGGAAGGGTATTCAGTATTTCTAAGTTTAGGCAACTATTCTGGAAGTGGAGAAGGTCAGGTCTCTTCTTGGCCGGTGTCTTTTTTTTATCACTGTTCTGGAGACCCACTATGTAACTATCGGATAACAGAGAGGCTTTTGTGAGGACCGCATTTTAAGTACATGTGAGCATTTAAAGATTGTTCTCCTTTCTTTGAGGGAAACTTAATTTGGTTGCACATAAAGATCATTTAGGGAATACGTTCGGTATGCTAAAGTTGACAGACGGCAACTTAGGTTTTGTACTGGATCTAGTTTTTAAGGTGTGATGATATCGTAAAACCATAGACTGCGCAACCATGTTGTATGGAAGAGCGTACAGTACCGTGGCGGATGCGGAAAATGCACAATCCTGTCCGACCCCCTATGCTTTCGTGGGAGCGCTTTGAGTATGATCAGGGATCGGTCGGCTTTCTTTTTCAGGGTGCTGATGGGAAGAACAAATGTGAGCTTTCTGCTCAATGTTATGTCTGAAAATTTATGTTCTTGTTTCCGTTGAAGTATGCATTGATGACGTCCAGCTTGAGATCCATTTTTAAGCCTGTTTTTGCGAGAAAAGAACAGCAACCATTTTTTGGTGGAAGGACTCGAATTCATTTTTCTCTGCCTTCTCTGCCCAGGGTGCTAGTTAATTTAAGGTGAGTTCTGTCTGTCTCTTACATGTTAATAAGCTAGATGAGTAGCATGTAATTTGAAGGATATCGACATGGATGCTATACATATTTAACTGTCGAAATATTTCAGGCGATGGAATTCAGTATTACAACAAAGAGCATAGTACTTGTAAAATACCCTTGTTATACTCCATTTCAAAAAGAAAATTTCATGGAAAAGTTTGAATTCACGTGTACATGAAATCAACAATCAGAGAAAAACATTTTAAGCAGTTAAGCATCCTGGCACGGGTACTTAGCTCCGTTAGCTCCCGAAGTACTATAAACCTCGAGGTGGTATCGTAAGACACTTTGATGTTACGAAATCCTGCCAGACATTTTTGTTAACGTCTGAATTCTTCACGGACTGTGCTTTGAAGTCGAAATTTATGGTCATCAGTAGAACACCAGTTCTGTTTCCCCTTTACGTGGCGACGAGAGGAAACACTTGACGATGATGAAATCGAGTTTCTTGATGAATTGATGGTTCGGACTCCCAAGCAATCAAATTACTCGATGGCGGGAAAAGAAGGTCAACTATTTATTTACACGTAAATAAACAAGAACAAATGAGCAACGAGAAAACTATTTACCACATGACTGAACCGTTGATTACATGAAGGTTGCCCCCGCTTTACCACGCTGAGTTTTAAGCCTTCTGTCTCCGCCCTCGGCGCGGACAGCAACCAAGAATAAAACAGGTCACACTGCTCACCAAACGATGCTTAGGGAAAGGAAAATAAAATTTCTGTCAGCTAATCAAAAACTGTGGAAAGGATTCCAGCTAATCAAATACTTGGGAAAGGACAAGCTCCGAGCACGCTTACAAACAGCACTGAACTCGCTGTATTCCGAACCTCTGCCTTCTTCTACGTTTCCTTTCCGCACACGTGCATACAGGGCAAACGTATGCCTCGCGAACAATGACTCCAGCTTCTTTATGTCGCTGAGGGGTCCAGCGTCCAGTGGCAACTAAAGCTTAACTAGGGTCCTCTTTTGAGTACCCGAAGCTCATAGACCCATCGGCGCCGCATCGCGTACCGATCGGCCACCGTACACCTGATTCCTCACAGTAAGCTATATACATGAGCAGAGCGAATGATTGACACGCTGGGAAGCGAGAAGGTTAAAAACAACATCCACTGGCCACAAGCACGACGACTGCAGGCATTCAAACACTGCACTGCAGAAAGCTACAAAGTATCTCTCGTAGGTAGGCAAGACGGAGACAGAACGAGCGCTCTGGCGACGGTGCCGCCGGCACCAATAGAGCAGCCACCGAGTCTCCGTCGTGCGTCCGCGGTTCCACGAATTCGGTAACCCTTCGATAGGGGACAGGTGCACATGTCAAAGCCTCGCTCCGTGAATTCTGCTGGTGGCTGGATGGCGCACCGGAAAGTTCAGCGAGCTTCACAACACCCATCTTTAAATCCACCATGATGAAAGTCAAGAACTTTGCGTGATTGAAAGATCAACATAATCTAATATTTAGCACTGGCTCAGAAGATATGGCTAGACTTTTAAGAGCTATTGCCGTCTACCTACCAACCGACGTTGGCTGTCGTTCGGATTTTCAGGAATGGCCCTATCAGACCTCTTCCTAGCCTGTAACATATTTAGGGATTCTGATATTTGCGTAAACAATTCCAGAAGAGCCTATAAAGCAGCTTCGGAGAGGTGGGAACGCTTGTCGTAATAGGCTTTACTGTGAAAACGTTTCATGAAAGAAAAATATTTCTGGCAGCTGCGTTGCCATAAAATGTCTGTAGTGTTGAAAATGGCATGCTGACGTCATGCTGACGCCTTCTTCTGAGGGTACCGTGCAAGTGGCTGTCTCCGTACCACTTGCACGACCCCCGGGTGGCATTATCCTTTTTATTTTGCTCATTCTTTGGCGAGCTTAAAGCAGTAGGAGTCTTCGCAAGGGAAGTAAACGGTCCAGTCTTGGCTGTTTTGCCGGTAATTGTTTCGCGCTGGAAGAAAGAAGACTTTGACACGTCGTCGCTTCCGCCTCTAACTAGGAGGCACCATTAAAGCATGTAGGACTGTTTGTTGCTGCGTGTATTTTTGTCGAAACATCTTCGGGAATGAGAAGCTACAGCGCTCTAAATTCAAATTTTACTGCTGTGTGCGCAGATAGGAGCCGAGATGAACAGAATGTCGTAGAAGCATTATTTTAATGGAGCTGTTTCTCTCTCGCCAACTGAAACGTCCGCTATAAACAGTGCTTTCATGGTATTTTTCAATGCTCAACGTTAGCCTAAATGACGCTCCCTGCAGCTCTCAGGGAAGATTCGTGCTTGTCGTGCCTCACAAAACACTACAAGTGCAACCGCGGTACAGACTAGCCGCGGCACCACGCGTTGCAGGTTGGCTTTGCGCGCCGATTATAATTCGCGTGTTTGTATAGAGCTTAATGGAATAAAATGACGTTATGCCTACGATAAAGAAGAAATCCGCAAAAGAATGAGGCGCGCCTTCACATGACTCTATACGTAAAGTTTGAAATTCGGCCGCTCACTTCCCGAATATCTCCGAAATGCCTATTGCACTGAAAACATATTCCCACACTCGGACTCGTGTTTCGCCTTCAACGATTTGCGAAGGCGAGCAAATCTTTTTTCCTAATATGTGGGAACATTTTCTGTCGGCTCTGAACATAGAGCAGCAATCACTGAGAGGCGTTTCTAGCCATGCCAGGTGTTCTTTAGCAGACTGCTCATTTAAATGTCTTCCACGTGAAGCTAATTCAGTCGTTTCAGTATGCACGAAGTTTTTGTTATCGTTTATTTTAATGCGTGAACTACTTGTGTATGTTGCAAGAAATAGTTGAAATGGATGTTGTCTATTTCTCCCGAATGAAGTCGCAGACTTATTGTCGTTCGCGTCGATGGCACTGTAAACTCATGACCATAAAGTAGCTAACCTCAGCTTGCCTCGTTACATCCGATGCAGTTGCCACAGCAGTTTCGGTTGCTAAGGCACCTTTGTGGACAGTTACCTTTCAGTTCAGCTCTTTAAAACAGCGTGGGAAGAAAGGGTCCTCGGAAACAATTAACTCTTTCACGCATTTTCTTCCGACGTTATGGCTGACGAGCTGTAATTCTTTATTTGTTAGCACACAGTACCTACTACGCTCTACATCTATGGACTGCACTTAAACTGCAAGTTTTGCGGTAAAGGAAATTTGTCGTCGTCTTGCAGCACTGCGTCTCGTGCAACTGATAGCATGTGTACTGTCTCGGGACTAAGCTAAAGCTGACTGCTTTTATGGAGAACTGCTGCCGGCTGTGCTATAAACAAATAAAAGTTTGAAAAAAAAAAAGCAGAACCAGACTATTTCCACTCCGGAATACTGTTGGAAGCGATTATGGATGGCTCTACCCGCATTCTTGATAATTTTTGTATCTGAAATCGAGTCCAAAGGAAGCAACGGTTGCTGCTGCCCTTCATCCAAAATTCAAGAAACTGAAGACTTCCATCATCGAGCCCAGGAGATTGCAGAAAAGGCTGTTGTTGACTTGGTCAGCTGGAGTAAGTCACGCACTTTGCCACGCAGCAGCAAATGAGTTAATCATTGGCTGCGGGGTCAAATGCATCAGCTGATGCACGTTTGTGCTTGGAGCAGTAAGCACGATAACAAGCTTTAGCTATCCAGAGGTGCGAGGGGAATTTCAGATGTTAACTATGTCCGAAATCATCCAGAGGACGTGACATTTTACTCTTATCGGTTGGTAAAAAGTGCCTTCATCGACTAAAACACAGTACGTGCTCATCTAGTCCAGTACAAAGACTTTTTTTTGCTTCCCTTATAAGAAGGCCTAATCGCTGGGCTCTTTTGTACCGGCGGTTTAAGCTTAACCCCCAAACTCTGAAAGCCTCCCTATCTCAGTAAGGAAGCCTTCATTGCAGTGAGGCCTCCTCACGTCTATCTGAAAGCTTTCTTGCTGACTATCACTAAGTAATGTCGTCCTTGGTGCATCCTCAAAGTTAAGGCAGCCACTAGCTGCCTTCATGCGTCCTTTAGTCGCTCCTGGCCCTACAGGAGCTCTTCACCTCACTACTGCCAAATGTGACTCTGCACACTCGCCCGTTCGGCGAGACGCGACGCATGGACACGAGCCCGGCGTGAGCGCAGTTTAGCCGGCGGGAAAAAATGGACTGACAACATGGACTGACCGCTACGCGGGTGACTACACGCAATTTTTTAACCGTGCTTGTGAATATGCATTCGATGAAGTGTACCTGTATCCTCCGACAGCTAGGTCGCTTCGCGCCGTGGTGAATACAGTTGAAGTGCACTATTCGTACCATATTCGTACTGTCATCTTACTCCCGGCATCTGAGAATATCAGCGCTGTAGCATACCTTGAATATTCAGCTTCTTGCCACGCGTATTAAAACTGCCCGCTTGTCATCCTTTCATATGTTATACGATAGCGCCCCGCCATTCTTCCAAAATCATCTGTTACCGCCGTCCCAACGCGCAGCTGGCCTAGATCTTGCACAGAACACCGCGAGGGTTTCGCTCGAACAATAAAATGTCAAAAGTTGCCGCTGGGATTGCAGTAAACCGATGTAACGTATTGCCACCCAGCATTGTCAGCCATAGCGAATCAGTGGTTTTTGAAGCAGCGTTACTAACATTCTTGAATGACGCAAATGCGCCATATAGTCTAGATTCGTGTGGGTGTTATGATCCGTTATTTTTTGCCTGAACTTTTTGCTTTTCTAATGTTCAGTTATTCCCCGGATTTGCTCATTCCTGGCACGTGTTTGCGAAGTAATTGATTCTTCTCGTATACCCAAATGTTCGAACAACTTTTCCTACAGTACCTTTTCTAATATTTGTTATGGGGTGATGCTGTCTTTGAATTATTCTGTTCCTATGGGTGCACAATTGCTGGCCTTTACGATGAGTAAATTAATAAAGCTGATGAGATTATAACTGAGTGGTCACAGACATGATCGCGGGAAGAAAATAAGGTTTAAAAATTATTTTTCTAGTCTTCGAATATTGCCGCCTATTTTCATTGCTTTACCTGCTCAATTAAAAATAACGGTTGTTCGAAGCTTTAGCTTTAACGAAATCAGAGGCAGCGAATTTGCAGGGTGAAGAAATTTCAGTCTAAATAAATTCGGGCGACCGGGCTCACCGAAGGCCTTTAAATATCGCTTGCCATATTGAACGCACTAAATATTCTAGAAAACATGCACAATCACCGTACTTTTGGTTTCACGCATGTGTCGAAGTATTGATGATGCGGTATCACGTGTCTATTTTGCAAATTAATCTCCTATATATACCTTGTATCGGTATGGAAAGGAAAATTTTTCACGGTTTCGAGAATCTGTACCAAAGATGATACTTCTTTAAAGTGTGATACCTAAACCTGTCTGTTAGGGCAAAAAGTGTCTTCAGGACTTTTCTGGGCTCAAGCAGCGCCCCTGCGTGTGTTATAGGATCTCCTTATAACGGAATTCTTCCTCTTGAAAGATAAAGCTGAACTGACGGTGCTCAGCGCCCTTGTACGAATGAGGTTCAGTGTGCCGAACCCAATGCCCGTGACAGATTTCACCTGCAGCGTCTTGCTGCATGGCGCTGCTTGGCGTAAGATGCAGTGCACTGCCAATAACTCTTGAGTGACTAAACTAAAATAAATTTCATAATTGCTAATAGTTAGCGCTTTAAGATTAACATGAGTAAGGTTAACATGAGTAGCCATCTTTGTCTAGGCAAGGAAACTGATGCTCTCAACCAACAGAATAAAATCTCAGCAGCCTTATTCGGATGAACAAAACAGTGGCTCAGTTTATCATAATATGAAGCTGAGCACTGGGTCAGAACCGACTTTTTCTTAAGAAAGTAAGCTTAATTTAGAACCGTAAAAAAACTTGAAGCACGTCAGCAATGGCATTGAGACCTAGGAGCAGCTTTGGTGTTAAAGAGATGTATTCGCGATATTGCTAAGTAAATAGCTCTTAGGATTTCGACTTTCGCGCATGAGGATCAAATGAGATTTACTGTGGCCAGAAGCTGAAGATTTAGGGTGTGCTTCAGTGCTGATATGCTTTGAAGGACGTCATATAATACAGGCACATTTAAGCGATGATTCGATAAGCGTGCGAGGAAGAAACGGCTTCTCAAAAGAACATGTTTTTAAGTTTCGTTACATATGTATTCACGTGGGCACCCGAGGGTATATCTTGACTGAAATACACTGCCATACAGCTCATACATGAGACAGAAACAATTTCGTTCTTCATTATTCTGTAGTTATTTTGTGATTATTGTTATTATTTTCTTCATTATATTTGTGTTTTATTTTGTTTAGTATCTGCTTTATTATCTTTCTGCTCGACAGGAAAGTCTTCCGTGTTTAGTTTTCACTATACTAAAAACCATCTTCCATGATGAACACCTTTCCGCTAGTTGTGTTTAATAGTTCATAAATAGAACAACCGTCGGAGCAGTTATTTGCTTATAAATTATAGAGTCATCAGCGAACAGCTGTACGAATAAGTGCTGTTAGAGCGCATGTCTTTTATGTGAACTTTAATGCTGAACCCAGCGAGACACCTGGGTAATAATGGAGGGGGTTTAGGAATGTAGTCCTCAGTTTTAAAGGGCCAGTAACAATCGTGTAAAAGCTTATCTATCCGTGTGATTGTTTGATTGTATAGCTGTAAAATTCTGGTCTTTAGATGAAATCATTTGTGAGCAGCACCGTAAACAGCTTTTGAAATGTTGATGAAAATGTTGTCTTTAAGAAGCCCCGTCATCTTCGTCTTTCTGTTTGGTTTTGGTTAAATTAGCTCCGTTTTTTACCTCCGTTAAACAAGCAAGAAGTGCAGGCACTGAAGAAGGTTGCGACTGGCAGCTCTGCGGCACCAAGTGACAAGGAAAACTGCCATGCTCGGAAACAAATATTTGCGCGAGCAGCTGTTATTTTTATCGAAAGTGAACAAATGGGCCCTGCGTCCAAGGGTGAGCAATGACCTCCTCAGTGCCTCCGCATAACGGTCTCCGCGCGAGACCTAATGCCTGTACTCCACTCCTTGTCGCTGCAAAGCTTTGGCAAACCTCCAGCGAGCGGCATGCTTAGAACTAAAGGATAATCCCTTCGATTAAATATTAGCACCTCTTTTTGAAGAAACGAATTACCTTCATAGCTTCTTTTACTTAACAGACTGAAAGATTGGCGTTCATCATACATGCGCCCATCCCCTACAAAAAAACCTTCATTGTGACTGATCTCCCTCCACCTCTTCCAACTATTTTGCGCATTTTGCCTCCCGAGAGTAGAAATTTTCTCGATGCAGCCACATAGAATTATGAGTTCGAGATCCGTGCCTTATTTGCTTAAGCTCCACGAAACCCCACACAACGCTTAAGTGGGCATAAAGTAAAAATGTGTCAGCTCAGTGACCACTCAACAAGAGCAGTTTTCGTTTGGGGAAGTGTAGTCGCAACTGGCAGGAAGAAATACGCTTTTCAACACAAGATGAGCCAGGGCAGTAGAGTAGAAACGAGTCAGCTCAATGTCCAACATTTCAACAAGAGCAGTTTTCGTCTGGGGGAGTGTAGTGCCAACTGGGCGCATTTTGGGGAGGATGGTAATAATGGTACAGTGGCGCGCGTGAACTTGCTCAAGCTTGTGTCCGGACATGGAAGCGGAATGTTCTGGCGTACATTACCAGAGGTCAGGTGGCAAAAAAAGAATAACAGTTGGGCAAGCGGCAACGAGCTGGAAATTAGTGTTTCATCTTTGAAACCGAAGACGTTTAGCGACGTCGCTGAAGATCGCTGAAAACGAAAACAATGGTGGCTGGGCTGAAGGCAGAATCTCAGTCCCTGATCAACGGAGCATTGACAGGAAAAGCCTGCGGCATAGAAAAGAAAATGGCGAACGAAGTGCGTCGGAAAAGTACGGGTGTCATTTCTGGAACCACCGCAGACGTTGGAGAAATGCGAACTATGCGCTTCACTGATCTGGCGAGTGTGTCCGTAGTCTGCAATAGCCCATTGTCATAGGATGATGTTTGCGTAGGAATACTCTTCAGAGGTTTCATTCTTCTTTTTAAAAATTTACCCGCGCATGTAGCAATGTCTTGTTTTTATCTCCCAAGCATATTTTCCGGGAACTCAGTTTCCTTGTATTCACTCTCTTATCGCAACATAAACCCTGAGGTGGCTATTTTAATTAGTTCACGTAGTCCAAGGTACCTCAAACATACTAGAATCAATACAGGTGTTTTCAGTACATTATGTACTGAAAACAAAAGAGTTCTGGTTAGAAGTTTTACTCTGACGTTGATGTTAAAATAAATAACCCCACACTTTTTACATTTACTTTAAGTGACGTTCGAAAAGTAGCAAGATTTCTCTTTTCTTTGTATTGTTTAGTAATGCGAAAGCTGAGTATAGTGAACTTATGTACAAAGTTATTCCATGGACGTTTCTTTTTATTGTTATTTTTAAAATGTTTTTCAATACCTATGTCGATGCTGGACCACACATCAAATCGCCTTTTCGTGGTGATATGCTCAACCAACGTGGGCACGCAAATGCGTCTTATGACAGACCTGTCACCTAAATTTGCTGAGTAACTCCAACACTATTCACGCAGCTTATGGTTAGTGGCAAGCTCTCGTTGTTTCAAAAGTTTTATGTCTGAAAGGATGTTTTGGAATCACTTAGGGACTACTGATCTTCATTTTTTCCTGGTTTACCTCGACCAGAGAAGACGAACTGTAGGCATCCGCGAAGCTTTCAGAATCCGCGTATATAGAGACGGGCAACTGTGTGTCGAATTTCAAAGCATGACGAATGATCCAGATAGGCAAAGATAACAAACTTTAGGCAAAAATTTTATGCAGCAAAGTAAATTAATGGGCAGTCTCGGGAGGGAACTGCACTTCACGGTAAGTAGCCAAGCGATTGAAGTGGCAGGAGAATGCACATATTGTGAACAGGTAATCACCGCCGATCCGGACACGAGAGTGAGAACCGAGAAAACAAGAATGCACTCGAGTGCCCTTGCCGAGTACTCACAGATACTGAGTGGTAGTTTACCAGTATCCTTACCAGTAAACTGTTACCAGTAAACTGTAAACTGTTAGTTTACCAGTAAACTGTATAACAGCAGTATCTTTCGGCTACCCGTGTACAGAGCAGCAACGAGAGTTTAGTCTAAATTGCAAACAACGCACCATGGTTTGCAAAGAAAAATCCCTTGTAAAATTAAGGGAGAGGAAGAGGGCAGAGTAGATCATAGAACAAGCGCTAAATAATCAAACGATAGTCGAAATCCAGCAGAAGAAATGTACACGGGCGGTTCATATAAGGAGAAAAGAAGATAACCGTGAATAGCTGAGGGTCAGGACTGGATTTCAAGAGAACGCAAGCCTTGTAAAGGGCGGCGGGAGTTGCCTGGGTGGCTGACATTAGGAAGTTTCTGGGTAGAAGGCGGCCACGCAGTCAGCTTAGGAGCAGGTAGGTTACTTTGCGGGATACGACAGAGGCCTTTGCCCTGCAGTGGGTGCAGTCGGACTACATTCATGGCGTCCCTCTTCCTGTTTCTTACCTAAAGGTCTGGACCTCATCTTCAGAAACCGAGCACCTCTTTTCGGCTACATTGTTGTGCATGTCCGGCAATTTCGGAGAGAAATTTCCAGAATTAGAAAATTGTAAGATACTTTCACGAAAATATTGAAGGTAACGGTCAATTTTTCTTTTAAGTAGTAAAATCTTTTTTTTAATGTTTCTGTTGATGTCATGAAACATTGACTTCTCCCATATAAAAGCAATGGGGAACGCTTTTGTCGATAGCGAAAACGTTGATAGAAAAAAAAATTGAAGACTGATCTCTGGATATATCGACTGTTATAGAGAAATCTTACTTTATATGAAGAATTACGTTCGTGAAAGGCTTCTTGCTCAAAAATGCTTTCCTCAAGAATCGCTGGGAATGGGAATTCCACTGGTATCCTTTTTTTTGGTGTCAATGGACCCGCCTGAACTTCAGGAAAGCAATTTCATCTCATCATTGCGAAGGAAAAGCCTGGGCCTTCATGTATTGGTCGCACTATTTGCAGCGTGAACCTGTTAGAGAGTGCTGCTATCCAAAGCCTGGTAAACTGCGCCCTACGCATGTCCTATAACACCTGCCGGGAGACATCCTAAATTTATGACGGCTGTGTCCTGCACTACATGTGTCGACTTCGTGTTATGCCTGCAGTGCATTTTAATGAACATCACGGACATTGCAGAATTCTTCTCGGGTGAAAAAACGGCAATACTCCCACTTCAAGTTGGTGAAAACACCACCGAGTACGTAACCGCCGCGCATTTCACACGCCATCCAGTGCTGGTATTCCTTGCAAAGTTACTTGTGTGCTCTACCATTGCTCATGTCCATTCGCCTAACAGTTTCGCATGCAAGGTGTGCAAAATTTTGCCCTTTCATAAATTGAGAACGGGGCAAGCGGTGTCCTGTCTGTTTAACATTCATTTAAGGACTGACTGGGGCAACGATAAGTGTGTATAGGCACTGAGTCCCAGCTTCTCACCCATAGGCATAGGAAAGATACAAAATTAAGCTGTGCAAAAGGGGTATCTAAGCAGTTGTATAACAGCAGCATTTTACCGGTACTCATATACGGAGCAGCAACCTGGGTTCAGTTTAAATTGCAAACAACGCAGAATGTACAGAAAGAAAAATGCCCAGTGAAAATTAAGTTAGAGGAGGATGCAAAGTGTTTGAGGGAGCAAACGCGAATTAATGACAACCTAGTCGAAAGCACAACGAAGAAATGGCATGGGCGTGTCATATAAGTCGAAGGCATGCTAAACAAGTGTGATTAAGGTTAACAAATGGCTTTCAGTACAAGGCAAGCGTAGCAGAAGGGGAGGGGGAGTTAAGTGGGTGAAATGAGATTAGGAAGTTACCGGGTAGAAGTTGGCCGCGCTTTATCTCAGGAGCAGAATGGTTAGTCTGGAGATATGGCAGTATCCTTTGCCCTGAAGTTTATTTAGACGGGCTGCAGGTGCATACCCAAGGTGCATACCAAAGCATTTTTGAGTGGGAAACAGTTTATGAGCGCAATGGTTTCTTCTAATGCAAGATTTCATTGCAATAATCAATATATCCCCAGATCACCCGAGGACTGTCTTGCAATCTTTTTCTTTTAACGTGTTGCCACCCCTAAAATTTGCTTCCCTTAAAAGCGTTCCCCATTGGTTTTCCGTGGCAGTCTTAGCTCTTCGATACAATCGATGTACACTAAAGAAAAGATTTTGCGACATATTCAGAAGAATAGACCAATACCTTCGATATTTCTCTAACAGTACCTTACAATTTTCCGATATTTAAAATTTTTGCTCGAGAATGCTGGCCATGATCATAATATGTAGAGCTGGAGGGGGAAAAGTCTTCATCTTAATACAGAAAAGTCTTGATGCGAAGCCCCAATGATTGAAAATGTCCTGCTTATTCTTGTGTACCTCTAGCTATTTCTTACCTCAACGTCTTCCCGTTTTTTTTTAGAAACAGTCGACCTCTTTTCAGCGACACTGTCATGGCAACGCCAGCGGTCTGCCTTTTATGGTGTCCGTGGACCCATCCGGTCTACGAGAAACAAACATTATCTCATCATTGTGGACGAAAAGCTGGGAAATTTATTAGTGGTCACACTATTTGCAGTGTAAACTTGTTTCGCAGTGGTGCTAGTCAAATCTTGGTAAACTCCATCATACACGTCATATAACACGTTGAGGTAGATACCTTAAATTTATTTAGAATTTATTCTGGTCTACATATGTCGACTTCATGTTATGCCTCTAGTGTATTCCACTGACCATCACGTAAGTACATTGTGGCAATCATCTCGGACCGCAGACCGGCCATCGTCCCACTTCAACATGGTCAAACTGCCATGCATGGGTAACCTCCAAGCATTTCACACGCCATCTAGCGCTGTTATTCGCTGCAAAGTTGCGTGAGTGCTCGACAATAGTTCATATCTATCTGACTACCAATTTTCTCAGTAAAGTCTGCGAAATATTGCCAATTCATCAAGTGAGATCGCTTGAAGAGGTGTTCCGCTTAATGCTCATTTAAGGAACACTGTTTGAAGCTGAGTGCGTATAGGCTCTAAGCACAGACTTCTGACCGGCAGGCATCGCGGAAAGATACAAAACTGAGCTCCGTGGCCATTTGCGATAGAGCTCTTCTCAGTGTGTTCTGCTTGGAGTCTCATTGCTTTGCACGTGCAAGTATATACTTTAAAATGAACGCCGTTTTCTTCATTACCAAGTGAAAACGAAGCTAACTGTCGGGTTAAACAGATCGGTCCTGCTATTTTGTACAGCAGTTCAGAAGCATTGAGGCCAATGACTATGCAGTGGGAATATAACTGAACCGCTCTTCTGTCTTCATCAACTCCGTGACTGCATCTTTGTTCGGATATATTAAATTTGTTTTGGAAAGCGAGTAAGAAAAACGACAATATTTTTATTATCGCAATATTTGGACTATCATAAGTGCCGACATTCTGTGCTCCTCAGGATTGATTTTGTGAGGGTTTCAGTTTTGGTGCTGCTAAACACCACTGTGGGAACTTTCCTTCCTTTTCATCACAGCATTAAATTACGACCAAGGATAGCTTGCCTACTTATTTTGCATCTAAAATATCTTTTCCATAGTGCATTTAGAGAGCACAAGGCCGATGGCCAGGGAGCATTTCCAGATCAAGTAACTGCAGGAAAAATATTTCCACTTGTTGGACCCAGAATGTCCACTTGGGCTTCATAGCAAGACGTACGCTTAGTACTGAATGAAGCTGAAATGTTACATGAATGATAACCGAAACAAACTTGAACTTTTGCGTTTACGGCTAGTAATTTACGATGGGAAACTGCACGCCAAGCACTTTTTTTAAATTATCTGAATTGGTACTTTGATTGCAATGTCAACAATAAAAATGTCAAAGTCAAAAATAAGCTTATAAATGCTCGATGGCTTGGCTTTACTTGGCTACTAGACGATACCACCGCATCCAGGTTATTTTAAAATAGCGCAAACTGCAAAGCGTTTCTTTGGCGGCACAGATTTTGAACGCTGTGCTGATTGAGATAAACTAGAAACTGCGTTTGCCTGCATTTGTAACGGCTTCTAATTTCGCAATATAATCTAAGGCTGCAAAATTAAAAATCAAAAAGTTTATTAGTAACTTTAATACACATTCAAATACTAAATCTACGAGGCACATATAATGACATCTTTGGTACAATCCACCTGCACAAAACACTCCGATATATCCCTCGAGGATTCTGAAGGTTCAGAAGGTTCTGAAGCGAAGGTTTTCAATATGGTCTAAGCCTTCCTATTGTACCATCGTGCAGTGCAGATTTGTGTTCGATATTTGCTCTTCAATTCTTTTAATGAGCAGCGGCGCCTACTCTAAAAGTTACGGAAATAATTCAAAGGGAATTAACGTATTGTCAGACGCTTCGGCGTAAAATGTTAAAAGGGAACGTGATAAGTTCGATGGTCATAAACATACTCGCATTATAGGTTTAAGCAGGTTATTCGTGAGTAACGGTTCTATTGGATTACGTGACCTATTGGACTTGTGACACGCAATAGGTCATTTGAACCATGGACTATGGGGAATGAGATAAACTAAAAACGGCTTTTGCCTGCATTTGGAACGGCTTTTAATTTCGCAATATAATCTAAGGCTGCAAAATCATAAATCAGAAAGTTGATTAGTAAATTTAGTACACATCCAAATACCCAATCTACGAGGTACATATAATCATATCTTTGGTACAACTCACCTGCACAAGACACACCGATATATCCCTCGAGGATGCAGGACAAAGGTGTATCCCATATCCTACCAGTTCACCTTCCCAATCCCCGCAAACTTTTCAGTCTCATCGGTCCGCCTAACTTTCTGCGGAGCCCCTGCGCTTACTTCTCTTGGAATCCATGATCTTAAGCTACGATTTAATTTAAAAATTAGGCTAGTCACTATTTTTCGTATGTTTTCATTCCCCGGCAGCTGCGCTGGGAAAACGTCGTAACTTGACTCTTCTGAACATATTTCAAATGAAATTGTGTCAATACTTACTAATGTAAATTTACCTATTTGTTGTGTCGCTTAATGCACAAGGCACGATATAAAGCTCTATATGCAGAACGTGGGAAGGTCAAAGATATATCTTTCAAGGAGTTCATAAACAGTCCCTCGTTAACAGTCCTCAAGAGAGAGCACGCAGTACAGTTCTTGGGTAGTTGCATTTTCCACCTGTCTGGATAAAAAAAAACACAACAGCTATGGGAGTAAGAGCAAAGCGCCTGTCTGCTTTGTTTCGTTTGCCGCGTCGCATCAATCACTGCCTTCTTTCTAAAGCTGAGGCAGTGCGTATCTAGCCTGTGGAGCTACCAAGAAGTGAACACTACGCCTGAAGGAAAATGATAATGTTGACTGATCTATCTCGCGGGGTGACCATGCCCATCTTTTTATATTTTGGCGTAAAAAACAAGAGTGTCATCACTTTAGCAGGATATAAAAACCACCCAAGGGTAGGACTCCCGCACTTCTCACTTCTGCACTGTAGGAGTCCAGTGAACGCTACGGTCAGACGCAAGAAGAAAAAGTTTTCATGGCGCATTCTATTATTACAATGTCAGGTCTTATTGCTAAAGCAGCCGTTTTACTGACGATAACGCTCCCCTTCATGGAAATCGGGACTCACGCGAAAAGACGTATTGACGACGATCCCACGTACTTTCCTTACCAAGACATCTACGAGGTAACCTCCTGCCCATACTTCAATTGAGGACACCGTTCATGCGTGTCCGCATAAGAATGTAGTGCTCCACTTTTTTGTTTCCATGCACCGAGAGAATTTTTTGCAAGAAATCTTTACTAACCAATGCTTTTTCCTCTTGAGGAATATTTTTATTTTCATGAAGCTTCTTTGTTCTCTTCAAATGACATTAACTATGTCATTAACATTGTAAGCGGCAATTCACATTGCTCGTATATGGCTCTTATTCAGATGCTAGTGGCTTGTCACGGCAAATAACGCAACCTATCTAACGAACGGCCCCAAGAATTTATAGCACATAAGGCACAACTCTCCATTGGATCGGACTACGTTTTGTGCTGCTGCCCTCATCCGCACACTTTTATTATATACCTGGTTCTATAATCTATATCTTTCTTATTGCGAAACATCGAGCGCGTTTGTTTATGTTGGTGGTATGAAAACTTTGTGGAATAGTCGAGCAGCTCAGGGTGGGGAAACATGTGATGTAGGTGTTTGCAGCGCACACGAAACACGGACGGACAGAAAAGGGAACGAAACACAGCGCTGACTTTCAACTGACTTTCAAGCGCTGTGCTTCGTTCTCTTTTCGGTCCGTCCGTGTTTCGTGTGCGCTGCAAACATCTACAGCATGAACAACCAACTAGCCCAAGAAAAGACGATTCTGAAACTTGTGACTACCATTGCTTAGGCGAATATCATGCTTTGCGCAAGGCTTGCAAGGCGGCCCCTGTTTCTGAAATACCAGGGGTGCCTTCATACGGTAACATTTACAACCGCCGATCAGGGTGTGGAAAGCAGTGTTTGGAGCATTTGAAAACTGTATTCTTTGTAGAGGTAAATATTTCATGAAAAACGCGGATTGCTCCAGATTCTTGTTTACCTGAAATCTCCGTTACTTGATTGTTCATCGCACTGATTTTTCATCGCAATCTACATATGCAGATGCAGGATTTGTTCTCTTCTTGAAAACTTTAAAACGGCTGAAAAGCGTTCACCTATGAAACAGGCAGGACTAATAAATTTTGAATATCCAAAGTTAAGATTGCAGCCCTGTTATTGTAAGCCCGAAGTTCTTGCGTTGTTCCGATAACGGTGCAGAGCCTCCACTGCGTGTCCACCTGAAAGGAGAGTTCCTGCACAAAGGTTAGAGCCATTGCGCTTCTGCCGGGCAGTCAGCTTTATTGTAGTCTCAGCGTTAGGTCACCTTGTCCAAGGCAGCGCCTGCCAAATGACAGCCTCATGATTAAGTTGTTTGAGGAGAGCGCGACGCTCCAATTGGCTGGTCCCTGTCATCATGTCCGGGAAGCACCCATGCTTTCTCGAGTTCGTCAGTATAAGCCCTGGCGCGCAGGGCCCGAGAGCTTTTACTTCATTTTCACCCACAAGTCTACACCACGTAAACCACAGTATAAAATACTCTTTTCTCACTTGCCCCTAACTCTTTGAGACCAGCTTCCGCACTTACTTACACATCAACCCCCGTCGCGCACGGAGCAGTGCGGAGGTAGCCAAACCTCCTCTTCAGAGCAGAAGGAGCGCTGATTCCGGACGCAGCATCGAAGCATCAGCAGGCGCCATCAGGGAACTGCACGATTCAGAGGAAAACCTTATGATTTGCTTATTTCCCTTTAGTTGCGAACACACTATACAAACGTTGAAGGCGCCCAAAAGTTATAGCAGATATACGCCGGTGCTAAGAATACAATGCTGCATTCTTAGTGCTGTTTCAGTTTGTCTTTCAACCTTGAACCGGCATAGAATAAAAATAAAACAGTGTTCCGCATTTTGAACTGTGGATGCGCATCATCACCGGTAATCGGCCTAATGCTGGAAATGGTTGCTTGCGCTGTGGTCCATTGTCGGACCCGTTTTGACGTTATATTTTCAATATTCGGCCGACTACGTTTGCTGCTTGGGTAGGTACTAATCTGCTTGTTTATTCTTTCCTGAAAAAAACAAACAATCATGTTGCTTCTGTTTGCTAGGCATCCTATCCGGTACTATACAAGTACAGCCTGCGCCGATACTAGGCCAGTAAGCGGATAAAACTATCGAATATGGTTGGACTATAGCGCGCGGACAAGTACGTCGTCCTGAAATGAGCTCGATAATTGTAACAAGATGTGGTATAGAGAACTAAATTAAATGAAGTGTTATGCGTAGCAGCTCAGTATTTAGATAATTTTTTTTCGTTTCTGGAAAAACGGTGCCGCCATATTTAAGGCCATTGTTATTTACTTTATTCAAAATTTTACAACACTCCAATGACTAAACCGGCTCAAGCCTCCCCACTGCTGTTTGCGCAGCTTTGTGGATTGGCTCTCACAACCCTAAAAACTGCGCCAGCCGGCTTTCTCGGTTGACGCAGAGCACCTTTAATGTGCTTCCTTAGCACTACCATAATTTCCTTTCTTAGTTTTCATTTTGTTCGAACTAGACGATGTTTAAAAATCATGCTATACGGGTGAAATTTGCGCTACACCTATAGTACTCCACTGCAGGTTTGCTAGCATGCTTACCTATGCTTCCGCTTCCGATGAGGTTCTTGCTCTCGCCCATCTTCTGTAGTAAGATCACGTCTGACGCGGACTCAGGCGATCGTACCGTCGGTCCTTTTTCGTGGAAAAGCTATTTGCTTTTCGCTTCAGAAGGCGATCACGTTTCGGCGAGTCTCCTTGGCACTTGTGGAGAGTTCCGGCCTCATCCGGCCTCATGATAAAACAGTTTTCTTTTTGGGATGCCTTGAGTATCGTGGATATTTTCAAGTGACAATGTATTACCCTGGGCTCTTTGGCCAAAGGGAAACGACTTTATTGTGACTAACACTGGCAGGAAACAGAAAACTTGACTTTTTGAATGTCTTTCAAGCAGCACTTTATGGACCTAAGCAACTCCGAAAAGCATCGCTCTGGTTTGACATACATAAAGAAGCCGGTCAACACTTGCATAAAAAGAGGGACAGAAAGGTTGCCGTTTTATGCATTCCAGCGCTTAAACGAACGTCAAAACGTCAAGAGTATAAAATCTACCAAAATGCGTAACGTTTAGCGCACTCGTTTTTAATTTATGCAAGCCAATGAAATCATACCTACAAAAGCCGCCCTACTGCTCTGTCCCCAGGAAAGAAGCACGACCCCTACTGTCGTAACCACGCACATTACTTTAATTAGAAACCCATACCTATTCCATTCCCTCAGTTCGAAGCGGTTGCGGACAAAATGACCATGGAAGTGGTCAGGGCAGTCACGCAAGCGAAGCTGCTCAAAATCCCTCCCAAGCAGCACAGGTAATGGGCCCACTATTGCAAATGGATGGTTTGACTCTGGTTCCTTTGGAGGACCGTCATTGGCCAGTACGTTTCCAATAGCGGGCCGATTACTTGTACTGCTGGGCTAGCTGGGGACAGGTCGCCATTGGACACTGAACATTGCAACATTGAAGGCGAGAGGACAATCCAGTGACGTTAGCCTAGTAGTGGTGACAAGGAAGAAGCAGGAAATCTTTGGGATATGATAAGGCTTAGTGAGGTTAACAGGAGTTGGGAGGAAACATGAAGCGTAGAGAGTAATAAGTAACGTGCACGACTTATGTTACCGTTGTTTAACGGACAGCCCAAAGCTAGGTGTGCGATTCTTGAACAGTAAGGTCATAGCCGGCAAAAAAGACGAATTCTGCTACCTTAACGAGATGTGCGCATTGAAAAGATGCGGAATAGGCAATGAACATAATAAAAATGATGACAGTGATGATGGTGATTTTTATGGCGTTAGAGCATCTGCGGCGAAAGAGTGCCGTGGCACAAAGTGTTTTGTTATACTGAAGGTGGGGTTAAAGACCCATTTTCCAAGCATTTCACCATAAAGAAGCCCCGCACCGAAATTAAAAGGTCTTTAAACCTCGTGCCCCTAGCTACCCGCCGTAAGCACTTCCGCATATGCCCATTCCATAAGATTTTCTACTCCAATTTTCAACTTCGCTCTCGATGGATTCAACCAGCACCGTTCATTTGTCACCGTCGTGATCATCAACACAAGGTCACAGTGCCTCATTGTAACACAGTGACATGTGCGCAATCCTATTTTCCGCTAACCTCTAAAGAATGGAATTCCCTACCCGCATCATTAACTAGCATCACTGATTCAACTCAATTTAGAAGAATGCTTACCACTCTGATTACATAATGATCGCTTTTGTATTTGATTGTAGTGTTGTGTTCTCCACGTACTAGTATTGTTCTTAAACTATTTTATTAATCTGTTCCGTGTTAATTTTGCTCACTTCTTTTTATCCTGCCTCAGTTGTTCTATAGTTTTGTATGAATTGTGCATTGTTTATTTTTTTGTTATCAGCTGCCCTTCCCCTCTGAAATGCACTCTGTACCCTGAGGGTATCACAAATAAATAAATAAATAATAAATAAATAAATAAATGAAAGGGAAAGCCTGTACCAATTGTATCTGTGCTGGGTAACCGGTGGCACTGAGGATCGAGCCCCGCACCTCCCCCATGCGAGACGGATGGTCAACCGACTAGGCCATCGCTGCGGTCATAATAAAGATGGGGCACACGCTAGTCGTGCGCGACTTCAACGGAAATGCAGGCAAGAAGCTGGGAGGCTGAGAAGTGATGACTGCGACATGGGTTCTTGGAATAGCCCGAGGGATTAATTAGTAGTAGCGGCCGAATGAAATAATTTACCGACTACGCATACATTCTTCGCCGATCCGAAGAACAGGTAGTAGATTTAGAAGAGCCCGAAAGGCAAGACAAACAATGCAATGTTCTTAATATGGGTGCGCATCTTATACAAGGGCAGGATATGGAGCCGCTATATCAAGTGACATACAGAGGCCATAGACCTTTGGCCGTTTCGTACAGAATTAAATACATTTGAAACACGCACTTTTTTTCAAAGGCTGCACTAGGAGCTACTTTTTTCTTTCTTTTCAGGTGAATGTACCATGCTTCTTTGCCGCAGATAAGGCGTTTTATTTTTTTATGTCGACCAGGGAGCGTAGCAAGAAATATTTTGAGAAACTGAGCCTGTCAGCACATCTTCCGCTATTTTCTTCGTGATTAGCGCTGATTTTAAACATTTTATTTGGCAATGGGCCTTTAAATATTGATTGCAATAATACGCTTTCGAAAGCTCTGTGACTCGTATTTTGCGTACGCGAGCATATTAGCTCGAGTTTCTTGTGCATTAAATACAGACTCCGTTATTCAATGGTGCGAAAAACTTAACGATTTCGGCGACACTTTCACTTGCTGTGACGTCAATTTAAATGTATGCAATGCAGGAAAGACAGCTGAACAAGCTCTCTGTTGCGCATTTTTAGATTTCGAGATTTCGATCTACATTGCGGATTAATGCAATTTTAAACACAGGCTTAGCTTCCATGTGGGGTGCCTTCCATTTCGCATTATTATCGTGCCCCTTAATTATTCGTCTAACCTGCATAAACCTCAACGAAGTGCCTTTCATAGGTACAGAAGTAAAAATATGTAAACATAAAAATAAACCGTGGCGTATAAGTATAAAAGCGATCATAGTCCGTCACACTCAAAAAGCTTATAAAATCCAGAACACAAAGCCTGTCAAGGAAGCTGACAAGACTCGCCGATAATATCTACCGCTTATCTACGCGACTTATTACAAGGAGGGGCCTGACAGGTATTGAGATTAAAAGAAACGGACAATAAGCGTCTAATCAGCCATTCGCTGACATCACATTGCAGTGCATGATTGATGACCAAGCATGGTAATTTGAATCATTGGTTTAAATTTAATGTACAGAAACTAAAGTTATGTAGGAAAAGCTTAATGGCTTGTTTAAAAATGAGTGCGCAAAAACTAAAGTTAGGTTCAACAGCGTACGAGGGAAGCAGCAGTTCACCATAGACAGCCAAGTGTTGGAAGTGGCAGGACAACACATCAATATCGCGCAGCTATTTACTGCAGATACAGGTCAAGGGAGTGAAGCAACAGGGCTAATAAGAATCAGGTGGAGTGCATTACGCGGAGACGCGACATTCATGAAGTGGAGTTTACAATTTCACTCAAGTGGAAAATATGCGGGGTATTCATGTCATGTAACATCATGGCCACGATTTAGTGGTGAAGCTTGCAGGTTCTGCAGTCAAACCCCAAACAGGTGGCGATTAGCCGGTTAGATATGCTGGCAGCGTTCCACCGGGATACATGGACCGCAAAATTGATGCCACTCGGACTTCGCCGCATAGACTTATATAAAAACTTTGTCTTCCCAAGTACTCACCTATGGTGCCGACGCGTAGTTGTAACGAAAAGGGTTAAAATTAAATTGGGGAAAATGCAGCGAGCTAAGAAAAAGAAAACGATAGCTGTGACGTCAAGGACCAGGATAAGGGCCGAGTGGGATGGAGACAAGCGTAGTTAATTGCATACCAACGAAAATCAATGAGAAAAAATCGGCACGAACAGGGCATGCGAGGTCAAGAAACGATAACCAACGGCCTTTAAGGGCTACTGCTGAATTCTACAAGAAGCAAACGGTAGCAGGCGGTGGTTTATTTCAGGTGGGCGGAGGAGCTTAGAAATTTGCTGCGACGATCAAAAGGCAGGGTTAATTACGGAGAAATGAGAGAGGCCTCACACCTGGATTGGGCGTAGTGAGATTTATTATGATAAGTAAGTGAAAAGCAACGGATTTGAGAAGCAAATATGCCAAAATAATATAATCAGAGAGGAATAGCATTTTCAGTGCCTTCTTACAGTGCCCATTGCTAGTCAAGCACAAATTTTGTTTTGGGGAAACATGTTTCGTCATCACGAAGATTGTGCCGCCGGCAGTGTGAGATTTCGGATAGCGCTCGAGAAGTTACAGCGCCAATTACAGCGTTGTATTATGGGCCAATAAATCGTTAGCAGTATCAAAGCGATCATACACAATAAGTCAGGGGCGCTGATTCGCTAACCTGCACACTGTGACTTGATATTAACAATAGGTTCCAAACTTACTTTCAGGCATTTAAGATTTCAGAAGGATTTTGGCTCCATACCCAGAATTTTAGAAGAGAAATGACCGGCGGAAGAAGGTGCACTTACTTTCAAATTCGAGAGATTGACCAAAATGGCATGAACTACACAAGCTACTACTTGGTGAACGACACAAAGTAAGTCCTGAAATGACCGAACTGAAGCCAATTTTTTTCAACTCTATATTTTTATATAGAGCAACATTCAGTGCTGCACGAAATGTAGCAAAGCTGGAGAATGCAGATATAAGCAAACAACACCTGGCTCTCCTTCGTCATGTGCACTTTGCTACGGGTATGCATATGCCATCGAAACTGCGGCTAAAGATACCGAAAGAGTGCCTGAAAATTTTGAACAAATTTCTGTGAGTTCTTCACTGACGAAGATACAGTGCGTGGTTCCCGGGGGCAGAAATGGTGCAAAAGTAATGTGCCTAATGTTGCGTTAAGGTGAATTTGTTTAGGATGAAACTATTTTACTAGAAGGAAACATTTTCGCAGTGCAAGGTGTTAGTGAGAGGTCAAATCGAAATCGTCGTCAACCGGGAAAGCTAGTTTTCCAAACGGCGGCGTTACCGCATTTTGGAATGGCCGCCGATCGTGCCTGTATCGCTGGATGGTGCATGCCCTGAAAGCGTAGTGCAGCTCTGTACCGCTTGTCCATGGCACACAGGACAGGTTGCCTGAGCCGTATGCGGACGCGCAAACGTCGCCACGAACGTGAGCGCAACGAACAACTATGTGATTATCGAAGGCATGCGCAGCAATTTAAGTGGAGTGAAAGCTTCAGCGACGAGATGGTTCTCTCTTCCAAAAATATCAGACAACTGTGCCTGATTAACCAAGTGTGCACACTCGGACCCAGATTAACCAGACTCAAAAGATAGTCGAACGGCGACAGCGTCTTTTAGACGCTTGACTAACATTTTGTAGGCAATTTTGTCAGAATAACATTTCTGTTCTGCTAAGCACTATTAAACCTTTAGGATTTTCTCTGGCAGCTGCCAGCTGGAGCTCCCTCTCGAGCACTAAAATTTTGATGACGAGTTGTTAGTTTACCGCCGCATGATAATATCTGCTCTGATTTGGTGACCACCTAGTTACAAGGCCCAACTAATAGTTCGTATTGAAGGCAGGGAAATGCAGAGAAACATACATATAGTAACCCATCGTCGCAGAGCAAAGACTTTCGATCTAACGCGTCTAGGAAAAGCGATATCGGCAAATGAAAAAGGACGCCCTTCGCTTTTGCACTTGACTCCAACACCTGAATGAGCCACAAATAAACAGCTATTAAAGTCTGGTCACAGGCTCCGCCCACAAATACGTCAGCCAGTAAGGTTGTTTATTTTTATCATTCTCACGGCACGGTGCGCTGCCGTCTCGAGCTAGCTTCGCGGCCCGCCTTCTTTACCGGTCACATCTACTAACGCCGTTGCGGTGTTTAGCTACCAAATGGCTCCAGCCCCTCAAGACGCGCCTGTCGAGTAGTAGTATTGGCGCGAGACCGGCATGTGAAGGCAGCCCGAGGCGCGGGATTAGGAATTCAAAAAATATATATTTCTATATTATGGGCTCGCTTCTGAGAACATGTACTCTGAATAAACGCTAATTTGGTGCTATTATATATAAGGCTGGTATTTGAACGCAACTACCAAAAAACATTTGTGAGTATGTTATACCGCTGTGTAATTAGTAGAGATAGTTTCTGAGGGCTCCTTGCAGTTTAGCCCTGCCACCAGAAGTAATCTTCGGTAGGCGCTATCAGCAAGGCGTAAGGGTAACAATGAAGACCGGCATTTATGTCCTAGCATGGATGTCATTTCCAATATATTTCCAACGTGACAATATTGTGACGTTGTAGTGACGGGTCAAGCGGCCAGGAAGACAGCAATACTACTTGCAAACAACCCTTACAAAAATTTTTAGTAACATTCTTTAGAAAGTCTTTCGACAATTGTTAATAGAACCTATCAACATTGAATAGAAAGTCTTTTAAACGCCTTTGTACATTGTAGTAACAACCTATCAACCGTCTTCCGACAATTGGCCACCGATATCCAAGACTCAAGTACATAGAAAGTCTTTATACTTCCTATCATCCCCTTATCGAGTTTCTATACACTTCCTACTGACCCCTTACCGACAATGTCTACCAACACCCTATTGACGGTCTTCCGACAATAGACGATATGCGAAATGCGCAGCGCCATCTCTCGGCGCTCCGAGAACTAAGTCCTCCATGTTGGCACGGTACAGAAAACGAAACCGCTGCCCAGCGTTGGGTTAAAACGGCTGCGCTTCGTTTGAAAAGTAAAATGCCGACGCAGTGTTGCGCTACCCTCTCCACTGTGAAAAGACACTACGATGCGTGCCAGAACTAGGTGCGTTCAAGCTTTTCACTTTTCTATTTTTTTACTCCGTCCCAACGTTTTAGTAACACAAAACGCCATGCGAGGTATCATGTGTCAGCACGCGGATCAGTGCGCAGCTTTCGCTTTCTGCGCTGATTTTTGACAAATCTCTCGAGGTGATTTGCGTTTAAATTAAGATAAGAACCACAGCCTTTGTTGTCTCTGATCAAACTTAGAAGCCGATTTCGTGCATTTATCAACTCTCCGGTCGGGCGTGAATATACTATATAGACGCATACTTGAACAACGTAATAGAGAAGGTAATTTTTTTGAGCGGGCCAATCGCTTGTGCCGTGGCGAAATAAGTTCACTCGAAGAACCATATGCCGATTACTACTTAGTTTGCTACGGGTTCAGTTAAGTTTTTCCCGTGTTCAATTAGTTTTAGAAGGGCGAGCAAACTCTCTGGACCATATACGCATGTTATACGCGTTAAGGAGTCTTTGTGAGCAATACACCCTACGTATAAAAACTGAGGTGCGAATGGTTTATTTCTTGAGGATTCCTATACCTTCGATATCTGCGGCGACGAAAATCTAAAAAAAAAGAAGCGAATAATATAGCTATTTTATTATGAAGGAGGGACGCATGTCTAAGCTAGAAAGTACGTGCAGCAGTGTTCTGAAAACGCTTCAGGCCATCAGATTTTGTTATCGTTGTGGCAAGCTCCAACAGCTTGCTTCGCAACAAAGCCATTTGTCCAAGTTTGGGAGTAAGCTAATTAAGTTTCGGAAGCAAGCGAACATGCTAATTTCGCCCCTGCACACACAGCTTGACCAGCGTATCGAGTCCGTGCATGCACCTACATCTGTAACATCTTTCTGTAATCAAGCCGCCGCGGTGGCTCAGTGCTTATCTGAAAAAAAAAGCTGCGTCTTTGCTTACAATATTTTGATTATATGTGCATGCCTAATTTCCTCTTGTTAATGTCGACTGACTGCGTCTTAAGCAGGAGCGGTTTCAACGAATTGTGGAGAAAATCAACCGACGCCGGGCTCTGAAAAGGTGACGTTGAAAACCGCGGATGCGCATTGCACATTACAGTAAAGGAATCGAATTACGCAGCTGGTCGGGGGTCTTGTGTGATTATACTGCAATGCACGAAGCTCCTGGCGTCGGCGCGAACGAAAGTTCGCACTGTCACAGAAGTTTGTCAACACACGTGTGCACTCACCGCAAAATAACCGCTCGCTACCCTATCAGATGAATTCGCGTCCACCTGGGAATAAAATAGCCATGATAATGCGTGATGCTTGAACTGGTGCTTTAATCCGAGCATTAAAACGACAACAGCACACGGTCACGGTTCGACTGTCCAACCCACTTTCGAGTGCGGATTATTGCGATCATCAGCGCCAGACTTCAAGAGAAGCTGAGGATGCGGTAGGATTAAGCTGGCGCTTATTGAAAGCACCTACATTTGGTCGAAGATCAGCTGTGAAAATAACGCAGCAGCTGAAGCTTGCCTGTTGAAATTCCACTCGCAAGAAGAAAGTACGCACAGCAAACGATGCACCAGCTCGACGAGCTCGACCGCGCCAAGATGGAAACCGGAAGTTGTGGGCGCGGTGTTGCCAGACCGCCAAGCAATTTCGCATATCGTCTATTGGCCACCGATATCCAAGACTCAAGTACGTAGAAAGTCTTTATACTTCCTATCATCCCCTTATCGAGTTTCTATACACTTCCTACTGACCCCTTACCGACAATGTCTACCAACACCCTATTGACGGTCTTCCGACAATTGGCCACCGTTATCCAAAAGACTCAAGTACATAGAAAGTCTTTACACTTCTTATGAACCACATACCGACAATGTCTACCAACCCCCTATTAACGGTCTTCCGACAATTGGCCACCGTTATCCAAAAGACTCAAGTACATAGAAAGTCTTTACACTTCTTATCAACCACATACCGTCAATGTCTACCAACACCCTATCAACGGTCTTCCGACAATTGGCCACGGTTATTCAAAAGACTCAAGTATGAAGAAAGTATAATTCCTACATCAACTTTTGGAAAAGTGTATGTTAACTACACAGTACAACACTTTTACCAACATAGTTTTATCACTTCAAAATCATTTTGTGAACACTATCCTTGAGTGCTTAAAGAATAATAGAAGCAAAATGCAAATTATTACATTTATTGTGCACAAGTGTACATACGCGCTACAACACCTGCATGATGCATCAAAATATTTTATGGAGAACAATAGAGGAACAGAATATTGCCTTCGGCACACTTCCCCTCAGTTCCCTCTGAGTAACAATGACTGACACACAGCAATTGAAAAACATAACAGGTTTTAATTCACGATGTTTCGGCTGGAGGACCAGCCTTTTTCGAGTATAGTATAGCATTCGAAACAAAAGCTGTGTGCTTCAAATGCTGTAGTACACTTGAAAACGGCTGGCCCTCCAACCAAAACGTCTTCAATTAAATCCCGTTAGGTTTTTCTTACATATATACGAGGTGTTTCAGGGAAGACTAAGTAATTTTCAAAAAACAGGTATTTTGAGATGAATGTATGGCTTTTTCAGCATAGTATTACCAGTGTTGGCAGGCACCAGAAAACTTGTGAAGAGTCTTACGTAGTAAGCTGGTTACCTAATTTTTATTAATGAACCTTTTCACTATCAGAAACTTTGTTAAAACATTAAGTTGGGCTAGTTGGTAACGGCTTGAAGGATTCATACTCTTAGCGGTAAGAACACACACAACACAGACACACACACACAGGACACCCGCTAGACTTCAACTATCTTTACTGGACACTTGTACGACATAAATATGTATCACTGAGCACACGCAGGTGCCTCGTCATCGGCATCAGGTCTAACTACGCCCTCCCCTCTCCTCCAAGGCATACGGTTGCGCCGATAAACAATCCCTTTTTCTGCCAATGCCAGGGAGGGAGTGCTTACACACATGTCACCCGCCTCTTGAATACGAAAGGCCTGGGAGCCGAGAAAAAAGAGAAATTATCGAAGTCTTTCGTATTCAAGAGGCGGGTGACATGTGTAAGCACTCCCTCCCTGGCGTTGGCAGAAAAAGAGATTGTTTATCGGCGCAACCGTATGCCTTGCAGGAGAGGGCAGGGCATAGTTAGACCTGTTGCGGATGACAAGCCACCTCCGAGTGCTCAGTGATACATATTTATGTTGTACAAGTGTCCAGTAAAGATAGTTGAAGTGTAGCGGGTGTCCTGTGTGTGTGTGTCTTGGTGTTATGTGTGTTTCTTACTGCTAAGAATATGATTCCTTCACTATCAGAGTTAGGCGTCTAGTTGCCATTAGAGATTTGTAGCAGTTACATGCACTGGAGGGGTTTCTTTCCCTGTGTGCTTTCAAAAGCGCATGTATTTTCGCACGATGCAGCCAAATTTCGTCGAGCCACAGCGGCGAAAGTAATCATGTTTTGTACATTCCAGAAACTGATATGGCTACTACGAACAACTGGCTAAAAGTCTCTAACTGCAACCAGTTGCAAACCTGTGTTAGTTAAAAAGTTAATTATCAGAAATTAGTTAACCAGCTTACTAAATACACCTCACCGGCTTTCTGGTGTCTGCTAACACTGGTAATATTATGCAGCAAAAGCCATATTTTTGAAAACTACTTATTCTTCCCTGAAACACCTGGTGCATATAAATACTGGTCACTTTCCTGTACAACACAGAAACGAAATAATTTCTTCTGTAACATGAAAGTTCCATGAGCCACATAACAAACCCGTGGAAAAAAACTGCATGCATACACACACATCTCTCCAAAACAGCTAAAAAATCCCACACAGTGAAACAATGCTTACACTGTCTTAAGACCAACATTAAAGGCTGCAAACACTAGCGAATTAAAAGTCAAACAGATGCCAAACATATGCTAAATGTCCCCATGGATGTAGATATTAAGCTATGAGCTGATTTTAATAAAAATGCATCAGCACAGAAATGCTTAAGCGACTTTGTTGGTGCACTATCCTGACACTTGTCCTCAATATCAGGCAGCCTGCTTGTTGTTCATCATCATCATCAGCCTGACTATGCCCACTGCAGGGCAAATGCCTCTCCCATGCCTCTCCAATTAACCCTGTCGTTACTTGTCTGCATCACCAGCGGAAGAGGTAGCGTCCTAGTGATGAGACGTGTGCACGAACAGGTAGCCTCCTCCATGGCAGAATGCAGCAGCAAGAGAACTGCACAAGAAAACATTCAAAGTATACAGTTATAATAACTTCTAATAGAATCAAACACGGAGAAGCAACAATCAGTTAAATGTGCACTAAAATGCAGCACTCCGAGTGAGTTTGATAAGGCTGCTGAGTAATAGCATAAGCAGCAGTCACAAGACTAGAACAAAATGGAATGCGTCCTTGAACAAGAAAAAGCTATAACATGCTGTTGTGTTCAATTCTGCCCCCACATTCGAAGACTGAATTATATTCACAGGAACTGACATTAACGTGTTACACCTAATTAGGCTACCACGAAGAGATATTTAGCCATTCCAGTCATATGAAGATAACATGCAGGCCATCAAATATGAAAATTATTTTGTGGTTCTGATTTGTCTGCGCAAAAATTCAGGCAGCTTTTGTTTTCAAAAGTGATGGCACAAAGACATTGCAATATAATGCACATGTTGCTGTAGATAATGTATCATTCGGAGCTATACCAGGTATTAGGGGAAAATGCATGAACAAATAGTACAAAGGTGAGCAAGTTCGTCAGGGCAAGAGTGGCACACTCTAACGCAAATGAATCAAAATATTAAGGCACACACTGCGTCAGATACAATACTTGTAAGTAAAGCTGCATAGAACTACAAGCGATAAAAGCCTCAGAAACGTGCTCTAAGGGAGCAGCTGGACTGGTAGTTTTTTATTTGTCCCGCAGCACATCCCTCCAGTGCTGAGGCCTGCTCATATCTGTTTAAGTTAAGAATACAAGGGAAACAAGCAAACAAGTGTTCCAAAGAAGATAAAAATGTGCACTTAGGTTGTTCTTCAGGAAATTACCTGTCACTAATTGCAGCAATAAATCCCTCAAGAAAGTAAATTAAGTTATTTACACAGCTTATTACAAACCTTGATGGCACGGGAGAAAGGCAACATCAAATGCATCGGTTCAAGTAAAGCCAGGGGTCTTGTTAAGGTCACAGCAATATTTGTTGACTTAGGCTCAGCTAGTGTAATGCAATCAGTAACTGAACGTCGGCATGAATAAAAATAACAATGCACCAATACTCAATTCCAAATGCATTTCAACTGTACAGTGCAGTCAGTTGTGGCAAAGGGAGTGTGAAAGAAAACCTCAGCAATGCTCATGACATCGAATAAGCACCTTTCTTCTGTACAGCTAAAATATAAGCTTTACAGGGTTTCATGTAATGCAAGGATAACCTGGTAAGTATCAATTATTGATGCTAGCAACAAATATGCTTCTAAAGCAGAGTGCTCCACTTGAACGCCAATATTCAATTATGCATTGCCCGTTAGGCCATGCCTATCACATCACTGGTTCACTTCAAACATGCCATACCTTGTAAGAGGTAGGTACTTCTGAAGTAAACCTATAAAATTTATTTGCTGCTTTTAGACTGCTGTATAAAGGTCATGAAGCAGATAATTGTTTTAATTTGGTCTATACTGTGGTCAAGATGTCCAAGCACGAGAGGCATGAGGGAAAAAACTATAAAAAGCATTTCACACTATAACACAATGCACTTGACTAGGGGAGTGCTTTCATGATGCCCGCAATATCTTTTCCCTTTCTCTTGGTCCTCTTTTAAAAGAAAAAAAAACGAAAGAGAGAGAGCCTGGACCAGAAGATTTTTGGCAGGCTAAAAAAGACAAGGAAAATATACCCACTTGTCTACCTATACCCACTTGTCTACACGAACATTTTTATGGGGCTACTAGAATCTAAACTTCTAAATTCATTTCTAAAAAAAGCACTCATATACCTGCGGTACATAGACGATATTTTCATGATATGGGAGCATGGGGCTGAGACCCTGAAGGCATTCGTCACACATTTCAATTCATTCCACTCCAGCATTAAATTCACCTTCAACTCCTCGAAAACGCAAGTCAATTTCCTTGACACCACTGTCTATTTAGAAAATAGCAAGCTCAAAACCACACTTTACAGGAAGCCTACTGACCGACAACAATACTTAGATTTCACTAGCCATCATCCAAGACACTGCAAACAAGGTATATTCGTAGGACAGGCAACGAGACTAAGAAGAATATGTAGCGACGACGATGACTACCTGAAACACCTCCACTCGCTAAAAAACACACTAATTACCAGAAACCATCCACAGACAACCCTTAATAATGCGTTCCAACGAGCAACCACTTTGAAACGAGATGTAGTTCTTAAAAAACGAACAAAAGCTAACAGTCAACGACCTCCTGCACTTATAACGAAATACTCAAACGCGCTTCCAAACATAAACAATATCCTGCGGAAATACTACCCCATTTTAACTGGTAACGATCGTCTCAAGAAAATATTTCCCGACGCACCAAGGGTAACATACAGACGCAACACAAACCTGAGGGACATCCTGGTGCATGCTAGGCTCGGTAAGAAACCACCACCGACAGTAACTTCATGCTCTCGACCTAGATGCAAGACATGAAAACATTTACAAAGGGACACTACGGTTAAAAGTACAGCAAGCGATTTCAGTTTCGATATAAAGACCAGTTTTGACTGCACATCGTCCAATATTATCTACATGCTCCAGTGCTCCTACTGCCAGAAACAATATATCGGAGAAACCGGACAAACAATGAGTGCCAGATTAAACGGGCACCGGGCTGACACAACACGGAATGAACAGAAGGCAGTGTCGACCCATTTTAATCAACGCCATCACTAATTCGGCGAACTCAAATTGTTCATTCTTCAGTCAGGCTTCAAATCGACTAGGGACAGAAAATACAGAGAAGCATTCCTAATCCACAAATTTAAAACACTGCAACCAACAGGGATTAACATGTCCAGAGGAAACCTGGAATCTCTCAGGTACATTCCAGGGTCAGCATAATTTTAAATTAACAAATGTCTTGCACGTGGTCAGACTATTTCCTAGAACCTCACATAAGTAGATTGTCGCTCCTTGCACCCTTCCCACGTCATATCTTCCACCACATTTCCGGCCTTGTCACCCTCTCCCTTTGTTCACTTTTCCCTTTTTTTTCCTCCTAATATCCTGCTACCAGTTCTCGGAAACCATGACACTCCAGTTACCCCCTCCGCCCCCACTTTTTGGCTTTCTCTAAACACGAGCCATTTACCCCCCTCCCCCTGCCTTGTCCTTCCTTGGAACTGCCCCCCTTCCTTTCTCCTTCCAGTGCCAGCTTCTTATTTTTTTTTCCCTTGTTCTCATTTTCCTGTACCACGCTGACTAATCCTTTTATCTGAGTTTTGCAGGTTCACCCAGCGCCTACTCCCCCGTCGCAGCCCCTTCAAAGCCTTTTGTTCATTACACACCCCCCGGATATAAGTTGTTCCACTATTGCAGCCTAAGGAATCATGATTCACCTCCCTCTCCTTCCTGACACGCATCCCCTCCCACATCACTTTCCTTCCCCACCCCCGGGGCCTTCCTCCTCGGAGCGAAGGCCCTATTTAATCCCTGCCGATGATGAACGCTTTGCCCAGACGAAGACAAGTCCCCTTGTCGAAACGTTGGCTCTAGCAACCTGAGGTTTTCCCCTCCCTTGTTCATTTTGTGATCGCCAAGGACCATCTACCGCACCCTCTCTCTACCATATCCTTTTACAAGTGGCACATGCTTGATATCCAGTGTCAATGGCTGATAGGCTGAACCAGCAGGTCTTGATGTCATTTGCCTCTGGTTGAGGTAGCATTGACTCGATGACAGATGAAAGCTGGTGCAAAAGTAGCGTGATGATACCGGTGGAGCAGCTGTACAGGGCTTGACTGCGGGTGCATTTGAAGAAAGGCTGCATTAGAGCCATGCTTTCATAAACATCACAGAAGGCACATCCCATTACAACCTCTAGCTGTTCAGTCCAATGTGTTCATGAGTGGAGGCTAATGATTAATTACCTATGCCTCCAATAGTTAGCAAAAAAATGGTTTACAAAGCTTGTCATACTTTTCTTAAAGCTATTATTCGCGAATCACGTTATACTTTTATCGCTTGAGACTGAAAATGAGGGAATGACATAAATGTAGTGAACGTAAAAAAATAAAATGACAACAAACCTTCCATTGTGCGATTACCTCAGCTGCACTGCAATGGAATGGTTCTGCTATTTTTAATCGTCGTTTCGTTGACCAGAACTATCAAGAAACACAGCACTTGATGTGACTGCGACGTAGAACGGGCAATGCTCCTTATCCAGTAAACACTCAGGCAGCAGAATCAAAAGACGCACGCCGCTACAAGCACTTTTCGTTCTTATGGTCTCCTTTTCATGCGCTGCTCCTGTTCAGTCGGAATAACGAATCAAGCAGCACCCCATAGTTCTCGGCGTGCAACCAAATTCTATCACATAACTCCTGCGCCGAGGAGCTGACGCAAAGAGCGTGAGGCGGCGGGTTAAAAGTTGCATAGTTGGCAAGCGAGCGTGTCAGAACACCTTCTCTCTGCAAACGATCGCGTGGTGCCCGCATTTTGCACCTCACTGCGAACAAGACGTGAAGACCAACCCAAATGCATTCGCAGCCCTCAATCATACCCCCGACACATCGCAGAAGTCATTTTCCAGTTCTGTACTTACATTTGTCAACGTTCACGGCAAGCCGTTTCTTCTATCGGGCATCGGGCGCCGGCCGCTCTCGGCGTGGTTGCGTGCAGTACGTCAGAGCAGTTTTTGAGCACTGCGTGCGCGTAAGAACGTCTTCCGCAACACTGGAGCCATCTGTCACCTTCCGAGTTTAGTCACACTACCACAACACTAACGAGGCCACACATTTAACACAAACAAACTGAAGAAACGCACCCAGAACTTCACAACCGTCGCACCCCGTCAACAAAGAGTCGTTTCAGCTTCCTAAAAAAGATAGTGTAGCGCGCGGCCAACATGAGACTCGCAATCCGCCGCCAGCGAACGGAAAGGTGGCGCTAATGTCGCCTAACTTTACACCAGTTAAAAAAAGAATTGATGAATCCCTTTTTGCCACAAACTTGTTGCATTAAACGACAAAATATTTTGTTTCAATTACAAAGTCAGCAAATTGGAATGATTGAGGTGAAAAAATGCGACTACTCACAACCATCTGTTCCTGGCGGCGCTGCGAACGAAAGCTTGGAAAACCGGGCAGCATGCCGGGCAGCTACAGGCGACACATCTGGGGCCAGGAAAGCCGCAGCCGCTGCACGGCTGCACTGTCTGCCTAGTTCTAAGGCTATAACTCAGCTCCCCGTAACTGCGTCGTCGCAGAATAAGGAATGATGATGATGTTGCCAAACGCTACTGGTTTCGGTTTTTATTTTCGCATATTGTGTGGCTTAGCGTACTCTACACAGCTTGGCTCATGCGATTTAGTGTACGTGTGTGTGTGTACGCCGCTCTAGCGTGACGCGCGAAACTTTCAAGGCTGCGCTGCAGCATCACCTCTGTTTTGTGTGTGTTTATATCACGTCATTGGACACCTTGCACGCTCTTTGCTCGAGCGAGCCTCGCCGACAGTCGCGCTACCGTAGTCTTTTTGTGTGCTTCCTAGATTGTTTTTTGCCTCTGCCTTAAGCGGTCCTCGGCTCGGCGTCACGTCCGCTGATGGCAGTAATAAAAGGCGAAGACTGAACACATGCTTTTGCGCGTCTACTCCGTCTGACTACGTTAAAACCCAACACTTTATTCCAGGATTCCTTAATCATTGCATTACGGGAAGATAGACAATACAGCTATCACCACGTTTTCCCTCGCCACAGCTTCGTACCGTGTTTGCGTTGAAGGAGATGCAAGTGAAGATGCGGAAGAGGCACTGCGCCTGTGCTTTAGCGGTGCTCAATGTGGGGGCTGCTCTCACCCTAGCTTTTTCCATACTGGAAGCTCCTCTGTGGCTCAGTACTACCGAAAAATGTAACAAGTCAAGAATGAGGGCTTATAGTGCTCCAATTGCCGTGCACCTTCCTCATGCAAAGCCCTTGTTACCGCAGTTGAGTACAGCGGGCCGCTGTTACCTGTTTTGTTTCTCTATACTTCTCTTTATAGTATCGGCCGCCGAACATGAATAAAAATTAATATTGCCTTGCCTGAAATTTCGCATGTAGAGTCGCTGAGGAACGAAGCAACTTGAGTTCTCGAAGCTGTAAGCCTGCACACGTTACACAGAATTTACTCCGAGCGCGAAGCGGTGCGGCCCTTTTCGCGCGGGGTTTTTCAGTCCCGTGCGATCAGCCATTGCTGGTCGCTCGAGGAGGAGGGTAGTGCGAGGGTTTAAATTGGGCGCTCCCACGTGGAGTGGCATAAAGTGTACCGGGCACTTTTGCATGGCGGGCAGTGTGCAGGGAAAGTGTGCTTGCGGTGCAGGTTCAGGAAGCTGGTGATATAATTTGGGCGCCATTTGGGCTAGCGAGAACGTGTCATTCAATGAGTGTGGAAACACATCGGTGCAATGCTAAACTTAAATTTTTTTTGCAGCTCGAAACAATAATCCCTCTGAAACCTCAGAGCGAAACGCTCTTAATGCTAGTGTGTTTTAGCACCGTCGTACGGTACATCACTGTTCGATTGCACGTTAAAATATGACCTATCAAGAATTACAACAATAGCAACACCAACGTCTTTCGAATTGGCAGAGTTGTTGTACAGCTCTGCTGAAATTCCTTGTTAGTTCTGAAATGTTAAATCTGTTTAATGACTGCCTGAGTACAGAATTTAAGGACGAATACGCAGCAGAAAGCATTGTTTTCGTGCAGAATGAGCCATCAGCGAAACTGATTCGCTCTAACGAAGTCATCATTGCGCTTATGTAACACAATATGTCACTAGCTCCTATTTTTTCTTAAAGACTTCATACAATCAAAAATTGTCACTAAATGTCTTCAATTCAAGGCACGTTTCTGAATTTCGGGATAAATGTTCGGTGATGAACTTTGCCCTTTTCCCCGCACTCGAAAATGCGAAAGCAGTAAAGCTAGTATTGAGAAAATTGAACTGAAATTTCTAAAAATCCAGAGCGTGCTCGGCTATGGAAATGTGATTGCAAATTTTTGTTTCGTCTTCAAGGTTAGTTAAGTTGCCGCTTTGAAGTTGTCGGCTACAGTACTTGATTATTTTAGGCTTTTATTTGTTTATTCGCACCACCAAAATGATTTCTCGGTTCGTGGTATATTTCTATTGACAGCAGTATATAAGCAGTAAAAAAATTGTATGAACTTTCTATCAACAAATGTTGATAAAATATGCCCTAAGAAAATGCGACTGCAAATGTTTGTTTCGTGTTCAAGGTTGCTTTAGTTGCATTGACATGTTGCCTAGAGTACTTAATTAATTTAGGCATTTATTCTCATTATAAAACGTTCTGTCGGTGTCTAGTATGTTTCTACTGACAGCAGTACATAGAAAGCAGTAAGGAAACTGCTTGGCTAAGGGAATGTGAGTGTAATGTTTGTTTCGTGTTCAAGGTTGTTTTAATAGCTTTGAAGTGTTCTCCTACAGTACATGATTTGAGGCATCTATTCGCATGACCAAAAATGTTTTGTCACTTTCTAGAGTATTTCTACTCACAGCAGTCCGTAAAGAACATAAAGTATTAAAATGGAGTATATCTTTTGTTTTAAAACGTTTTCCGATATCCTGATTACATTCCAAACGCATTTGCTGCGAATAATGTTGGTCGCTTTTCGATATAGTGAAATTGTTGACTAGCTGCAACAGATTCCACCATGTAATCAGGTAAGATGTCGTCACGATAATGCGAACAAGATAGTGTTAATCACCTCGAACACCATGCAGTTTGTTCATTTACTTCTCTCAACGTGTCAAACTGCACCCAGATTTTCTAGTAACTTTCTATTGACAGGAGTAAATACAAAGAAGTAACAGTCTACCAACTTTGTATTGACAAAGGTACATAGAATGTAAAAATTATTTTCTAGTAACTTTCTATTGACAGGAGTACATACAAAGAAGTAACTTCTACCAACGTTGTATGAACAATTGTTGATAGAATGTAAAAGTTACTGCAAGGTTACTAGAGTCAATAGAATGTTAATACAAATTCTAAAGAAAGTTGATATCCATATTTGTAAAGGAAAGATCTTTATTTGGGCTTTCTTGCGCCCGCAAATAAACTGAACAGCACGGCAGCGGCGAAAGCAACAAAGATGCTATTCAGTCGTCGAACTATGAAAATGCCCGCCGCTCGCTGCATCGCTCAATTTAAAGCCAGCAAGAAAACTTCAAGATAACAGGTTAAAATCAACTACAGTAATCTCGAAAAACCTAGATGCAGTTCGCCATGGCTCTGATCAATCGAGATTAGTCCGGTCGCTTATGTTATGCCGTAATCATATCCATAGGCTAAATCCTAAAGGATAACTATAAGCTAAACCGTAAGCATATCCGTAGGCTAAATCATATAGCATAACCATAAGCTAAACCAGAAGCATCACTGCAGGTTTTCGCTTCGAGATATCCAGACTTAACCTTAGCTAATCCCTAGCTAATCCCTAGCCAATCCTTTTTTCACTCAATCTACGGCGGCGAATTGGCGTCCATAACCAAACACGATCACCCGGCTTGCAATGCGTGTCTCGTGAGCGCAGATTGTAGCGTCGGGCATCGGTGTGCTGTTGGTCTTTAATTAATGCGAAGCCGCGCAAGTTTGCAGGCTTCTTCGGCGCTATCAAGGTAGGCGGCTACGTCGAGGTTGTTTTCGTCTGAAACATGCGGGAGCATCGCGTCGAGTGTTGTCGTGGTCTTCCTACAGTATGCAAGCTGGAATTGGGTAAACCTGGTTTTCTCTTGGACGGCGGTGTTATAGGCGAAGATCGCGTAGGGCAGAATGATGTCCCGCGTCTTGTGTTCGGCGTAGATGTACATGGAGAGCATGTCTGCGATTGTGTTGTTCAGACGCTCTTTGAGTCCGTTGGTTTGCGGATGAAAAGCAGTTGTCCTCGGATGGAGTCTGACTGTAGTTTAAAATGGCTTGCGTCAGCTCAGCTGTAAACGCCGTTCCTCTGTCTGTAATGAGCCCTTCGGGGGCGCCGTGTCGCAGGAGAATTCGCTCGACGAAAATTTTTGTGACTCCTGTTGCGGTACCATTAAGCAACGCTTTTGCTTCGGCGTAGCGGGTCATGTAGTCGGTGGCCACGATGATTCACTTGTTACCTGATGATGAAGTCGGAAAGGGGCTGAGGAGGTCGATCCCTATTTGCTGAAAGGGCTTAGTTGGAGGTGCTATGGGCTTCAAGAGCCGGCTGGTCTAATCGGAGGCGTTTTGCGTCGCTTACACTAAGGGCATGTTTTCATGTAATGGGAAACGGCGGCAGCTATCCGCAGCTATCTTTACCCACTGGAACGATGCCACGAAATTCAGGTACGTCTTCTTCGCCTTGGAGGGTCCATCAAAAACCTGGTTTGAGAATTAGGAAGCTAGCCTTACGGACTGGGAAACCTTCAGAGAGCAGCTTCTGAAAGATTTCAGGAACGTCGTGAGAAAAGACAGAGCCCAAGAGCGGCTACAGTCTCGAATAGAGCGCCTCCACCAGATGTCGCGTTGTAGCAACGGCAGTCCAGCGGTCAGGAAGACAGCAATACGACCTGCAAAGAAAGCTCTTTATTTGAGCTTTCTTGCGCCCGCAAAAGAACTGAACAGCACGGCAGCGGTGCAAACGACAAACGTGCTTGTCAGTAGTCGAACTATGAAAATGCCCAGCGCTCCCTGCATAGCTCACTTTAAAGCCAGCAATGAAACTTGGAGATAACAGGTCAAAATGAAGTACAGTAATCTGGAAAAACCTATATGCAGTTCTTGATGGCTGTGAACAATCGAGATTAGTCCGGTCGCTTCTCGCGTCACGAACAAAAGTGATAACGCCTTGTTCTTACGGCCATGAGCGCGAACGAACGGACACTACGATGTGACGAGGTAATATTTGAATGCCAGCGCAAGCAGTAATGCGCTTAAAGGAACAGTTTTAGGAGTAGAAAAGTGCAAAAGATTTCTCCTGTGCAATATATACGTCACGTATGCAAACAAGGAGAGAACGAGGCTTAGCATTTTTTCCACTATTATTTTATTATTTATCAAGCCGACATTACTGCATGTACTGCTGGCAAAAACAGCCTGCTAGTTCGAGATCGGAACGTTTTCTAGTGCAGAAAGGTCGGAACTGTACTCAATCATTGCGTATTGATTTTAGTTCAGGAAAGCTACGTTGGCTATCAGGTGATACGCGGATCATTCAAAATAATAGAGAGGAAATTAACGAAGTTAATTTCCTCTCGCGATATGGGGATCAATATTGACGCCAGCGCTGGTTCAGACCAAAGCGCCTTTCAAGAAAAGGAGGAAGTGTGTGTGTGGAAGTGTTCTAGAAGCGCAGGTCCCTGGCTACGCCGCTGTTGACTCTCGGCCCCTTATTACCAACGTGACATTCTGGTAGAGGTGCTGAGTACGTCGTTAATGCAACGTACGCCCACTTTAAGCCGCAATTCCAGCCCCGGACAAATAAATACCTGTCCACTGTCCACCAGGGCAGTTGCCGATTGCAGGGCTCCCGAATTTGGACTGCTCTCTGTTTGCAATCGTTCGCGGAGACCAAGTGCTGCAACATTGAATCCTCCAGCTACAGTACCGCCGGTCCTGCTCCACCACCAGCGAGAGCCACCCCATTTCCACGGTCAACCACACGAGGACGCCGAAGACTGGCTGGACCAGTATGACCGGGTGGCCATCTACAATGGTTGGGGCGCTGACTGCAAGATGTGGCCTGTATATTTCGCCCTTGAAGACTACGCGAGGACATGGTTTCTAAACAATGAACCTCACCTTAAAACGTGGGATACGTCTAAAACACAGTTCCTCCATGTCTTCAAGGACAGCACGTTGCGCAAGGAGAAGGCTGGCCTGCTTTTAAAGGCCCTATGTCAACTTCCCAACGAAAGTGTGACGGACGGTGTATGTAGAGGAAATGAGACTTCCGTCGTGCGAACCCGAGCATATCGGAGGAGAGGATGGTGAGCTTCTTAATGAAAGGTGTCAAGGGACAGCTGCTCGCCGGCCTGGTTCGAAGTCCACCATTGACTGTAGCTGACGTAGTAAAGGAGGCGAGCACCATCGAAAAGTCTTTTGACATGAACACCCGTACAACAGCGTCGATGCCCACGGCCACTGTGGAGGGCGCCACGGTCAATTCGGCAGACTCTCTGCATGAAATTATCCGATGCGTCGTGAGGGAAGAAATGGCGCAGCTCTTTCCGGACAAGGGACAGCCTCAGGTTTGCACACTTGCTGACGTTGTCCGTGAGGAGGTGCAGGAAGCTCTCGGTACTTGTACACCACCACCTGTACCCGGCCCTGTGCAGCCTCAGCCCCCGAATCTCAGCTAAGCCGCCGTCACACGCTGTTTTATTCCATCCCAGCCGAACCCACGTTACGACACACCTGCCGCCGCCGCTGCGCGAACTCCACCTCCCCAGCCGAATTCTCCACTGCGGCATGGACGCCGCAGGACGGATGTCTGGAGAGCGCCAGACAACCAGCCGCTGTGCTGCCATTGTGGTTAGGCTGGACATGTTTGGCGCCGCTGCCCATACAAGGAGATGGGCCTTCGAGGATTCTCCGTCGGTTCTCCTCGTCCGATGTATGGAGAACGACCGCAGCAGATCGCGGATTACATCTCGCAAGCGGACTTCGTACAGCGCCGTTTCTCTCGACCTCCAACACCAGGTCGCTACAGTTCCCCAGGACAAGGTCAGTCTCGGAGTCCCCGTAGGGGAAACTAGATGCAGCAGCCTCTGGAGGTGTGGCTGGTCAACGTCAAAGTATACAAGATCCTCCATCGCCACAAGACAGTTCTCCACTAACGCCAAATTCCGTAGCCGTACCGATGATTCCTAAGCGCACGTACCTCAAAACTAGCCGATGTCCTGACGCACCCCTCCATGGCCACGACGCCTTTCCTCGATGCCGAACTCCTTCCACGCAGCGCAGCCGATACAGAACGCCGCGACATCCCCAAAGTACGACACCATGAACTGCCGACTTGGAGATTTCGGTTGACGGCGCCGATGTAAGCGCGCTTGTGGATAGTGGTGCCGATTATTCTGTACTTTGTGGAGAATTCGCCGCGGCACTAAAAAAGATCACCACTGTTTGGGACGGCCCGTAGATGCGTACTGCAGGGGGACATTTGATTACACCTACGGGAATGTGCACGTCGAGGGTAACCGTGCAGGCCAAACATTCTTGGCAACGTTCGTAGTGTTAGCCGAGTGCTCCCTGGACGTCATGCTCGGTATGGAGTTTCTGACCGAAAACGGTGCAGTTATTGATCTCCAATTGCAGTCCGTCAAGTTCTCGACCGAGAAGGCCATATCTATGGATAATGTTCTCCCAGCGGCGCTGCACATTCTAGATGAACATGTGACCGTGCCTCCACGTTCCAGTGTACTGATAACCGTCGGCTCTAAGCACATATGGCAAATTGAGGGTGTCGTCGAAAGCAATCTGTTGCTACTGGACAGAGGACTTTCCGTCGCCAGGGCGGTTGTCTTCCTTTAAGATAGCAATGTCAATGTTCTTCTCACCAACTTCAGCAATGAACACCAGCACCTTAACAAGGGGACGAGTGTGGCGTATATTGACGCTCTTCGTGAAACTAGGTGTGTGCACAGTTTAATAAGTGCCTCAACACCTGAGCCCGACGGACTTACTGGTGTTAAGTATGATATTAACCCAGCATGCCACTTGAGCAGCGAGACAGAGTGCGGGAACTGCTCAAAACCTACCGTGGTGCCTTCGCATCCTCGCCACTCGTCGGGCGGACGCATCTTGCGAAACATCGCATTATTAAAGATGAAAATGCTCCGCCACTCCGACAGTCACCTTATCGAGTGTCTACCAAAGAAAGTGAGGCTATTAGCACACAAGTAAAAGAAATGCTCTCAAAGGACGTTATCCGCCCTTCTAAGAGCCCGTGGGCGGCACATGTAGTGCTTGTGAAGAGGAAGGACGGACCCTTACGATTCTGCTTTGACTACCGTCGGTTAAACAACTTCATTAAAAAGGGTGTGTATCCGCTGCTCAGAATTTACGACGCCTTGATCGCTTATGCAACACCAGATATTTGTCTTCCATGGACTTGAAGTCCGGATATTGGCAAATTGAGGTAGACGAAGGAGACCGCGAAAAGATGGCATTCATCACTCCAGACGGGTTGTATGAGTTTCATGCGATACCATTTGGTCTTTGTTCGGCACCCGCGACTTTCCAAAGGCTCATGGACACCGTTTTTGCGGATTTGAAGTGGCAAACTTTCTCGTCTACCTGGACAACGTCATCGCTTTTGCCCCGTCTTTTGAGGAGCACCTTCGTCGCCTCGAGGAGGTTTTGCAGGCCATAACGTCATCAGGCCTTACACTAAAAGCCGAAAAATTCCATTTTGCATATGAAGAGTTAAAGTTTTCAGGCCATATCGTGAACCAAGAAGGGGTCCTTCCGGATCCCGACAAAACATACGCTATTGCCCATTTTCCACCGCCGCGTGACCAAAAGGAAGCTCGTGGCTTCCTCGGGCTACGCGCGTAGTACCGCCACTTCGTGGAGAATTTCTCTAAGATTGCTTCACCCCCTTACTGTTCTGACAAAAGCGCATGTACCGTTCAAGTAGGAACCTCAGCAGCAGAAGGCCTTTCAAGAGCTTCAACGCCGCCTGAAGTCACCCCCCGTGCGGCGCACTTTGATGAGCTTGCTGACACAAGGGTACACACCGATACGAGCAACGTTGGTTTGGGCGCTGTCCTCGTTCAAGTTCAGCGGGACCAACAACGTGCCATCGCCTATGCCAGCCGCGCACTCTCCAAGACAGAAGCCAACTACTCTGCCTCTGAAAGAGAATGCCTCGCCATTGTGTGGGCAGCTTCCATGTTCAGACCATACCTTTCTGGCCGGTCCTTCAAAGTAGTAACCGATCACGCACTATGCTGCTTGACCAATCTCAAGGATACTTCCGGTCGCCTAGCTAGATGGAGCCTTTGACTCCAAGAGTTCGATATCATCGTCATTTACAAATCCGGTCGTACACACGAAGACGCAGATTGCTTATCTCGTGCTCTTGTGCAACCAGCTCCGGATGACGCTGCTGACGACGATGAAGTATTCCTGAGCCCAATACATATCAACGATTTCGCCGAGCATCAACGCGCCGAACCGAGCTTTGCGACTTCATTCGTTATTTTGAACGTGCCAGCAGCAGAGTCCCTAAAGACTTCAGGCGCGCTTTGTCGTCTCTCTGCATACGTAACGATGTACTCTTAAAGAACAACTTCCCTGCCAACACCAGGCCATATTTGCTCGTCGTCCCCGTGTCCCTACGCAATGGAATTCTTCACGCCTGCAATGACGAACCCGCTTCCGGCCACCTTGGGGTTACTAGAACACAAGCCAGAATTCAAGAAAAGTACTACTGGCCTCGCCTAGGCCATTACCTTGCACGTTACGTCCGCACTTTCCGGGATTGCCAGCGCCGTAAGGTTCCGCCCGTGAATCCAGCCTGATTCCACAAGCCCATTGAGCCGCCTTTGCAAGCGTTTCAGCAAGTCGGCATGGACTTGCTGGGCCCCTACCCCACATCTGGCTCTGGAAAAAGGTGGATAATCGTAGCCACTTACTATATCACGCGTTATGCAGAGACAGCATCCCTTCCGAGTTCATCAAATCGTCTTACGTCACGCTGCTCCACAAGCTTTGATTACGGACAAAGGGGCTGCCTTCTCCTCTGAGCTCTTGCATCATATTCTAGTTTTCAGTCACACCAGTCACCGTAGGACAACTTCTTATCATCCGCAAACTAACGGACTGACGGAATGTCTAAACAAGACGCTTCCAGACATGCTTTCCAAGAACGTGGACGTGGAACATAACACCTGGAACGACGTCCTGCCTTATGTTACGTTCGCGTATAATACAACTGTACAAGAAACCACCAACATGACGCCGTTTAGCCTCGTCTATGGCCGTCAGGTGACGGCAACACTCAATTTCGTGCTGCACCATGACGACGATCACCCGAAGGACGACGTTGCATCCTTCTTAAAACGCGCCAAAGCTGCCCGCCAACTCACACGGCTTCGCATTCAAGACCAACAGGGCCAGGACGCGCAACGCTACAACCTACGGAGGCGGCTTGTTGAATACCTCCCGGGTGATCTTGTCTGGGTTTGGCCCCCATCCGACACCACGGCCAAAGTGAAAAGATCTTGCGCTGCTGTTTCGGTCCTTACCGGATTGTGCGGTGCCTTGGAGCCCTTAATTATGAAATCGTCCCTCACGGGGCTCAACAATCTCGACGCCAGCTCCGCCCCGAGGTGGTCCACGTGGTTGGCCTGAAGCCCTATTACGAAAGGACACACTAACTGTTCTAGCGGCCACTCCTGCGTTCGTGCCGGCATCGGGTCGATGCCTTCGGAGGAGGGGCCTAATGACGCCAGCGCTCGTGCAGACCAAAGCGCCTTTCAAGAAGAGGAGGAAGTGGGAGTGGAAGTGTTCTAGAAGCGCACGTCCCTGGCTACGCCGCTATTGACCCTAGGCCGCTTATTACCAACGTGACAATATGCCAAACAATCTCCTTCATAACCCGCACGGAATAACTGTTTTATATTTAAGAAACGATATAGTGACACAATGTTAAGATTATATACCGGGTGTTTCAGTGAATTTTCAAGTATAGGATTTTTGGGCTAAAAATATGGTTTTTGTGGCATAGCATTACCAGTGTTGGCGGACACTAGAAAACCGGTGTATCATCTTAAGTAAGCTGGTTAAATAATTTTTTTAATAGTTAACTTTAACTAGTATGGCTAGGCACCCAGTCGCAATTAGAGATTTGTAGCCAGTAGGAAGTAATAGCCATATCAGTTCTCAGAAATTCGAAAACGCAATTTGCCCGTGGCGCTCTGGCTGGACAAAATTTGGCTCTCTCGGCTAGTAACGTGCATGGAAGGAGTTGCTTTGCCTGCATGCTTTCGAAAGCGCATGTATTTTCGCCTGACACAGCCAGATTTGATACAGCTACAGGGACGAGGATAATCGCGTTTTCGAACATCTAAAGACTAATATGGCTATTACTAACGACCAGCTGCAAATCTGTAATTGAAACTACTCGCCTAACTCTATTCATTAAAAAGTTAATTTTTAAAACTTAGTTCACCAGCTTACTACTTAATACGATGCACCGGTTTTCTGGTTTCCGCCAAAGTGGGTAGCACTATGCCACAAAAGCCCATATTTTTACCCCAAAAATGCTATTCTTCAACATTTTTGAAAGTGTTCGCAGAAACACCAGGTATAGCAGTTAAAATTCAAAATGAGTTATTGTGGAGCCCACCGCATATTCTACCCGCATGTCACTTCAATCCGTATCATGCCCAACAGTTCTGGAAAAAAGCATTTTTCAAGGGAAACAATATATGAACGCAGTTTTTCATGTATTGTTAGATTTACCTAAATAAACAATATATACGCACATCTCTCGTTGGCAAACTCAGATGTTTTGCTTTTAACGTTGCGAAGGACGGAAGAATTATAAAAAAAAAACATTTGGCTACGCCTCAACAGATTGGATTATTCCGTCCAACATTAATGCAATATGCCAAATTTTTGCCGCCTAGTAAATTACATAATATGAATGCCATACCAATTCTCTACAAATGAGCAGTCACTTTCTTGGAGTAATCGTTCATTGAAACCTATCACGTCGGCCCATAGCTCTCACATTAATAAGAGACAAACAGTGATTATTCACATTAGGTTCTTCCTCAGGGTAAAGTCGTCCTCAATGTCTGTGCGGTCGTTGATCCTGCTGTAGAACATCTTATCTATGAGAATCTTTCGGCATTATCTCCCTTTGAGTGGAAACACTTGAAAAAGATACATCCGAGCTCTACAAAGCTCCGGACATAGATAATGAGGTACAGGGGTCTAAAAAGGCGGTGTAGTGTAACGTTGCAGCTGTAACGTTGTAACTGTCAGCCCTGAGTGCGCTATTTCAGGTGCGACAATACCATACTAAACATTCTCGGTGCATTGAACTGCGTACCGGGCTCAATAGTAGAAGCAGAAAAGCGTGCCCTCTGAGGAACGTGGACATTATACGACAAAACATGCGGCGATTGTCAACCGTGAAGGCCTGCCATGCACTGCTCCGTTTCATGAGAGCGTTGGGCCTGCTTGATAGGTTATGACATTGCCGCACGCTAATTGATTCGTTTTCTTTGTTGCTCCTACTCCTATTCCACTTCCATAACTCTTCCGCGCTTCTCTCAATACATGTTAGACCATTTGTCCCTCTTGACCTCCCTGCCTTCCTTCGCTTCCTCCACCCTCCCTCATACCAAAAGCGCCGTTCTGAACTTTGAAAACTCCCTGCGTGATGTCACGCTATAAGTCGTGCTTCAGGCGGCTGCCCCTACTCTACCTGCGGGGAAAATGTATTTATATTGTTTATTTAGAACATACTGCCATCACGGAAGCCCAAGAATGTGGGAAGACACCGATACAGGCACATTACCTGTGCTATGGGAAACATTCCTGAAACGTGCACTTGGAAAAGGGAAGAGTGGGCTTGCTGTATTATAATTAACGCTGTTGACCATGCAAGCACGAAACCTTGGCTTTGTGATAATTACATGATTCGACGCTGATCGGTGCCATTTCTTAGAAGTTTATGCCATTTATGACAACCATTTTCTTTATCTACCTCGGCCTGCTTTTGATTAGGAAAGGATCCAAGACTTTTCCTATCTAACCCGTTTACTGCTGCACAATTCTTACGTGAAAAAAATAATGTGTATTTTTTTTTGGCTACAGCAAGTTTAATAGAAAGAGGCTTAAGATAAAAGCTAGCACGCTATCTACGAGTGCTTAGTCAAGCAATAGTCCTCTGTAGGATATCCCAGAGCCTCTTGCTACTAAGGACGGCTCGGTCTTCTAACGTTTTTGTTCTTCTAGTTAGGCGTACTTCTGAAGTCGTCATAGTATTTGTGGGCACTATTACAGCTGTAGCATGGACCGCTGGCAGGCAGTTTTAACAAATCGGCACGATGCTCGGCTTAAATCGTCAATTTCGGTGAGTTCGTGCCACCTAGCTGAGTCGGTTCTGATTTCTAACATTAGGAGCGCTCCAGCGTCCCTCGATGTTTCGATCTTTGACGAGCCATTGCAACCGACAGCTCTCCATCCTTCTTGGCTACGTGTATGGGCGCCTTGGCCGCCTTCTCGAGGTCATGTGCAGTGTACACAAAGATGGCAACAGTGGCACAGTCCAGGCAGCTCAATTGCACATACATGGCGGCATCATATCTGGCTCGAAGCCATTCGAAGCGTAGAATAGAGGGATAAACGTTCAGAAGAGAGACGATTTAAATCAAGTACTCCGACAGGTCGCCTCTCAGCACACGCCTCAGATCGCGATGCAGCGATGACGAAGTTGTCGAATACATCGCAGAAAGAGGGTGCTGTATGAGCTTTGCCGCTCGTTCGAACACCGCTTATTTTGGAAATATTTTTCGCCTGGCTACTATTCTTTAATATATATATGGCACAATTAGAATCCTTACGGCTGTATTTATCCGGCGTTTGCAGATGATGTTGGTCTGAATTTTCTTAAAGTGGGATCTAGAACATTAATACTTACTTCAACAAGGGCAGGTGTGAGCTGAGCATTTTAGAGCGCATCTCTTAGACGCCTGTTCCTGCGTGGAGCAGCGTGCCACGGCCTTGGCGTAAGCGAATCCGGAGCGCAGCGGAGGACGAAAGACAGCGAAAGCGAGGAGAGTGCAAAGAGGCAAGCGGACAAGGGGACAACGGTGGCAGCGTGAAGAGCACAGAAGAGTAGTGCGCTCCGTCGTCTACTCTCCCGTGATGTCGCTGATAACGGATGCATAACTTCCGAGAGAATGCGCCGTAGTATCGTGCTCGGCGAGCAAGCTGACCGTTCACCCGACGCGAGGATTATATAGGCTGTGAACTCTGTGCACTATCCATGTCGAAACCCTGAGGTGCCTCCATTCAGCAATATCAGTTGCGTATGCGTTCACCTTGATTTGAGTACCGCAGCGTCGACACTCAGAAATAGCATTTCTGAAAAGCGTAATCGTCTGCTAACATTCCGTAATATCTAATGCCCCATATATGACTGACAGCTGCTCTAGACGCCACAGCGCCGCACGAGCTTTTACCACAGTCCATTAAAGCTTTGAAACAGAAGTAGCTGCCTTGCCAACGAGCAAATCTGTCGCTGATTGTGTAATTGTACAAGAAAACGCTGTATCATGTGCGGTGTTTTCAATGCATGGTACCATGTGCCATATATAAAAAACACGTCTTGCTATTTGTGCTCCATTTTGCTGTATAGCAAGAATACAAGAGCTCGCTCCTGAACGTGCACTTTTATCAAAAATGGTCGTTTTATTTATTTTGCTTCTTGTTTCCTCCTTTTGACAGGGGGCAAATGCCCTATCACGGCGTATTCTATAAAACGCCTCCGGTCACTTCAGAACGCACCAAAAACAATGGCCTCAACGTGAGCAAGACATCAGGTTAGATTTTATTTGCACTGTCTTGGTTGCCAGATAAGGAGCTTATGCGCCTATGGAGCTTATGCGTAGTTTTATTTGTGTCATGTATTCCACCACTGTGAAGTTTGATAACCGCCCTGTGCCTTAGAAGTGTGACTGGTACTTGCTGCTCATATAGGTCAAGGGTTTTTGGTGGCATTTAGTAGTCGGGGCTTGCGGTAGTTAATGTTGCACCTGCTGCCACAAACATTCAATTAGCAAATAAATGAAGAACAAAGCGCTTCGTGGGAAGTCAGTACATAACTGATAGTGTATCCGGCAAAAAGGAAAGGAAAACTAGCACTCCCGGCTACTTCACACCTAAGAGTTACCTAAATCTTCCTGCAGGGAGTAGGCACTTGAAAGTTAAATCATTACATACTACGTATTTTTAGAACTTGGTATTTTGATTGCGAATAGGCGATATGGCTATAATTCCAAATACCTTTGCTTCTTCTACTGCGGCAGTCGCTTTCACTGGTTTTCAGACCAAGAACTTTAATTGCAGCCTATAGTTCGTTTTAAAAGTCAGCTGGCGGCAACGCTTTCTTGAAAGCGTTTTTCTTTTGAATGTTCACATAAAATAATTCTTTTTGCGTCAGAAGTCATTTTGCATTTAGTCGCTGCTAGACTAAACTTGTGTATTCGACAATCAAAGTGACAGCGATAGGATGACTTTTGCGGCCACAATATATACTAACAGTCAAACATTGCACTGAACAGATGATGAGTATGTTGAACTGAATTTCAGAAAGTTTGCGAAAAGCTTGCATTAGTAATGTTTTAACTAGAGAACTTGTGTTGTCGAAAATCTGGACTCGACGGCGTCGTTGACCGCGAGCGGTAAATCCGCGAAAAATCCCCAGAGAAGCAACCCAGGAAGTAGGTGGGCCAGCTAGGTCACGTGACTTTAAGACAGCGTTACACCCTTTCCATGGGACTGTGGCAATACTGCCAACCGTGGCAGGTGGAAGTTAAATTAATGATTGAAGGCGAGAAGGTGCTAGGAAGAGTAGCCTGGATACTTGCCTGGGCTCCCAGCGGTCTATGATTGATTAGTAGAGAATGCGCAACTCCGCATTTAAAGACATTAACCAATTAGCTATCGCGTCATTACCTTAAGGTTTATTAAGTGTCCCCTCCAATTTCCCCAAAATAAAAAAATTGTTCCAAAATACAAAAAAAACATGTTTTGGTACTTATGCCTGAAACCGAAAAGAGCTCCTAGGTTGGCTCACAGTGGTCCTTCTTCAAAGGAAAAGGCGTCGATGTTTCATGAGCCAAAATAGTCGTCTTATGAGGATCCACCAGGCTTTCTTACGAGTGTAATATTACTTGCGCTACAATCACCCTTTCGCTGCAATTCAGCCGTAATACCAATTACTCGTTAATATCATTCCTTGCGGAGCTAACAGCACGCGTTAAGATTTAACTGCAGCGAGCAGAATTGTCATAGAAAGAATATAAACCGGCTGAGTTCTATATGTTCATATTAAACCAAAGATAATAAGCAAGCTTGACATGATTTGTTTAAACAAGTGGAAGTTTATTATAGCAGAATATGAGAAGCTTTTATTCTTCATGTGAAACAGTACAAGTAAATAAGGTTCCCGATAGCTAAGAAAATACCATCAATTTTGAAATTGTACATCCGAAGTGGATAATTTTTTAAGGACTGGAAATTTGATTAACTAGAAATTAACATATTTTGATACGGGTGGGTGAGTTGCTAGTGCTAACTAGAATTTTCACTTTAGATTCGTGATAAAACACAATTGCTCAAGTTGACCATGGCTGAGAGTACGCATCTTTACGCGACTGAGCTTCAGTGAAGTCGTTACTGGTAACAACTCTTCTGCGAATAAACATTTTCCTGTAGCGAGTTGGTAATTTGTATAAATTTTGGAATTGCTATGCATATAATATAATTTAGAATCCTTTGGTAGCATTGCAAGGGAACGTGTATTGTAGTGGTAACCTTGCATTTGTAACATGAACAATGAAAATCCTTCCTCAAGAAGATTCAACCAGATAAGTTTCTTTTATCTTATTATATGAATGAAGTACCAACGTCTGGCTGTAAGTATTAGCCTGAACTATGTCAGAGAAAGCTTTCCTTCCACATTACGAATCTGGCTTGTTATAAAAATACAGAAATTCCGGTTATGAAATACAATAGTCTGGTTACGAAAATATAAAAAAAATTATTAATCTCAACAACCAATTTTTAAGATATCAGAACAAATGTGAAGAACTAATTTCATAAGAGCAATGGTTTAAAGAATGCTAGTTGGTCGTTCATTAAGGCATATGGGCGCGCTAACTTCGGAAAAGACAACACAAAGCGTAAGCGGGCACATTTCTCTCTCTATGGGGGAGTGAGAAACGCCGCAATGATCATGGTAGCGCTCTTTCATGTGTTCAGGGTAGGAGGGAACACTGTGGTAATAATTTTGATTCCCCTACCAAATGTCTGTTCAGGGGGACTATGTCCCCTTGTCCTTCTTCACTACGCACGCTTATGACACAACGAACAGAGCACGACAGGGTCGCAGACACTCGAGCCACAGACTCTGTCTCGTGGTGCATTCTTTCAGTTTTGTGTTTATAAATTGACGCAGCCCTACATCATTAAACTCATGAGAATTTACTATTTAAAAATTGACACCTTAACTAAAATATTCTCGACTAATTCTCTTCGGGCAATTCTTTTCAATATTGTAAGTTTTTGATCTTGTTCTAATAACGCATGTCCATCACGAACAGAACCATGGCATCCCAGGAATTTTCAGCTCGTTTATTCGGATTATCAATTGTGCCTAATCCTTCGTGTGCTCGACTTTGAAAGAATGAAAGGTGAGTATTATAGCAATGCAACAAAATACTTTGTTTTAAACACCTGCCTTTGTTGCAACGCTTCTACAGTTATATACCCATACAGGACTTATATATTCTTGCTTTATTATCTTCCCTTGCCTCAAAGGTTATTTTGCGAAGGTTGGACAGAATCTAAAAAAGGTAGCAGCGGAGGTCATAAGAAGAACAATTCATTGGTTTGTGGATTTTCAGCGACGCGTGAACTATGATTGTAAATGATATTCCTTGCGAAGTAAAAGATCGCGTTGTGGTGTAATTGCACGTCAAAGGAAGTGCGTTCGACTCATTTCACCTTTTATTCTCGTTCTATTGTCACCTGGTGGTGAGGGCAGTCAAGATAGCTAGCAAGACGACGAAAGAACGCTTCCAAAGGAAACTGCTCATCGTTATGACCTGCGCCCACAAGGACCGCAATAACTCGGCCGCGACGAAAACAACCAGCGCGCACCCCGGTCGTCGAACAGAATACGCGCCGCCCTAGCGCCGTACTGAATTTAAAACTGATAATGAACTTTCAATGCACGGCGTACGAATTTACTACAAACATCCTGGAGCAACCTAGAATTGGCTCCGCCTGGATGCTATCAATCGATATAAATCTGGTCGCGTCGTGCATCTCAAACAAAGAGATAAATCCGCGTGTCGCCACGTCTGTTGGTCACGCCAATGACCTAATATCTACCTTTCAGCAGCAAAAGCGACCGAAGCCCATTTCCGCCATGATATTTTGTATTTAAAATGTGCTTTGAATAAGGCGGCGCATGATGCCGTCCACGTTTCTTTGTAGGCAGTTGGAATCGCAGACCAAATTTTCAGTGCAAGTGAGGCTACTTTATCAAAGCGTTTTATTTAATGATTGTGTGGATTGACCAACCACTAATTATCATATCTACAAGAGCTGTTGCTGAAAAGCAGATCTGCTTTTCCTTATTATTACGCTAATTTGCCTGTCAGCAATCGTACCGAATGTAGTGCACCTCTCTAAAAACGCCGACGACATCTGCGCCTCTCCAGGTGCGCGCGCGAGTCCAGCAGTCAACAGCGTTCATTTCTTCATATCTAAGAGCCCAATTCCTCTGCCTTTCAGGAGAAAAGTTTGCATTTTTGGCATTTACCGTAGAAATTATAATGTATTTGTTACTTATTTAGAAGCATTAGGTTTCATACTGCAAAAGTAGGGCCTGGACGCTTGAGTTTTATATATTTTGTAAATACGCCGTCGTTTCCTGGAATTGATTCTAGTACCTTGGTTTCGATTTTTTATCGGCGAGTAACATTTCCTACGAACGAAGCATTGTGTTATTTCTTCGGCTAAAGAAAGTGGCATTCTGGTGCGGCCAAAAGTAAGAGTTTATCAGGGATTTTAGTATGCCTGAGCGTTAGGCATAGCAGTGATAGTTACACAAAATACCCTTATTATTATCACCCGCCGCAGTGGCTTAGTGGTTACGGAACTCGGCTGCTGACCCGAAAGACGCGGGTTCGACCCCGGCCGCGGCGGCTGAATTTTGATGGAGGCAAAATCATAGAGGCCCGTGTACTGTGCGATGTCAGTGCACGTTAAAAAACCGCAGGTGGTCGAAATTTCCGGAGCCCTTCACTAAGGCGTCCCTCATAGCCTGAGTCGGTTTGAGACATTAAACCCCGAAAAACCAATAAACCTTATTATTATTACCTCACAGATCGCTCCGCCCCAGAAAGCGAATGCTATCGCCAATAAAGAAAGTAAAGAAATTAAATGGCCAAATTGCCAGACAAACTTGCAAGTGGAATGAAGTGCCCACTTCATCGATCCGATAATGACAGCATTATAATAAGTCAATGGCTTTGCTCTAAAATTCGTGTTCGAGTTAAGTGAACTGAATATGTAAGGCAACGTCTTATCCATTTCTGCCAGACCAGACTGGCATCATGTAGTGCTCGAGAAACCCAGATCACTACCCAAACAGGATCCATCTCTTGCCACAAATGAACTACTGCTCCGACTACTCTGCAACGATGCAACTCGGTTAGGTCGCTGGTGGCACGTAGTAGCGTTCACAAACTGCTCTTCCAATACTGGTGCGATAGTACACTCCTGCAATTGAGAACTGTAGGTTCGAAGAGACATTTGCACACCTTCCTCGTCCCTAGCACCGCATGGACAGTTAGTGATGGTTCCTGAAGGCAGTGTTCTATTGCTTAAACAAGCGTTCCCTAACAAAGCCAAAGTTGTTGGGAACTCGGCCTGAATATCGTTCTGGTATGAAGGCGATAAACTCGATCCTAAAACCAATCCTAAAGGTGTGAGTGCAAGACTTTGTACGGATTTTGGGGGTCATATGTTTCTGCAGAAATAAGGACCACATGGACACACTTTGCACTCATAGCAAAGCTTTCCCTTTCTCTCCTGTTGTACTCATTTCTTCACTTCATTCTCCTTCCTATATGAAGCGGCTCCAAACGAACAATGCCTGAATAACCTTCCTGTTTTTCAGTTCTCCGATTTTTCGCTTTTCTTGCGCAGTCTTGCGGCTCTTATGTACAGTCTGTAAAAACATGCAATGAAGTGAAGTGCAACGGCAAGCAGAGAGAAAAGTGCCTTTTGTCTCTTTGGTTGAGGTCATTATTCCGTTCGTTCTGTTTTTAATTAGCGCAAATAAATATTATGCACGCTTAAATCAGCGTAAGCTTGTAATGAAATAGCATTCAGTGGCACATTTTTCCCAGCTTCATTTGAAATTACTGTGTGTCATAACGTCATAAGAGCTCGGTGGACACGTTGAGATGATCTGATAACTTCACGTTACCTCTCTAAACAAATCAATAGTTTAATTGTCTCTTGTCGTGGTTGGCATGTTGCTCACAGTCCGGAGGCAAGGTTCGTACCTGGTATGTTGAGCAGGTTGTTATGACGTCAGAAGCTCACGTTACCGCTGTCGACCAATCAGGGGGCCAATCAGTGAAGTTATGTCGTCGCAAGGTCAGCTGACCAGGCATTGGCTGGGTTCATGTGTGACAACACTACTGTTATTTCATAAGCATATCTAGCCGGCGTGTTTGGCACCTCAGCTGTGAAAGTGTTGCCGGAGTTGTGTCAGAATTTATTTCCTAACTTAAGAGAAACAATCAGGGAAGGCGGATCCGGAAGAACTGGTAGGAGAGGCAATGTGGAGGAAAAAAGTGCTTTAAAAACTCATATAAAATAATGGTAGCAAAAGAAAATGGAGCAAAAGTAAAAATTTATAGTAAAAAGAAAGAGCGGCTAGTGTCAGCTTCCAATCTTCTATGCAGGCCATGATCTTCATGGCGGTATGTGTCTTCTTTAAAAAGCAAATAACTTATTTTTTATTACGTGTGTGGCATCGATTTCGTGATTATATATTCATGCATTCCTAACAAACCTTAAGTAATCATAATATATCTTCGCATACGCGACGAATTCTCCATACTTCTAAACGCCTGCCCTCATGCCATCAAACCGAACTGAGGCAAGTGTAGCTACTAAAGATAGGTGGTTACCACAATTGAGCGCCTATTAAGGGAGCACAAAAGAGAAGTACGAAGGTTTCAAGAAATATAATGGACATAATAGCTTTGTCACCTAAAATCATACGGAATCATTCAACGTTAAGCGTAAAAGATGAACACAGGAATGGTAACAATTTATCATAAATTCATTTAGAGAATGTAGGAAAACAAATATTTTATTGATTAGCAAGAAGTTCCTTCCGTAACGCGTGTTTACAAGTAGTTTAGTTTATTAAGGTTTAACGTCCCGAAGCAACTCAGGCTATGAGGTACGCCATAGTGAAGGGCTCCGGAAATTTCGACCACCTGGGGTATTTTAACGTGCACTGACGTCGCACAGTACACGGGCCTCTAGAATTTCGCCTTCATCGAAATTCGGCCGCCGCGGCCGGAATCGAACCCGTGTCATTCGGGTCAGCAGCCGAGCGCCGTAACCACTGAGCCACCACGGCGGGGTGTTTACAAAAATATTTCAGAGAACCCAAGAATCTTTCTTTATTAAGAAATGCGCGATCACACCCGTAGAGAATTATGAACATGACCGTTATGTACGTAGTAAATGATTAAAATGTGGCCAGTATGCTTACGTACCCTTCATACATGCCAATAAGCATTTAATCAAGTGGAAACATCAACAATCAATGGCACAATAAAGCAAGAATATTTGGATGTAATGTGCGAAGGCTCTCCATAATATCAGTCGGGGGTCGATAGCTGCGGCGCTGTTGCACGAAAGAAATGAGGCAGTAATACTCCAACACTGTACGTCAAGCCACAGCTTACATACTCTTCAGTATGCTTACGTACCCTTCATACATGTCAATAAGCATTTAATGAAGTGGAAACATCAACAATCAATGGCACAATAAAGCAAGAATATTTGGATGTAATGTGCGAAGGCTCTCCATAATATCAGTAGGAGGTCGATAGCTGCGGCGCTGTTGCACGAAAGAAATGAGGCAGTAATACTCTAACACTACACGTCAAGCCACAGCTTACATACTCTTCACCCAAACTGAATAAAACTCGCCATACGCTGCCGAGGATTGCGTTCAACAATTTAGAAATGATAATGGCTGACTCGTAAGTAACCTGTTGCATCGATTCGACAATGCCTTCTTACATATTGAAGGTTGCTCGTCTCATCCCCTGACTTGAGACTGTGTTGGCGCTCTTCGCAATCTTTTAATTATCTAGACAAACACGCGAAAAAACTGCGAAACATATCAAATTTGAGAGAGCATTGGTAGCGCCTTAAAGAAGGCCTAAGCATTAAAAGCTTCTCAATTAAAATAAATATATGTAAAGAAAACCAAATTCAGAATCGAGAGCATATATATATGGCAAGGCAGTTGAGTAATAGCCAATACATGTTCAAAACCAACAGAAGATCTATCTCGAGAAGTAGCCATAGATGCAAACCATGTCTCCGAAATAAACTGCGTGTTAACAGCTGTTTGCAGTGCATACGGGATGCGTGGTCCGCTAATGATAAACAGGTTATGATTATCTCACAAGAGGATAGAAGAGGAATTGCTGAACAATTGGGCAGAAATTGGAAGGTTGACTGAAATGTATGAAGTCCAGTTCTGAGGAAAACAGCTATGTAAAGGCAAAAAGAACTGGTTTGGTTTATTGCGGTTTAACGTCCCAAGGCGACTCAGGCTATGAGGGACATGGAAGTGAAGGGCTCCGGAAATTTAGACCACCTGGGGTTCTTTAACGTCCACTGGCATCGCTCAGTACACGGGCCTCTAGAATTTCGCCTCCATCGAAATTCGGCTGCCGAGGCCGGGATTGAACCCGCGTCTTTCGGGCTAGCAGCCGAGCGCCGTAACCACTAAGCCACCGCGGCTGGGCGAAGAAAGAACTGTTATGTAAAATGACAAGGATAAACATTAAGTGACTAAAGAGCAAATACGTTTTCAATGATATCTTTGACAAGGCAGATAATGAGACAGAAATGTAAATTGGCAACAGGTGACTGCGAATATCAGAAAAATGATGGTTCCTTAATGTAACTGAGTCGTTTGCAAGAAATATTTAACGTAGCAGGCTGCCGCCTAAAGTTATGTCGGCAAGCAAGGGAAGGAAAATTTGAGAGATTGGGCGACTATAACTGATTTCATTCAATTTATTTACTCTCATGCCCGATCGACGTTACACACAGGAGAAAGTGACTTACAAAAATACATGAGTAATAGGCAGATTAATTAAGATGATTATAAACAGCAGATTTGAAGGTGTTGGGTACAGCGATGAACGCAACGGAGGCGGAAACGTGGTTTCAGTCCGTGGTGGTCTTTGGAACAAATGAATAGGAATAAAGATGAGTCATGCAGCTTGGAACACCAGCTTTGAAACTGTGGTCCATGCGGTACGAAGAATAGTAGGGATAAGAAAAGCGATTCTTTTTGGTGTTCATTGGCCAAATATATTTTATAAAAAAGGCATAAACGAGAAATACGGCTCCGTAAGGAAAGATCAGGGCGATTCAACGCCTTCTTCATGAGATGATGCATGCGATTGCATGAGATTGACGTATGATGCATGTTACATGAGTCTGCTAACTGTAGTGTTGTGGGAGGGGCCTGCATAGTGCCCTAGGTGTAAAGATGTTGAAGATAATGTTGACTGTTTGTGAAAAGCCCGTCATTCTGGTCCAGCCTGTGTTACACGACTTTTTATTTCGCAGGATATGCCTGCATGCTTCTTGCAAAGGACCAATCAGTGAGAACATCCGTGCCGTCGACCTGCCACCAGATGTTCAATAACGCCTGCAACAGCTCGGGCATATCCGAGCAGATTTACCAAATGAGCTGCAAGAAACCTGAACATCTTAAATGACAGCCTTAGTTGCCTGTGTGCTTGTATAGAACCCTATACAGTAAACCTGCGCAATAAAGTGCTTCATACGAGGATCTATGCGGGTGAATTTATTGCAGCCAGTATGTTCAGATTCCCAACGAATGCACTCTAATAAATATTTCCCTACGGGCTAACTGCTATTTTTGTGCCCAGATGAAGACACTCCACTGCTTCCGTTTCATTATGTTGATTCTTAGACATGATGATTACATCGACCTTTACATAGAAGCTGCACGCTAAGCAGAAATTAGCAAGGCTAATCACGGATTTTGTTGCATGCATTGTAATTACTGTGCCCCTTCCTCCTCATTGAAAGTCTTGCTTTATAATGCTCTTGCTCAGGCTTTTTCGAATATGCTTCCTCCATCTGAGAGCCATACTAATCAATTTATGTTTCTTCGCGCAAAATAATTCGCGTAACAAATATGTCCGTTTCATTCTCTCAAATTATGAAAAAAAAAACTCCAAGTATTACTTTAATGGAACAGAGTTTATCCCTACCGAGCCTATCAATCTGATGAAGCCTTACCCGTGCGTGTTCGTTCCACAAAGCCTATCCTCTTCATTCTTCACGCAGCTATACCATTATCGCTCCTAACCGTCGCTTATCTCGTGGTTGTTCTGCGCTTTGTTGGAGAAGAATGTTTTTATACTTTTTAATCACCCATACTTTGTTGAGTAGAGCCTCGTTCCAGCGGTTATCGCTCGCGCCTTGGATTACGTTTGTTCTTGTTTTTTACTTAGTTATTTTGGTTGTAAAAGCTTTAGTTGATTTTCAAAAAAATTCAAGTTAATTTTTTGCGTACTTTCAACTTCATATTAGCAATTTATGTCCCTAAAGCTTGTTCTCTATATTTCCGCACGCATTTGTTTTAGTGCGGTGTCGTTGGGAAATATCAAAGAAGAGGAATGAAAAGAAGAAAAGAAAGTGAAGGCACTGTTTCGCCTACTCTTACGGCGAATCTATCTAGTACACTATAGCGAATCTTAAGCGCATTTCCAATTTTTGTCTGTTTCGTTTATGTAATTCAATACTCTCTCTAAAGCCGCAGCACTACAGGTCGCCCACAATGCTCTAGGTACGCCGTGAAACAAGGTCGCGTATGTTAAGGCGAAAGCCTTTAATGTCTCATCGTTGTAAGCAGCAGTTGTCGACAGAAATGTCACGCTTTTCAGTTGCTTCAAACGGTCGTGACGTCACTGTGCGGCAATTTCAAACGGGGCCAATTGTACTTTGCCTAGTAACCATGCAACCAATTGAAGGGATCGTATAGTGATGCTCCAAGTAAGTGGGACTGAGCTTAGTTAATTGCTTAATTACTCAATTAGCCTCATTAACTTTCATAGTCAGGCCATATAAATAAATAAAACTGACTAACAAATTGGTCGAGCTCGGGAATCGAACCCCGGTCTTCGGAGTGTGATACGAGCACGCTATCCAGTCCGCCATGCCAGCTTTTTTTTTCTTTATTGCCTGTCTTTGGCTCATGAGATTGCACAACAAAAATACACATAACGCTATATGCATAGGACACTGTCGTGGTCAGCCAGCACGAGACTGGCTTCGTCAGCTTAAAATTCCCGCAACATACACAACGGCTCTAGTCTTGAGAGCCACTCGGGAGGCTCCGCAGCTGCTTTTTGGATTGCAAGAAACCAGTCCATGTTTTCCCGAAAATAAATTCGGGCCGGTCGTGCGTCTTTGTCACAATGGTAGCCTGCCATTCTGGAGCGCCATATACAGTGGAGGCCCAAGAGCATTATGAGATCAAAAGGTGCCCCATCCTCATTATCAGTGCTTTACCCTTTTTAAAACATCCCCTCCCGGGCCTCCACTGTACAAGGCCCTGTACATGGGCTCTGGGAAAACAATATCACAAAGATCATTGTACAACTTTTATGCGAAGCATATTGCTAGAGCTACCACTCACGCCGTCGGCGTGGGACCCCTAGACGTCACACCACGTGACACCGTGACGTCCCACCACGTGACACCGTGACGTCCCACCACGTGACACCGTGACGTCACACCACGTGACACCGTGACGTCACACCACGTGACGCCGTGACGCCCCACCACGTGACACCGTGACGTCACACCACGTGACATCGGATGAGAGAGGCGGCCGCCACCTCGCGCCGTCGCCGTGGGACCCCTAGCCGTCACGCCACGTCACACCGTGACGTCGTCGTGACGATGCCATCGCACAAACGCCGGAATGTCCTCGAGCGGCATTACCGCGCATTTCGAACGCGCGTTCACACTCGGTGTAGGTGAAACGCTCGCTCCACCGGGCAGGCAGACGCGGCTTCCGTGGAAATCCAGGCGCTCACCCAAAGCGCATCTCGGGGTTAGTCGGCGTTCCGCTGTAGCCATGCCGTTGTCTTCCCCCACGACGAAAGCTTCTAGTGGTTGTATTAAAATGGCCAAGTATGCAACCAAGGAAAGCCATGTATTGCTAAGCCTAGCCACCAATATGCTTCGCATCTGACTAGGCTTAACCTTAGCTAAGCCTCAGCCATAATTTTTTTCCTTTTGCTTTTCCACAAATAATCGGTGGAAAAACGTGCCGAAAAAAACCGAACGCTTACTACAATCTCTTTGTAGTAACCAAAAGTTCCACCAGAGAGCTCTTCTGTGGATACCACAAACTCCGGCAGCAATCGCCGCAGCTTCACTTGGCACACGGTGCGCAAGAACGGGTCTGTGACGTCGGCCAGCTCGATGGTTTGGGAAGAACAAAGGTGCGTCTAGTGAATATGGTGTCTTCGCTCACTCCCATCCTCCTCCCTTCCCTTCCGGCGAGGTTTAGGTGTCCACCGAGATATGAGAGACAGATACATTTCCTTTCCTCAAAAACCAATTTTCCGACGAGCGAGGCATAAAACCGAATGGGCGATGGCGTTCTATGGACTCGTGGAAGCGTTGCAAGACGCTGTCGCGTTCCACTCTTAGAGGCGAAGCTTAACATCTTAACCACACATCAGTGACCACACTTTAGGTAAAAGAAAGTGCCCCCCTGAATTTTGACGGGTATCCACCGAGATGTGTGAGACAGTTACTGCGTAATTTCCTTTACTCAAATACAATTTTCATTTTCTTCATTACGGGCCATCTTTGTCTTTCTTCTTCCACTACCACTTCCTCCCTTCCTCTATAGTGCGGTTCAGGTGTCCACCGAGATGACGGAGACTCACTGCGCCATTTCCTTTCCTCAAAAAGCGTTCAAAGGGCAAGGCATCGCGCCGAGCGTGTGGTGGCGTTCTGGGGACTCCCTGGCAGCGCTACAATACGCTGTCGCGTTCCACTCCTAAAGGCGAAGCTTAAACCTCATTAATTAGCAGTTAATTAGTATTCAGGCACAAATCAGTAATTAACCATTACTTGGTGATTTGTCGTCACTTAGTAATTAGTACTCAATTACATGTGACGCCACCAGTGCCACAGAAGCAGTCAAAGTGGTGCTGAAAACGCTTTTGCTTCTACGCACTTTAGATAGTCAAAGTGCCCCCTGAATTTTTTTTTTCTACAGATCGTGTTTTCTTCAATTCAAGACCGTTCTCGAATGTTGCCAGAGTGGATGGTAATTTTTTTGCTCTAGAGTAGCTTATGTGCTTGATTATCTTGATGAAAATAAGAGGGAGATAGATGTAAAGGAATGTTTTGTCAATGATGGAGTGGGCCAGAGCAAGTGCGATGGCGGCTCCTTCCGCCTCTGCAGGCGAATTAGTTCGAATAGTGGCAGCGGCCCCCACTGTGCCGTCTTCATAGGCTGCGACTGCCGTGAAATATCCTGGTTTAGAATTTTGTGCCGCGTCGACATAAAGGATATCGGAGCGGTTGCTGTATGTTTTCGTGTAATAGCTCGCTCGTGCCTGCCGCCTACCGTGATGGAGACTAGCACTCATATTGCGCGGTAGGGGCTTCTGATATATGTGATCCTGCGTGCGCAGAGAAATCATGTAAGGTGTAGGACTTGTTGGGGTGGGAATTGGTGGATTGAGACGTAGCTGTCGCAGTAGGCATTGTCCTGTTTCCGTGCGACTCAGGCGGACTAATTGGTTGGTGCGCTGAGCCTCTATTAATTCCATCACTGTATTGTGGGTACCAGTGGCCAGGAGGCGTTTCGTGCTAACCGTCCGTGGAAGACGTAAGGCAGAGGTGACAGCCGTGCGTATTAGGATGTCTGCCTGTTGTCTTTGCCGCTGAGTGAGTATGTGGTATGGTATGTGATATGTAATGCGGCTAATGATTATTGCATTTGTCATATTGAGGGTCTCGCGTTCAGACGGCCCATGATTGCGTGCTGCCACCCGCCTGATAAGTGCAGCGACCTGTTTGGTCTGTCTCTGCAAGAGCTGAAGGGTGGCGGTTGCATCGAGTGTGTTGTTAATTAGAAGGCCGAGAATCTTCACCTGAGGCACAATGGGCACTGGATTCCCGTACATGTGCAGTTCAATCGGGGGGTCACTGGGGAGGGGTTTCAGCTGCAGGAGTTCCGATTTATTTGGAGAGCAACGGAGGCCTGTGTTTGCTAAATGAGTGGTGGTGATGTCTATGGCAGATTGCAGGATATCCTGGGCTGTTCCAAGGGATCCTCCCGTTGTCCAGAGGGTTATATCATCTGCGTATATGGCTGTGTGGAGCCCTGGGACAGCAGCAAGGGCCTTTGCCAGTGGCGCTAGGGCAATGTTAAAGAGTAAAGGTGATAGAACCGCCCCTTGTGGGGTTCCCCGGTTAGGCAGGGGGAAAGGCTGGGAGGCAATATCCCCAAGGTGGAGGTCTGCCGTGCGCCCCTGAAGGAAGGCCCGAATATATTGCCATATGCGGGTGCCACACCCCGTGGTGGCTAATGTCGTGAGGATATGGTCATGGCTTATTGTGTCGAAAGCCTTATGGATATCCAGGGCCAGTATGGCTCGCGTAGAGGCTGTACGACGCTTATTGCAAAAGAGGGACTCTTTAAGCGCGAGAAGTACGTCTTGCGCCGAGATGTTTGGGCGGAAGCCGAATAGAACGTTTGAGAGAAAGCCTGTTGTTTCTAGGAATGGCTGCAGGCGATTGAGAATGACGTGCTCGAAGAGCTTGCCGACACAGCTCGTTAAGGAGATGGGGCGCAAATTTTGAAGAGTGAGGGCTTTGCCCGGTTTGGGTATAAATCGCATGCTGGCATGGGTCCAGGCTGATGGGAGCGTCCCAGCTTGCCAGTGGTTATTAAAGAGCTCCGTGAGTTCCTGGAGGGAGACATCGTCCAGATTGAGTAGTGCCTTTTACGTTATGCCATCCGGCCCCGGCGCCGTAGAGCGGCGAATACTAAAGAGTGCTCGGCGGACTTCGTTTAAGGTGATGTCGGCATCAAGTTCTGGGTTAGGTGGAGGTAGATTGGGTGGATCTGCCGACTGAAGAGATGTGGGTATATAAGTGTCCCGTAGTTGGCCAATTACGTCGGTGCCCTTTTGGAGCTCTAGTTGTATTAGACGTTGTGTGTTTACTTGTGTTTGAAATTTAGTGGTTGTTGGATCCAAGAGAGCGCGTAGGAGGGACCACGTGCGTTTAGTGCTTAATGTACCCTTCAGGTCGTTACAAAAGGTTGCCCAGTTTGCGCGGGCTAGCGTGTTCGCGTATTCTTCTGCCCCGCAAGTGAGAGCGGCTATGCGGAGTCTCTATTTACGATTGTGTCGCTGGTGACGCCAGCGCTTGAGAAGTCCCTGTCGGGCCTCCCATAGATGAGCCAGATGCGGATCAACCTGCGGTGCCTTAGGGGTATTTTTAATGCTTTTGCTGTTCGCCTGGATGGCCTTCACCAGACGGTCTGTCCAGTCAGTGACAGTACGGGGTTCTGTCGAATGAGTTGCCAAATATGAGCGCAATTTATCCCAGTCAGTGAGAAGCTGCGAACGAGGGTTGAAAATCTTGGATTCATAAGATATAATAGTGGAGACTGGAAAATGGTCACTTCCAAGGCTATCCTGGAGCACCGTGTGAGATTTAACGATTATGTTCTGTGTGGCCCATGTGAGATCGGGTGTGGTGTCGCGGGTGACGCTTGTGCCAATGCGAGTGGGTACGGTGGGGTTTGTGATCAGGCTAAGGTTGTAATCAGCCATTGCGGTAGAAATCATATTACCTTTGGGGGTATCCGAGTTGTATCCCCAGTGCGTGTGACGTGCATTAAAATCACCCACCACAAGAAGGTTTGAGGAACGGAAGGAGCCCAGGATACCCGGAATAACTCTGCCTTTATCTTTAGGATTGCTGTATATGTTAATAATAGTGAGGCCATATGTGTGTCCTGGTGAGCTTAGCTCTATCGCGGTATATTGAGTGCCCTTGCTGTCGGGCGTGTTTGTCGGTGTGCGGTCTAGTACCGGCATGGATGCGAGTGTCAAGATTGCCGTACGTGGTGTAAGGGCTGCCGTGTGATAACCGCGGATATGAATGCCATTTGTTTCCGTCTCTTGCAGAGCGATGACATGGGGACAGAGGACAGGCTCTGAGACAGTATACTCAAAGCGTTTTCCATTCTTCCCTTATTCCTTTACATCTATCTCCCTCTTATTTTCATCAAGATAATCAAGCACATAAGCTACTCTAGAACAAAAAAATTAGTGGCGGACTCTGGCATTAGGGGTTTTCCGCGACGGTTTTCGATGGGTTGCGGACGAGGCCGGCAAATAGTTGCTCTTTAACTCCTCGCATAAGCAGCTTTACTTTTCCTTCTTGCTTCATGTTTGCGTCGGCACGCCGGAAGAGACGCCTTATCTCCTCAGTGTACACTGCAACTGTATCGTTTGGGTGTTGTATGCGAGACTGTAGCAGCTGCTGGGCTCTCTCGTTTCTCACGACGTTTGTGAAAGTCTTGAGAAGCTGCTCCTTGGAGGTTTCCCAGTTCTTGGGGCTAGCTTCCTCATTCTCAAACCAGATTCTTGCTGGTCCGTCCAAGGCGAAGAAGACGTACTTTAATTTCATGGAATCGCCCCAGTTGTTAAACAGAGCTACACGGTCGAACTGTTCCAGCCATTCTTCGGGGTCGGTGGCAGGCGAACCCGGTCGAAAAATCCTTCAAAGTTCCTTCAGGGAGCCAACAGGATTCTTGACTGTCACCTCTACATGCACCTGATGGTCCTGAAGGAATCTGCATGGATGCTCTGTTTGCAATGGCGCGACTCTGACGGGGCTGAAGGCATCTCCATTAGCAGCTCTGTTTGCACGCACCGGCGCGGCTCTGACGGTGCTGAAGGCATCTCCGTCAGCCCCTCTGTTTGTACCGGCGTGACTCTGACGGTGCTGAAGGCATCTCCGTCAGCAGCTCTGTTTGCACCGGCGCGTCTCTGAAGGTGCTGAAGGGATCTCCGTCAGCACGTCTGTTTGTACCGGCACGACTCTGACGGTGCTGAAGGCATCTTCATTAGCAGCTCTGTTTGCACCGGCGCGGCTCTGACGGTGCTGAAGGCATCTGCATGCAACTGCTCTGTCTGCGGGCGACGTTAGCTTCGACCATCACCGGCATAGCTGCGAATCGCTTCGGGAAAGTTATAATACTGGCAAGAAGCTTAATTGTACGTTTTAATCGGTTTGTGTAGCACACACCTTGTAGTACCAGCACAACCGCTCACCGGTGGAGATTTATTTGGCCAGAAAGCACCTTACGAAATTAGCGGGGACATATCTGAAACACACGTACGTATGCTCAAACACATACAATATTCGTGCAAATTGCATGATTCTTGCAAGCACGCATTAAGTATATGTGAGCTGCGCGCCCTTCCGATAGTGCCTGAAAATTCTTTGCACGGAGGCCATGAATCGCTGTAGAGCTCGCGCTCTCGATTATATGCTTAGCTTTCAAGGATCATCCGGCCGGCTTCACTTGATCCTGGCTCATTTTCGGCAAAACTGTACACATATCATATATCAATATTGGACGGTAAACGTTGTCTCGTAGTGAACTTGACAACTGATGCGTACCAACCAAGCGGTTCGCATAACTGAAGTACTTCTGCGTTTCGTGCGAAGCATGCAAAGACGGCCGGCCGCTATTCGGCTTTGCTGACTTTTCTTCACTCGTCCTCGGCGCAGACGATTCCAGGCGCACGGCATAAACTACGGCCAGGTGAAAAAAAATGTGTGTTAGCTGCGCAGTTAATTTTAATCTACGGAGAACCATCAATTGAGGCGAATGAATTTTCAAAAGGTGCTGCACAATTAATTCTAGCTTAACGCGTTTGTGCGCGTTGCGCGCAAAAAGTAGAGCAAATGTGGTATCGGTACGTACGTCGATCATACTTCATACTCAAAACTGATTATGTTCGACCTTTCCGCTATGCATATGCTGCGCACCGCGTGCAGTGAACCCGCCCGCTATCAGGGCAGATCTGCCTATCTGATAGCCAGTACACGTACGCATGTTTATGTGCGGCATACACCGGCCAGGAACTGCGCCAGTCGGAATTAACTTTTTCTACTACGCATAGCCTTCCCTAGATCCTCGATCATCCTTTCAGCAAGGTGGAGACGCTGCATGCATGCTCGATCGTCCAGAGCTTCCTCGATCGGGCAACGAAACCAGTGCCCATATTCTACGCGGGGGCGCGCGCCCGCACCGATTTTCGTAGTCACGAGGAATTCATACGCCAGCGCACCTTTCAGTCGGGGATTAAGGTGACTGAATGCAGCGCACAGCGCTATAAGCGCGGCAAAGACGTGCAGCGAATTGCTCGCGCTGAACGACAGCGCAAATATATATTTTTTTTTCCATGGCGCGACGTTTGTGTTTAAATAATTGTCACCAAGCAGGAAAGCGCCCTGAACTTGCATTGACTGTTGAAGCCAAGCGCAGTGAGTACACTGAAGTCCCCTCGAGGCATCTGTGTTGTCATGAGAAGCCGCACAACTCATGTGCGGCTCTCCTTCAGTCTTTATCTCCCAAATTCCCCTCCCTACGCAGAGTAGCATGCCAGCGATATTGAAACACCGGCTAAATGGTCTGTATTTCATTAAAGAGTCTCTCTCTCTCTGGCGATGTGTATCATTGAAAACATTAAACTCGCCCACCTAGCACCGCGATGTCAAGTGAACATATTCCTTGACGCTGGATTCATGATCTCTATGCAGTTAATTCCCAGCCCCCTGTATGTCACATTAAGTGAATGGGGATTAACCATCACATCACACCAACTGGCCAGCTCCACTGGCTGGAGGACCTTCTTTGAAAGGCATTTGCGTAAAAATTCTTCGTATCACTGTAGGGTATACGGCAACTTAATTGACAGCAGTAACAGAATTTTGGTTCCCGTAACACACCCATGGAACATGTAACGCTGCATCAAAAATAAGTGCAGCCAGTTTTGAGGCTTTGAGGTTTTGAGGATTGTTTTCGCAATCACTCTCCGAAGGTACCATTCCAGACGACTGGGAAGTGGGGAAGGTCGTTCTCGTCCACAAATCAGGTAGTACTGATTCACCTCTTAATTATCGCCCCATTTCATTAACAAGTGTACCGTGCAAAATCATGGAACATGTCATTTACTCTCAAATCATGCAATTTTTGGATTCAAATAATTTCTTCCATTCATCACAGCATGGATTTCGCAAGGGGTTCTCCTGCGAAACTCAACTAGCCATTTTTCTACATGATATAAACGCCAACCTTGATACTAACCTGCAAACTGACTCCATTTTCTTAGATTTCGCTAAGGCATTCGACAAAGTACCTCATCAACGCTTGCTTCTTAAACTCTCCCAGTTGAAGTATACATCCGAACATAATTGCATGGATTAAACCTTTCCTCACGCATCGCTCTCAGTCCGTCGTCATTAATAACCAACTTTCCAACCCGCTTCCAGTAACCTCTGGCATCCCACAGGGTTCTGTTCTCGGTCCTTTGTTATTCCTCATATACATTAATGATTTACCCCAGCATGTCTCTTGTCACATCCGCTTATTCGCCAATGATTGCGTCATTTATCGCTCAGTGACTAACCATTCTGACCAAGAATCCCTTCAGGCAGACCTGCGCCATGTGCAAGACTGGTGCTCCCAGTGGATGATGATGCTCAACTCTAACAAATGCAAGTGCATGTCCTTTCACCGCCGTCGAAATCCTCTTGTTTTCAAATACACAGTCTGCAATTCCCCAGTTGACCTCGTCTAGTCATATAAATACTTAGGAGTCACCATTTCTAATGATTTATCTTGGCGTTTGCACGTGACTAACCTGATATCATCTGCTAATAAAACACAAGGTTTCTTAAAACATCACCTACGGGAAGCCCCACAACACGTAAGACTACAAGCGTACATCTCATTCGTTAGAACTAAACTTGAATACCCATCACCCATCTGGAGCCCTTATCAAGAATATTTAACACACGCTATCGAATCTTTTCAAAACAGGGCTATCAGATTCATGCACTCCTCATACTAGTACGATGTCAGCATATCATCCCTGAAATCGTAGTCAGGTCTAGCTAATCTTTCTAGTCGCCGTCGCATAGCCAGTCTTGTCCTGTTTCACAAGTTCTTTTATTCACCACTAAAACAAGAGCCATACATTTGCGCACTTCCACAATATAGGTCCCACCGCATCGGTCGATCATTCTCTTCCAAGTTTTGCGTCCAGGTGGCCGTACCACTGTTTTTGCCAACTCATTTTTTTCTCGTGCAGCAGCTGACTGGAACGGCCTTCCCCATAATATTACTGCCATAACATGTTCATCATCATTTTCAAGCACTGTTGATTCCTGCATTTCGTAAACCCCAGCCCTTATGTAACACCCTGGAAAAGGGTCTTTAAGGAAAATAAAGTGATGCGATGTGATCTACAAACATGATTTATTACACACACTAGGCCACAACAACAAAGCAGAGGGAGTAATAAATGTTGGACAGGAACGTGCATTATTCTTTACACTTAAAAGCAGCAAACATTTTAAACATATGAAAAAACAAGGATGACAAAGCATCATACTATCAGGCTGCAAGGCCAGGTATATCCTTATGTCTAGAGACCAGATTTTAGGCAAATGCCTATTTTTTCCAAGGCATCATAGGCGCACCATTTTTACATATGAGCATGAATTAGGCGTTCACGACATGTTTAATACACATTTGATGGTGCCATAAATGCCTATTTTGGGCGTCAGCGCCTATAAATGCCGATTTCCAACGTTGGTGCCTAAAAATGCCCTATTTTGAAGAAAATGGCCCTGATATACGTTGTGGTTTTGTTTTCAGATTCTCTTTGTTTTCGAATCCATTTCGGTTTCGAGTTGAACCCACACATGGCAACATTAAATGACTTCGTCACTTGGGTGTGGTGAACACTACTCCAACGCCGACTGTGTAGACAATGTCAACCACATCAGCCAAAAATATCGAAATAAACTTTTTCCTGTTTCTGCCGTTTTTTAGTTACAGCTTGTAAACTCTGGCCGTTAAAATGGTAGTTGACCAGATGGTGCTACATTTTGGAAAGTACATGAAGTACGTAAGTTTCGTCCACATAATTCCCAGTGGGTTCGAGTTGAAACCAACTGCAAATTGTTCCATAAGCTGGCTGGATAAAGTTTAACTGGATAAAATTTGCCATATTGGTAATCTGCCTTATGATCATTCCTTGTGCCTCATCTGCATGTCATCCTAATCAAATAGCCTTTGGCGGCAGTTTTCTTGGAGCAGGCCGCACTGCACAGCTGAGAGCCGTGCCAGTCGTGCGTGCATACGGAACACATTCATGCACTCAAACAATGTTTGATGCTTGTATGAATATCACTCTTTTGGCGTCACTCCTATGTCATATTATCTCAACCCTTCAATCGAAATGGTTTCCTACAAGCACACTCCTGTAACATCTGTTGGTGTGGAGCATTCCTTTTCAGCTTACAAGCTTGTTCTCAATGAGAAGAGGCACAATTTTGAGCCCACCAACATGGAGACGTTGCTTGTGTGCTACTGCTTTCATGACTTTAGCAGTGATTACTATATGAACGGTGTTTATTTATTATGAATCCCCAGTGGATGTACGTAGGCCCGTGCTGAACTATATAATTATTTTCGGCATATAAAGCATCACCAGCACTAAGCGGCTACATTTTTAGCATCTCGTAGTTATGGTTTCCAGACCCTTTTAATAGCAAGCACCATTTTAAGTCCGCGTGACTTCCAACACTTGGAGCCACTAACTATAAAACGCAGTTTACACAAATGGCGGCACATTTATTAATGTTAAAGCACCGTGCATGCCTGCAATAGATAAGTTTATTTCCTATGAGGATGACTCTGAACACATGTCGGATGCTTTAAAGTCACATTTGCGTCAATTGCTAAATGCACGGCCTCTTGTTTTACTATTGTGCACGACAAGCAAATTGTTTGTTTCCAGGTATGCCAACGCATTTTAAAAGGCTTTGTAACCATCTATTTTGCTCTGCTGAAGCATGCGTGTTGTACGAAAAGCTTCACGACAGCTTTAAAAAGAGTGCTTCTAAGGTTCGCACACAATGGTTAAGATCTCAAATCATTCCGGCTGTTTTTACTTTATGGCAGATATTGCATGCTGATGTTCGGATCTGATAAGTGCAATTTTGATGCAGTTTATAGTGCCTATTTTTCTTTTTAGGTGCCTAAAATCAAATCTTAACCACCTATTTTTGGCGCCTAAAACATGCCTTCTTGGTGCCTAAAAATCCGGCCTCTACTTATGTCTTATAAATCCCATCAACAGACTTTGTCAGCATACATGGCAATGTGTTCTCTCTTGCATTATTTGCACTAAATACTTTTTTTTATTTATTTATTTTTTATTTATAGATACTGCGATCTTGTACAGATCATAGCAGGGTGGGACAAAACAAAATACAAGCATATAAACACACACAAATTCACAACATTTACAGGCACTTTTCAAACAGAAGTAAAGAATTTTGATTAACAGTCTCGCTATTAAGTTTGTTCCAATCAGTAATTGTCCTCGGAAAAAAAGAATATTTAAAGCAGTTATTTCGCGCGTTCAAAGGGGTGATTGTTAACGCATGCCTTTGTCTCGTGTTATAACCTGAGGAGTAAGAAAAATAATTAGAGGTATCAACTTTATAATGTCCTTTTATAAGCTGGAAAAAAAACTTTAATCGACAAACACGATTGCGCTCAGTGACGGGGGGTAACCCACTTCGCCTCACGAGCTCACTTACAGATGCACGGCCATATGAGTTAAAAACAAATCTAGCTACTTTATGCTGTATTCGCTCTAATTTCTGAATGTTTGTTAACGTGAAAGGGTCCCAAATGATTACGGCATATTCTAGTAACGGACGGATGAGGGAATTGTACGCCAATAGACGAACACTAGATGGGGATGACTTAAGGGAGCGCCTCAAGAAAAATAGTTTCCGCATTGAGTTTGCTACTACAGCGTCTATGTGTTTTGACCACGAAAGGTTGTTAGTAATCCATAGGCCCAAATATTTATACTCTGTCACTTCTAATAATGATATGCTGTTAGTACCGTACACAAAATGAAGAGGCATTTTCTTGTTTGTAATTTTCATGAACACGGTTTTTTCAAAATTAATGCACATCTGCCATTTGTTGCACCACGCAACCACCTTCTCTAGGTCATTATTTAGACGCACCTGGTCGTCAACTGAAGACACCATTTGATACAGGACACAGTCATCCGCGTACAGCCTCACGCGAACTGAAAGATCTGCCACAATGTCATTAATAAACAACAGAAATAAGAGTGGTCCCAAAACAGATCCCTGGGGGACGCCAGACATAACCCGGACACTGCTAGAAGAAATATTGTTCAGAGTGACGAACTGACATCTGTTCGAGAGATAAGCTTTAATCCATGCAAGTATCCTGTCGTTTTTAATGTAATAACTTAATTTATGAATTAGTTTGTTATGTGACACCTTATCGAATGCTTTACGGAAATCCATGAATATTGCGTCTGTTTGTTTTCCCAGGTTAATCGACTGAGCAAAGTCATGCACAGTTTCAACTAACTGTGTACTTGTGGAAAACCCACGCCTGAAGCCATGCTGAAAATCGGTAAGTACTTTGTGCTGTTCCAAGAAACCTAATATATGTTTATGAATTATATGTTCTAAAATTTTACATGACGTGGAAGTTAGAGATATGGGTTGGTAATTCTCGATGTGTGCTTTTTTTCCGGTTTTGTGCAGAGGTTTAATCGCGGCTGTCCTCCAGTCATCCGGTAAAGATCCGTCATGTAAAGATCTATTGAATATTACTGTCAAGTACTTTGCGCACCACTCCGCATAGCGCTTCAAAAAAGTGTTTGGTATGTTATCGGGACCTGCTGATTTTTTGACATCAAGGTTCAAAAGCAAATTACAAACACCAGTCTCTGAAATTACAACACCAGATATGGCAGGGAGTGCTGCAGAAAAGTTGGGCAGGCATCCATTATCCTCTGTGAATACTGACTGAAAAAATTTGTTGAACGCAGAACAAACAACAGCCTCATCACGCACACATTTGCCGTCTACTATGAATTCGTTCGTGGAAGAAGATTTGGGCGTGATTTGGCGCCAGAATCTCTCGGGAGACGTTTTAATGAACGAGGGCAGGAGCGTTCCGTAATACTTTTCTTTGTCGCAAATTATTTTCTGCTTAAGTTCCTCTGAAATTGCTTCCACAATTGGTTTTAATGATGAATTCCTGCTTGATTTCTTTTTTAACCTTTTAAGCCTTCGCTGCAAGCGTAACGTCTCCCGAGAAATCCAGGGATTGCGGTACACAGACTTTTTTGCAATTTTGGGAACGAAACGGGCAATACAATGGGAGACGATCATTTTAAAAGTGAGCCATAGGTCATTCACACTATCAGTGCTATTCCTAAAATTCTCATAACATGAATCAAGCATGTCCAGAATAGATTCGTCTTCCGCACGCGAAAAATTGGGAAAAAATTGCACGCTAGTTTGACGATCTGGGTACACATTTGACAAGCTCAGCAGCACAGCTTTGTGATCGGATATTCCGTTTGTGACTTCACAGGCTACGAAATTGCGGATGGCACCACTGACAAAAAATAGATCTAGAATTGATCCCGCGGCTCCTTGCATTCTCGTAAAATTATTTACTACTTGCAGCAGGTCAAATGTGAACACAATGTCGAGCATTACAGTATCAGCATTATTAGCAGAGAATGATGAAAAGGTGTTCCAGTCAATATTAGGCAAGTTGAAATCACCAGCCAGTATTAGTCTATCGTCTCTTTTTACATGGCATTGTAAATATGCTCTTAAGTTTTCCAAGACCGCAACCGAAGAGTTGGGAGGCCTGTAAAAAACACCAAGAACAAAGCGAACCCTGTTGATGTATGTTTTGCAAAATATAGCTTCAATGCCTTGAGCATCAGGCATCCTGAAAAGTTGCAATGATGATTTCATTAAAATTGCCACTCCTCCACCTCTTCTGTCACGGTCACTACGAAAAACCTTATAATCTTTAGGTACAAATTCACTGTCAAATATTTCATTGCTTAGCCAGGTCTCGGTAAGCATGGCAACGTCCGCGTCATGTGAGAACAGCATGCCTTCGAGTTCTGCAGCTTTGTTTACGACGCTGCGACAGTTTATGTTAAGGATTTTGAAAACCAGACTGTTCCCTTGTTGGTGTCACTTTTGGTTCCTCGGGATTTTATACCGAGTGTTTCTTGCATTATCCCATCCGAACATGTTACCGTCGATGTTAAGCTTGTCAAACACCAGCTTAACCTTGGCACCATTGCTCTTTTCCCGAGATGCGCTTTCCCATAACTTTTTTCTGACGTCACGAATTCTTTTTGAGAAGTCTTCACTAACCGAAAACTCTGTGCCTTTCAACTTCGGGCATGCCTTCATTATTGAAGCCTTTTCTCGGTAGTCACTCAATTTTATGATGACAGGGCGATTCTTTGTTGATTTCATACCTATTCTGTGGCACCTTTCTATACTGTTTATTGCCACTCCTAACTTCTCGTCAAAAATTTCCCTTGTTATTTTCTCTCTAAGCTCTGCTTCTGATTCTTCATTCTCTTCGTTTATTCCGAAAATAAGTAGGTTGTTCCTACGGCTCCTGTTTTCCAGGTCGTCTGTTTTATTTAACAGGTATGTAATGGTGTCTTCCATTTTAGTTACAGTCGACTTCAGGTCCTGCAATTCCGTTTTTAAAGTATTGATCGTTGCTACCTCATTTTCAAGACTTTTAATCCTATCTGTCAAGCCATCTATCTTCTCTTCAAAAGAACCCTGTTTTGCCAGAATGTCGTTCACAGACGACGCCAGGGTGCTTTGGCCCAAGAGTAGCTGCTGCAGCATTTCCTTTTCTGTCATATCTGGGCCTGGATTTGATTCTATGTCACCACATTTTAACAGATCGTCTTGGAAAGAATAAACGTACGACAAAGCATTTTTTATACACAGTGGGCAGGGCAGCAGCAACAGAAAGCGGTTATCGCTACGATAGCAACTGGCAGATAAATAGTTACCAACCTGCGCAATGAAGCAAAATGGGTTCCTGAGCATTGTGCTCGATGTGCTGCTGCCGAGCCCACTGGATGCCGGCGGCGATGAGGAGCTTTTTATATAGGCGTCGATACCCTCGTGATGTGACGTTCCCAGTGATGGCGCAGTCGCAGAAACGGTGGTGATAGGCACGCTGGGGTGGTTAATCAAGCAAAGGGTGGCACGAGCTGGAGTCTCGAAGCAAACGTCACTTGCTTGATATGAAGGCACTTCGAAGAAATCATAACCGAGGCATGATGGCTGTACGGGCAGCAAGGCGGCCAAAACCTGCGCAATGAAGCAAAATGGGTTCCTGAGCATTGTGCTCGATGTGCTGCTGCCGAGCCCACTGGATGCCGGCGGCGATGAGGAGCTTTTTATATAGGCGTCGATACCCTCGTGATGTGACGTTCCCAGTGATGGCGCAGTCGCAGAAACGGTGGTGATAGGCACGCTGGGGTGGTTAATCAAGCAAAGGGTGGCACGTGCTGGAGTCTCGAAGCAAACGTCACTTGCTTGATATGAAGGCACTTCGAAGAAATCATAACCGAGGCATGATGGTTGTACGGGCAGCAAGGCGGCCAAAACCTGCGCAATGAAGCAAAATGGGTTCCTGAGCATTGTGCTCGATGTGCTGCTGCCGAGCCCACTTTGAAGCATAAATGTTCCAAGAATAAAAGAAACTTTAAGATTAGTGTAATATTGTCACGTAGTTGTGATGGCTGCAGTTTGGCAGTCAGGTAGACAGCAAAACGGCTTCCAAAGAAACACTGTTGGGCTGTTTCACACCCACAAAGAACTGAACGACTCGGCAGCAGTGTAGCAACAAGCGTGCTTGGCGGTCGTCGAAGACAATGCCTGCCGCTTGTGGCCGTGCTGAATTTATAACTGACGACGAACTTTTGACAATGTGACAATATGGAGCAACCTCCCGTCACAATCTGAAGATTGGTGTAATTGCTGCTAACTGCAATGAATTTCATGGCCACAAGTTTGAAAAAAGTTAAACACACTGAAGAGCTACCTTAAAGGAATACAAAAATAAAAATACACTGAAACTACCTTCATAAACTGCACATCATACATCACTACCAGATCAATCTCTTTCCTTCTGGTTGGGCACTTCACACAAGTATGAAACATTATTAATACTAAAGAAAACACATTGCAGAGACACATCATCAAGGGAGTGCAAACAATTATTCTGATCAGCCGGTGGGTGCTGACACTGCATGATATGTAGGACATCAAATACAAGTGGTGAAACAAGAAGCCTTTGGGAGTGAAAATATATACAGCCTGCAATCTCATAAGTTCCAAGTACATAACAATATGAGCCGTCTACCATTTTAACATAACAAGAGCTGGTCTTTTTTGGAGTCAAATAATCCGAACTGTGTATAATAATGCTGCCAATTTGTGCTCGAAAGTACCTAGACATCTGAGGAATGCAGCCAAAGTGTGAATTGAAAATCATTTTTAGCTGCTCGGGAAATGAAGGAACAGGGTGTGGCACACCTAGAGCACATGTCTGGTAGCTGTTTGTGTGCTAAGCGCCAATATTTTTCTTGGCAAAAGCCAAATGAGCTGGGAGCTCCAAATTTCTTTCTGAGCTTCGATAGCACTGCTGCATTATGCACCGTTCAGCGACCTGCATAGGCACCAGCTTGGCTGCTGACACAAGCCGCAGTGCACGGCCAATCCCATCTTCAAAAGGAACCGTGGACACACCCCATAATAGGCCAAACATGCGCGTAGCCTTAGAAAGGTGCAGCAGCTGGTGAACATTATATGTCATAGCTGCCTCACCATAGAGCCTCGCTGCTATCCCTAGTAGCACAGTATGTAACTGCAACGTTGCCACAACATTGCCAATGTTGTACTATGTTGTGCTAACACTCTTCAACATTAGATAATGTTGCTGCAATGTTACCAAGCAACTTGCTGATAACGTTGCTCTGAAGTGGTCTTTTCACATTGCAGCAATATTGTCAAATGATGAATAAATGTTGAACCACATACGATGGCATTGCTATAACATTCATGCTATAGGTTAATTGTCTGCCCTCTCTGGCTATTTCTGAAGCCCAAATAGAAAAGTCGGTACCAGATCACTTCCCCTCACCGTGAGAGTATTAATTTGTTTATTAATTTTTACTTCGATTGCAAGTTTGCATGTGGTGTGTATGCAAATGGTGACACTAAGGTAGAAAGATATATTTCTATCTTAAATATTTTTAAACAGCTGGAATTACTTTGTTTTTAATTAAATAGGCAGACAAAATTAAAACTGCCGAAGAAATTTAGTTCTGGTTTCACTGACGCCCTGCAGTCTAATGGTCCAAATCCAAATCCAAACCGCGGCTACTCGCGGCCGCGCCGAGAGCCAAATTCCAATCCTGCGACGTGCGCTGGTCCGAGAACTCGCGTGTCAGCGGCAGTCATGGCAAGGTTTTCACGTTTTTTGTTCTTCTAGTGCAGTTTTTTGGCGGTCGTCGTGCCCGCACTGCTGTGTTTCGTTGTGGTTTCACTGGAATTCAGCTGAAACAACAAAGGCTTGCCCAGAGGATGACCTCAATGGTGAGTGATTTCTAGACTTGCATTGTTGTGCTGTGACCTGTGTTGGTTGGCACAAAGCCAGTAGTGTATATATGTTACCCATGCCCTGCGTGATAGTTTGATAAAGTGCTACATTCGTTGTATCATGAAGAGAATGAAGTGTTCGCTAATCGAGGTGTCCTTTCGGCAACGACGCCGAAGAACAGCAGAGGCTGTTCACGACGAACTAGAAAACTGTTTTCGTCAAGGGCACCCACGATGGTGAGAGCCGGCTTTTGCGGGTACGCATCACGAAATGCTACCCTGTTTGGCAGTTGTCAGTCTTGATAATGGTCATGGCAGCAGATTGTGCTCAACAGGAGCAGAACAGTTTCAAGATGCCTTTTCATCGCATAATGTTATTTTATCCTCTTTATCAGCGCCGGTCGAGGACGCAGTTGAAAGCCGCAGTTCTCACTTGTCAGATTTTAGCACCGCTAGCAGCATCCCTGACATAGAAAGTGCAACGTAAGAGTTGTCGCGAATTTCTGACAATGAGGAGTTGGTGGGTTATGAAGATAGGATGACACCTGAGTCTGGTTCCGCTACTCAATGTCTAGATCACGGCTTGCGCGTGTGGGCAATTAATAGCCAATTGCCTGCTTCTCACCTGCATTCCCTGCTTAAAGTGCTGAAGCCATTCCATCCAGAGTTACCCACGGATTCTAGAAAATTACTAAAGACGCAGAGGCATAGTGATCCAGCAGTGATGAGCGATGGTCATTACCACTACTTTGGAATTTTTCGTTCTCTGGAAGAACAAGTTGTGCATGTTCCTTAACGTCTGCACTTTGTGCGAGGGCATTACACCAGTTCTCATGCATTCTACTGGAAGATAGCATAGATCCAGCGACATTGTAAGCAAGGAACCAGAATTTATTCTTTCACTTAACACTGACGCTGCTGCATCATGCCAGTAGTGTAGTATTTGCCCTCTCATTCTTAATCAGATGTATACTCTTATAACCAACATTTATGGGACTGTGCAGCGATTTGCACCAAGGGTAAGAAAAGTGAAATATTCATTGGAATTCAATCATCCTTCATCATCATCAGCCGGACTATACTCGCAGCAGGGCGACAGCCTCTCCCATATTCCCCAAATTAGCCCTTTCCTGTGCTAGCTGCATCTACTTGACCCCTGCACCCATCATCAGTTTGTGATCTAGCTTATGTAGCCCACGAAGAATCGGCCGTTAGCAACTATGCCTTTCAAATTGTGCACAGCAGTGAGGCTGAAAAAGACTATGGGCTGGGCCTGCCCTCTTCGCTCGGTTTACTTTGTCGGCCATCCGCCATGGCACAATTGAGGGAAGACAAAGGGAGTGATGTGCAACCAGCAGTTCTGGCAACTGCTGCAGTGTAACGGAAGGTTACCTCCAGACCTGTTCTTCATGGTGACGTTGTGCCTGCGGGCGCGCTCATTGAAACATTTCCCGGTTTGACCCACATACACTTTGCCGCACGTCAAGGGAATCTCGTACACAACATTGGCAGTGCATTGTGTGTACACGGTTTGATGCTTCATATTACAGGCCTTCTTAACACGCTTCCTGGTCACCGTCGGACATAATTTCGCCAGTTTGCAAGGAGCTGAAAAAACCAGCCTAACCCCGTGACGAGACGCAACTTTCTTTAAATTGTGTGAAAGACCATGCAGGTAAGGTATAACCTGCACAGGTTTCCGTTCTGTTTGATATTTAGCATGCTCCGAGTTTTTAATTTTTTGTAAAAGGTTTTCAGACATGTTGGTGACCAGATTTGCAGGGTAACCTGCAGCAGAAATTCGGTCGATCTGGCACTGGAAACTTTCACTTATCTTGTGGCCGCAGGATTTTTCTAATGCAGATTTCATGCAAAGAGATACTATGCCAAGCTTTACCAGCTTGGAGTGGGCACTATCATAGGGCAAAAGTGACTTCTTTGAGTGCGGCTGATAAGACCAACACACATGATCATTTGTAAAAATAAGCTGTAAGTCAAGAAACTGGAGTCGATCATGATCTGCTCGTTCATGCGTGAATTTTAGACCCCTCGATGAAGAACAGAAGGTAGTGAGAATTTGGACTACAAGTGTATCAGCAGCACAGTATGAAGGTGCGTTAAGAAGGACAAGATAATCGTCGACGTATCTGAAAATACGTGTTATCCCTGTGTCCTTCAAGCTAGCTTCAAGGCGCCGGTCAAATGACGCCAGAAAAATTTCGCATAAGACCGGTGCGACTGAGGAACCTATACAAATTCCGGCTTTTTGCAAGTAAAACTCATCCTGGAAGCAAATAACAGTGGAATCCAAATAAAACAATAGTAGGTCCAGAAATTTTTCAGTTGTGACAGCGGCAGAATTTTTAAACCTGACTTCGCCAAATTCTTCCAGATGTTCACGAACAGCATCCAACAACCCGTCGTGAGGGACAGAGTAAAATAAGTCCTCAACGTCAATTGAAAAACCAGTTGTGGCCGATACCTTGCCTCCCTCCAGTACCTGCACCACTTCCTTTGAGCTTCGAGCGCGGTAAGGGTCAGCGCCAGCTATTCTGTCCAGTTGGCACCGAAGGAAGTCACCCACAACTTTTTGCCACGTATCCCTTTCAGACACAATGGCACGTAGTGGACAACCAGGCTTATGCGTTTTACCTGAAAAGAATATTTCGAGGCATCCGGTCTCAGCTCCTTTGACCGCCTCGGAGCATGCTAAACATCAAACAGAACGGAAACCTGTGCAGGTTATACCTTACCTGCATGGTCTTTCACACAATTTAAAGAAAGTTGCGTCTCGTCACGGGGTTAGGCTGGTTTTTTAGGCTCCTTGCAAACTGGCGAAATTATGTCCGATGGTGACCAGGAAGCGTGTTAAGAAGGCCTGTAATATCAAGCATCAAACCGTGTACACACAATGCACTGCCAATGTTGTGTACGAGATTCCCTTGACGTGCGGCAAAGTGTATGTGGGTCAAACCGGGAAATGTTTCAATGAGCGCGCCCGCAGGCACAACGTCACCATGAAGAACAGGTCTGGAGGTAACCTTCCGTTACACTGCAGCAGTTGCCAGAACTGCTACCCCAAGTTTAATGAAACCAAGTTTCTAGCTAAGGCTCAGGACAAGACAGAAAGAGAAGTAATCGAGGCCTTTTTTATTCACCTCAGGAAAGACAAGTGCGTTAGCACGCCTTCCATTAACCTGTCTAGAAATGAACTTGCCTTTCTGGATGGGTACATCTAGACTATTAACCCGTTCGCCTCTCTATGTTTTATTGTCCTTTTAGATGTTCCAATGTGCCTTTATTTACCACCCTTTACACGGTTTTTATCTCCATCTTTCACTTGTTCTTTGTTAAAAATTTCGTCATGTTGTTAGCCTTTTTTATGGTGTTATCCTCTTTTTCAGTGTCATCTTTCATACAGCTCTGTTTTGTCATGTTGTTATGTATTGTTGTCAGCCGATACGAATCTCACTTTTTTACCTTACCTCGGCAGGTGTTTGATATGTTCACTTTCTTGGGTTTCTTTTAATGTCACTTAGATATGCATTTTTTGCGCTGTCTTATGTTTGGTTGATGGAGTCACGCTCCATCACGCAGCTCATATCTGTTTATCAGCGGATATATATGTGCGCCTGGCTTCTTTTGTCGTCATTAAAGTTGGAAGTTGCGCTTCTTTCCTGTCGTCTCTATCTTTTTCCTGTGTACGTCTTTTTTAGCGCACACCCTTTCAAATATGAATATGTACCAACTAGCCCGTCAAAAAGCTTTACTACTGTTAGTGTAGCAGCCGATCAACTCTTCACTGAGATGTGTTTCTCATAGTATTAATGTTTCTACAAGTTTTAATACAGCATAACCCTGCTGATGTACTCCTCACGGGACTAAAAAAAAATTGGCTGTGGCTTAGCTCAGCTATGCCAGACATACGTAGCGAGAGGTAATGGACCTTCAGAGGCTAGGCGAACTCGTCGAGCTGCATCTTCACGGCGTCGCTTATTGAGACGTTTTGCGCGTTCTTCTTCGGTCTCGTCGCCTTTGCCTTGTTTCGTTCCAACAGCTAAGCTTGGTTTGTTTCAGCCTCTCCGACTCGCTCTCCATCTCTGGCCACAACAGCTTCAACGAACCGCCCTCTTATACAGGCCGCTGCTCATTCATTCATAAATCTTTAATCACAAGGATGACCTGAGGCCCAAGGGGGAAGTGGGTTGGTTAGGTGAAGGTGAGGGTGTCGGTCTCTGACATGAAGTCTAGCAGGGCACTGAGCTTGCGGTTGGCGTCGGTACTGGGGGCCGTCCAGTCATCGTATGTCTGGATGTGGTAGGCAGAGGTGTAGCAGGCGCAGAGGCTCGCAGTGCCAGGACAGGTCCAGATCAGGTGGTGCAAATCAACAGAGTCAGCAGGGCAATCGGGGCAGCCGATCCTGGTTCGGTGCCATCGACTCGGGATGTCCGGGGTGTACGCTGCACCGGCTCGCACCTTGTGAGCGAGAACTTGGGCCGGGCGAGAAAGTCTAGAAGGAATGGATGGAGTAATGTCTGGGACAAAGTCCCACGACAAACCCCTCTGCTCATGTTAAAGGCGTGTGATGATAGAGTCAGGTATTATGAGCGGTATGGGAGAACAATAAGGGTGGTCCGAGTTGGTCGGCTCACGTTAAGGCAATGCCGACGGTCTTCCTCTAGCTGCGCGCCAGCAGCCTCGTGGGCAGTCCTGTTCCCGGTCCCTTGTGCGTGATTTCTGGGTGTCCAGTGAATGCATACGTAGACCTGGGAGGTCTCTTGGTGTGCCTACTGCTATCTCTGGCTCTCCTCCTCCTCTGATGTTGCACCAGATGGCGCGGCTCCATCTGGCAACGGTTGCTAGGCAGCGGCGCAAGAAGCGGTGTGACCACGGCGTGACCACCGCCGCAGTGAAAATGCTACTTTGCGACCAATAGCTCTTGCTACAAAAAAAAATGCAAGAGCGAGGAAACATTAGAGGCAGGAAGTAGGACAAATTTAAAAATGACAGGAATGAAGAACTAAACACATTTATTGCAGTGCTGGCACTTGAAAAAATCATGCAGCATTGTCTGCTGCATTTTCTTACGTCCGGTGAGGACTACTCATTTCTCCAGAATTTACGGGGCTATGTGGCTGTTGCGATCGTTGCAAACATACTTTCTGAGAATGTCTAATGCCGCTACAGCCAACATAATGGTTGGTTCTAGCGGAGGCTAGCCCTCGTCCTCTTTGTTGCCACTGCTGTGTCCATCCAGAAGTCACAAAAGATGTGATGAGGTGCGGAAGGACAAAATCAATCGCGCCAGCCACACTAACACTAGCAGCACAATTACAAAGAAACAAGGATAGGTGAAGAAAAAATTAGCTGTGGTTTAGCTCTGATTAAACATGGCGAGAAGCGGTAGCTTCATGTGGCTGCGCTTTGCAAAGCTTTGTTTGTTTCTAGTTTCTCGGCTTGTTGAAAGATTGTTGTTTCTTTGGACTTTGCCGCACGTAGCTACGTGAAACTACTGCTTCTCACCAGGTTTAACCGAAGCTAAACCACAGCTGATTTTTTCCTATACCCGTGGTGTTAGATTTTCTGCGTGTGGAGCGCTAATCTTCCTCTTTGTATTCTTCGTCTTCCTCTTGTTATTCCTCTTCAAACTCCTCTCGAAATCGCCTGTCACTGATCAGTCATGAATCGCTCGAATCACAAATTACCATGATATTGCATGAGCGGCTGTGTAACCTAGCAGTTAGTATACAAGAAGCACATATACAGGGTGTCCCAGCTAAAAGTAACGAAGCTTGTAAAAAAGAGGATGATCCCTAGCCGAGTGAGACCAACTGAGGGTTGTTGCCAGTCGCGTGTCCTAGTCTGTAGTATTTTTTTTTATTATGCAAACATGATTAATTAGCATAGACTAATTAGCTAACTTTTTAATTATTGCCTACAGGAAGAAAGTGTCAATGCAGGAGTTGTAGATCCCTTTGAAAAATAACCGTTTGCCGTGTTTGCAGCCAAGTACCACTGATACAGCTTCTTTTATTTGACTTAAAAGAAAGCCCGCAAAATACAAAAAGAGCCACGTGATAGGGAAGCAGTTTCAGCGCTCCCAGACGACCAGCCAAGCAAAGACATTCGCTTATCTTTGCAACGTTGTCCCGAACGGGGTTCGGCGTGTTGTGATGGTTGCGAGATATATGTAATTAACTCTCGCATCGGCGCTAGGGCGACCGTTTCTTCAGCGCGTGACGGTGCAAGTTAGCGGCACGGCCACATTCCTATCACTCGAGGCGAGGTTACGCGTGAAAAAGCGCTCCATGCGAGCCGCGCTTCACTTCCATGAAAAGCAGCACCCGCTCACTTTTCATGACGCATAAGCAGTTCCTGGTGCATATCTCGCCACCTCCTCAAGACGCCAAAAGCTGTACGGGACAGCGTTGCAAACATAAGCGGATGTCGTTGCTTGATCGCTCGTTTGGGAGCGCTGTAACTGCTTCCCTATCACGTGGTTCTTTTTGTATTTTGCGGGCTTTCTTTTAAGTCAGATAAAAGAAGTTGTATCAGTGGTACTTAGCTGCAAACAAGGCACACGATTATTTTTCTATGGGATCTACAACTCCTGCATTGACAATTTCTTCCTGAAAGCAATAATTAAAAAGTTAGCTAATTAGTCTTTGCTAGTTAATCACGTTTGCATAATAAAAAAATACTGCGGACTAGGACACGCGACTATCAACAACCCTCAGTTGGTCTCACTCGGCTAGGGATCATCCTCTTTTTAACAAGCTTGATTACTTTTAGCTGGGACACCCTGTATATCTCCAGTTTTATTGAATTGTCACACTGTGGGTCTGAAGCTTAGTGGTTAGCGCACCTGGCTCTCGCCCAATGGACCTCAGTTTGAATCCCACTGATTGTGAGGTTTATTTGTTTGTTTATTTTATTTGTGGCAGACTTGAAGGTCATGTTGCGTACACGGCGATCTCAGCCGTGCACCTGTAGCAGTGAAGCTACTGCTTCAAAAAAGTGCAACCACTGTTGATGATGATGGCACAGCCTGTCTGAATGCCGTCTGCCTAACACAGTGGTGCTAGACATGCCAGGCCAAGTAAAGCCGCTTTAGAAGTAAACATATGACTGCCACCGTTTCTCATTTAGGCTGGCATGGGGTGTTATTTCACAAGTATTACTGTGTAGGAATGTGGCCGAAGTTACATTGCAACGAACAGCAGGGTTTATAATGCATGGAACCCTATTATCATCATGCCAGATCTAGACCACTACAATGTGTAGCAGCCAGGAAAATGCAGCACCCATCAACTCAGCAGCGAGGTTCTACTGTGCAAAGCTTTCACTGTTACCTTGAGAGCAAAATACTTAATTTTTTTCATTTTCTTGATAGCCCACAATGTCAAGCTGAACTCAGTTTGCTTTTTGCCTATATGTGCTGCTGAGGTGCATTGATATTTGTGTACTTCCTTTTCTTGTCAAAAAAGTATGCTCAGCCGAGAAGGAGAGCGACGCGGACTGCCAGCTCCAGCTGCCTGGTGGGCAGGACACTGTGATAGGTTCTGCTAGGGATGATGGAAAGGTGATTGTGCGTGTTCTTAAGTCCTATAGTGTTTCAAATACCATAGTAGAGTGAGTGAATGATTCTTAATTAAATTGGGGCTGGTACATAGTGAAATGGGTACAGTTTAGAGGATGATGCTAGCTTACAGTAGAAACTTATACTAGTCCCAGTAAGTGTGCCGAAAAGGGTAGTGTGCAAAGCATAGATGTGTGGTTTCAGACAATATCATGTAAGGCACAGGTCAGCATTTCTAATTTGTCATTTTTGTACTTCATTACCTGACGATGCCATAATGGGTCTGCAGTTATTCTTGTCCTGAGGAAATTCTTAGTACACAAATAATTTTTGATCATGAGGAGGCTGCCTTGTTCTGTCAGGTATGCCTAGTTGTTGGTATGTGAAATTTATTCTCATTTCTGAAGTTTGTTTGAATTGGGGCAGAGAACATTATTTCAACTTTTGGCGGTATTTGACTCGGAATGAAGAGAAGCTAGAACTGTCAGAAGATTTTGCTATATATTTCATGTTGCACGCAAGCAATTTCTTTTTTTTTTCGAATTATAAGGCTAGAAATAAAAAATCTACTGATTTTGGACACTGCTCGCTGTAAAAGAGTGCATTCATGCCTACATAATTTTTATGTTTTTCAGCTGTTTGTTTTAAGTTATGAAATATTTAAAATCCCTTGATTCATTGCTGTTAATGTGTACAAATGCGAAATTCTCCACGTTTGCTGCAGGTCTATGCAGACAGTGGGCTCTGGATGGAGCCTGGTGCCTGGCAGATGCTCCTGAGAGCACCAACAGACTCAATGTTCTGCCGCGGTGCTACTCAGGTGTATTGGACACCTGATGAGCTGAAGAGCCGCAGCGTGACTGGCGTGCTTTCAAATAAGTGCCGGTCTCTTGGCAGAACAGAGGCGAAACCGGCACTTACACCGGAAAAAGTCTCTTCTCTGAAAGATGCTAGTGCTTTTTTTTTCTTTGCTTTGAGTAACACCTAGGCAATCAAACTTTGCTTCAGCCAAATACAGTCGCGCTCACTTACAGAAAGCGTGATAGTCATGGAGATCCTGTTCATTGTATCCGAGGTTTGTAACAACTGCAATGTCCTTATTGCATCCAAAACTGCAAAGTCGGGCAAAAGTGACGTTTAGTTTTTGCAAGGTGTGTTATGCCCATACGTTTCTTCATGCAGGCTCTATCAGAGCACTTTCAGAGATCTCCACACTGTTTGTGTGGCTCTCGCTAAGATCCGTTCTGCCAGTAACCTGATTTATCTATTTGGTTGTGAAATTAGCGTTCTCAACGACTGGTGGCAAGTCATTGTGCGCGTTCTCCGATCTTGCTGCGATAAAGATAGTGCAACTGACATATCTGCACAGAATGTATAAATAGCATTGCCCGTTGTTTCGAGTAATCTCTGTCTTTGGTTTTCATGCAAGCATCTCAATGCATCCAACAACACACAGCAGACGCGGAGTGGGTAGGCCCATGTGTCGTCAGCAATCAGAGGTTGCCAGACAAGCAGTCAGTTCGCAAAGGAAACGAAAATCGTTTTAAAGATATCTGCCGCACGGAATCAACTGAAAGTTTTGGGTATTGTAATTTAATGTGTTGGGAATTAAATGCTACAACAAGGGTATGCACGAAAGTAGGCTTCATGGCCCCTTTAATGGCGAACATTCGTTTCTGTGTTTTTACAATGAGAGTGGTAATTGTGAATCTCACTTTTGCATTTATCATGTATCTAGTTGTGTTCAAATGTGGCCTATTTTGTGTTCTATTGTGCAGCTCTGTTTCATATCTACATGGGAGACATACCAAAGGAGCTTGCAGAGAAGAGACCGAAAGCCGTGCGCAAGCACCTCTCACAGAAGCTGGGGGACGTGCAACGAAAAATTGGAGGTCATGATGTATAAATTTATTTTGCCACTTACCTATGCCGAAGCCGTCAGGCGTCCCCGCCCAGAAACGTTCGTTTCGTACCAGCATCCACCGCAGTCGACACCATTTTGTCCTGCCTGGCCACCACCGCAACGTTTCCGTCCATGGCGGACACCGGACAACCTACCCATTTGTTATCTCTGCGGCATTCCTGGCCATGTGATGCGTCCCTGCCGCCGCCAAGTGTTGTCCCCTGCTGCCAATACTGACCCTCGAGGTTACGCCTACGCCCCTCCCCAGCCTTTTCACCGCACTTCGCCTTCTGAGACCACTGCTTCCTCCGATCTCAGGCCGTCTATTCGCCGCCGTGCTCCATCTCCGCGTCGTCGCTCGGTTTCCCCGATGCGCCGTCGTCCCTCTTCCCCTTCGGAAAACTAGTGCCCGCAGTTCCGGAGGCAAGAACTGCTTGCTCGTCACCAAGCTCAAGACCTCGACTTTCTCCGACAAATTTGATTGCGGTTTCTGTGGAGGGCACCGATGCTTTTGCGCTTGTTGACACCAGTGCTGCTGTATCTGTACTAAGTGAGAAATTGTGCCGCCAGTTACGAAAAGTGATGACTCTGTAACGGCCTTTATTGACAGTTGTTAAGGCCGGTTAGAGCGGGCAAGGACAGGTCCGGTCCCAGAACAGTTCACGCTCCCGTATCGCGCCGCGCGTTGGCTCTGCTGCCTCAGCTGCCGATCGTCGTCTTCTCGACTCGCGCCTCGCGTCGGTTCCGCTGCTCGTCTGCTGATCATCGCCCAAACGATTGCCAAGCACTCTTTTTCAGTGACTGAGTAGTTTTGCTCTGGCTTCGTCAGGGTGCGGCTCGCGTATGCAACAACATACTCCGCATACCCCGGTTTATGTTGAGCAAGAACAGCACCGATACCAACGCCACTGGCATCTGTGTGGATTTCAGTTGGAGAAGCAGGGTCAAAGTGGCGCAGTATGGGTGGAGAGGTAAGTAGACGGCGCAAAGTGGTGAACGCTTCGTCACAGGCAGGACTCCAGCTTGAGAGATCGCTACTGCCACGAAGAAGGGAAGTCAGAGGTGCGATGATAGAAGCGAAATTTCGGATAAAGCGTCGAAAGTAAGAGCATAGACCGATGAAACTGCGAAGTTCCTTCATCGTAGAGGGCTTCGGGAACTAAGAGACAGCACGAAGCTTTGCTGGGTCAGGAAGGACACCCTGTTTTGACAGGACGTGGCCCAAAATCGTCAACTGGCGAGCGGCGAAGCGACATTTCTTTAAATTGAGTTGAAGCCCGGCTGCCGCGAGACATCTCAAAACGTGCTCCAGGCGAACGAGGTGCGTCTGGAAATCTGGAGAGAAAACAACGATATCGTCCAAGTAACATAAGCACGTTTTCCATTTCAGGCCGCGCAGTATCGTGTCCATCATCCGCTCAAAAGTGGCAGGGGCATTGCATAGTCCGAAGGGCATGACGTTGAATTCATACAGCCCGTCAGGCGTCACAAAGGCTGTCTTGGAGCGGTCAGCCGCGGCCATCGGGACTTGCCAATACCCCGAACGTAAATCTAACGATGAAAAGAATTCAGCTCCCTGCAGGCAGTCAAGTGCGTCATCAATGCGGGGCAGCGGATAGACGTCTTTGCGGGTGATTTTGTTGAGGCGCCGGTAGTCAACGCAAAAGCGGATAGAGCCGTCTTTCTTGGTGACAAGGACAACGGAGGAAGCCCAAGGACTGTGCGATGGTTGTATGACGCCACGCTGCAGCATGTCATTCACCTGGGAGTCGATAACCTGGCGTTCGGTGGCCGAGACGCGATATGGGCGTTGGCGCAACGGCGAATGGGCGCCCGTGTCGATCCGATGGGTAACAGCTGGGGTGCGGCCCAAACGGTGGTGGGAGAAGTCAAACGATGGCCGAAACTTATCTAGCAGGGCCGCAAGCTGGGTCTTCTCCGGTGGCGAAAGATTCACGTCGATTGAGCCCGCGAAGGCGGCCTCGGGAACGAAATCAGGAGACGGTGGGGAAGAAGTAAGTGCAGACACTTGCAGGCGGCAGGAGTCATCCTCAGAAGGGTCCCAGGCGACGACGGAAGCGAAAGGCTGGACACATCCCAAGCATTCACCGCGAAGAAGAGTGGAGGGGCACAGGGATGGATTCGTGAGGGGCAAGGCGCTGCAGCCGGCTGAGACGGTAAGCACGGTGAATGGCAGGGGTAGACAGTGGCGAGAAGCGAAGGAGTCGGACGGGATGAAGATGACAGGGCCGTCGGATGCAGAGTCGCAATGAACAGAGAGGAGCACAGCAGAGCACGGCGGTATCATCACGTCATCAGCCACAGTCAGCTTGGCGCACAAGTTAGTAGAAGCGTTCACCGAGTCGTCGCCGAAGGGAAGAAGGGCGACTTCGGAACGAGTGCAGTCGATGACAGCGGCATGTTGGGAGAGAAAATCCCAGCCTAAGATGACGTCGTGAGACGGTGATGGGAAGACGATGAATTCAACAATGTACAGAACGTCCTGAATAATAACTCGGGCCGTACATGCCTCCAAAGGCGCGATAAGTTGCGAATTAGCGGTGCGAAGCATAAAACCATATAGCGGACAGATACAGCAGCACCGGTGTCCACAAGCGCGAAAGCATCGGTGCCCTCCACTGAAACCGTGATCAAATTGGTCGGAGAAAGTCGAGGTCTTGAGCTTGGCGACGAGCACGCAGTTCTTGCCTCTGGAACTGCGGGCACTAGTTTTCCGAAGGGGAAGAGGGACGACGGCGCATCGGGGAAACCGAGCGGCGACGCGGAGATGGAGAACGGCGGCGAATGGAGGGGCTGTAATCGGAGGAACCAGTAGTTTCAGAAGGCGAAGGGCGGTGAAAAGGCTGGGGAGGAGCGTAGGCGTAACTTCGTGGGTCGGTATCGGCAGCAGGGGACAACACTTGGCGGCGGCAGTGACGCATCACGTGGCCAGCATTGCCGCAGGCATAACAAATGGGCAGGTTGTCCGGTGTCCGCCATGGACGGAAACGTGGCGGTGGTGGCCGGGCAGGACGCAATGGTGTCAACTGCGGAGGACGTTGGTATGAAACGAACGTGTCTGGGCGGGGACGCCTGACGGCTTCGGCGTAGGTAAGTGGCGCAGCGACGGGAGGCGGAGAGGAAACCGATGGCAAGGCCTCGGACACTTGCTCCCGAATCACGTGCTGAAGTGTCGGAGTTAGGTTAGAAGCACTCGGAACAGCAGGAAGAAGGGAAAGCTGCCGCGCAACCTCCTCACGGACAAACTGCTTGATCTGGAGAAGTAGCGAGCTGTCTTGTGTCGTCATGCTGAGGCTATTAACTGTGTCTGGCTGTGGAGATGGCTGCCGAGTGAAAACGCGCTGTCGGCGGAGCTCATCGTAGCTTTGGCAGTGGTCGAATATATCCGTGACGGAGGTGATGTTCTTGCCCACAAGCATGTTGAAAGCGTCGTCTTCGATTCCTTTCAGGACGTGTTTAACCTTGTCGGCTTCCGCCATGGACGCCTTGACACGCTTGCAGAGATTGACCACGTCTTCGATGTAGCTGGTGTATGATTCACCGCTCTGCTGTGCACGAACGCGAAGACGCTGCTCCGCGCGAAGTTTGCGGACTGCCGGACGGCCGAAGATGTCGGAGAAGCTGGTTTTAAAATCGGTCCAGGTGGTGAAATCCGATTCGTGGTTTTGATACCAAAGGTGGGCGACGCCGGCCAGGTAGAAGATGACGTTTGTAAGCTTCATACTGTCGTCCCAGCGGTTATGAGCGCTCACCCTGTCGTAAGATCACAGCCAGTCCTCCACGTCGTTGTCGTCCGTGCCGCTGAAGACGGCAGGGTCGCGCTGGCGGAGCGCACCATGGCAAGAAACGGGTGCCGGCGAGGAGCCGGATGTCTGGTTGGCGTTGGCAGGCATGGGGGTAGCGATGGTACGGTTGCGTAGCTCCAGGACGGAATCCCGCAGCCTCCACCAAGATGTAACGGCCTTTATTGACAGTTGTTAAGGCCGGTTAGAGCGGGCAAGGACAGGTCCGGTCCCAGAACAGTTCACGCTCTCGTATTGCGCCGCGCGTTGGCTCTGCTGCCTCAGCTGCCGATCGTCGTCTTCTCGACTCGCGCCTCGCGTCGGTTCCGCTGCTCGTCTGCTGATCATCTTCCTCTTTACAACTCCGCTATATGGTTTTATGCTTCGCGCCGCTAATTCGCAACTTATTGCGCCTTTGGGGGCATGTACAGGCCGAGTTACTATTCAGGACGTTCTGTATATTGTTGAATTCATCGTCTTCCCATGGCCGTCTCACGACGTCATCTTAGGCTGGGACTTTCTCTCCCAACATGACGTTGTCATCGACTCCGCTCGTTCCGAAGTCGCCCTTCTTCCCTTCGGCGACGACTCTGTGAACGCTTCCACTAACTTGTGCTCCAAGCTGACTGTGGCTGATGACGTCATGATCCCGCCGTGCTCTGCTGTGCTCGCCTCTGTTCATTGCGACTCTGGATCCAACGGCCCTGTCATCTTCATCCCGTCCGACTCCTCTGCTTCTCGCCACTGTCTACCCCTGCCATTCGCCGTGCTTGCCGTCTCAGCCGGCTGCAGCGCCTTGCCCCTGATGAATCCATTCCTGTGCCCCTCCACTCTTCTTCGTGGTGAATGCTTGGGATGTGTCCAGCCTTTCGCTTCCGTCGTCGCCTGGGACCCTTCTGAGGACGACTCCTGCCGCCTGCAAGTGTCTTCACTTACTTCCTCCTCACCGTCTCCTGATCCCGTTCCCGAGGCCGTCTTTGTGGGCTCAATCGACACAAATCTTTCGCCACCGGAGAAGACCCAGCTTGCGGCCCTGCTAGATAAGTTTCGGTCATCGTTTGACTTCTCTCACCACCGTTTTAGGTCGCACTTCAGCTGTTACCCATCGGATCGACACTGGCGCCCATTCGCCGTTGCGCCAACGCCCATATCGCGTCTCGGCCACCGAACGCCAGGTTATCGACACCCAGGTCAATGATATGCTGCAGCGTGGCGTCATACAACCATCACACAGTCCTTGGGCTTCCCCCGTCGTCCTTGTCACCAAGAAAGACGGCTCTATCCGCTTTTGCGTTGACTACCGGCGCCTCAACAAAATCACCCGAAAAGACGTCTCTCCGCTACCCCGCACCTCCACCAAGATGTAACGGCCTTTATTGACAGTTGTGAAGGCCGGTTAGAGCGGGCAAGGACAGGTCCGGTCCCGGAACAGTTCACGCTCTCGTCTCGCGCCGCGCGTCGGCTCTGCTGCTTCAGCTGCCGATCGTCGTCTTCTCGTCTCGCGCCTCGCCTCGGTTCTGCTGCTCTGACTGCTGATCATCTTCCTCTTTACAGGTTTCTTTATTTTATAATAAAGCTTTCGTTTGCCCTAAATCTGGTTGTCAGTATATATATCGTAGGGCATTACAGACCCTTTTGGCCAGCTTAATTGGAAAATATTATTAGTAGCAGGCGCTGCCTTTTTGCAACAGCTTGCGATGCACTAATCGAAGAAGCTATGTTATCATGCGCAATGTGCAGCACACATTTCTGAGTGATGAAAAAACTTATCTATAGTGCGCCATTAGGACTGGCGTCCCTCATTAGGCCTAACACTATCCCGATACCTGCAAGCAGGATCTGTGCCAACAGGCCGACGCCATTAGAACCAACAGGTCTGACATCGACAGGTCCATCACCATCAGGCCCATCACCAACAGGTCCGACAGACCCAACACCAACAGGCCCGACAGGCCCAACACCAACAGGCCCGACAGGCCCAACAGGCCCAAATTACGGGTTCCTTCAGCCTTCAGACCGATAGGCTGAAGGAATTTTTGACTGGGAAGCGTCGATGGTTGGTGGCACCCGGGGCTGCTGCAGTATGATTGGAGTCGACGTCTGGGGCAAGCTCATGGCGGACATTGCTGTTTGCTTACGCTTCCGGGTAGGCTCCGGCAGAGTCCCGAACTCAGGTGCGTCCCCTAACAGACGTCGGCTTGCGCGGTGGACTGGACTCAGGTCCTGCGGTGGATGACTGAGAGGGCTGGCGTCACTACTTGTAGCGGGTGTCCGGTAAATGGAAGGCTACCCAGCACCTCCACCAGATGTCACGTTGTAGTGCCGGCAGTCCAGCGGTCAGGAAGACAGCCACAAGGCTTGCAGACGAACTCTTTATTTGGGCTGACTGCGCCCGCAAAAGAACTGAACAACTCGGCGCCGGCGTAAGCAACACACATGCTCGTCAGTCGTCGAACTACAAATGCCGGGAGCGCGCGGAATCACTCGATTTAAACCCGGCAAGGAAACTTCGAAATAGCAAGTCAAGATCATCACCGGTAATCTGGAAACACGTAGATGAGCTCTTCACGGCTGTGATCAATCGAGATTAGTCTGGTCACTTCTCGCATCATGAAAAAAAAATTATAACACCCCTTTCCTGCGGCCTTGGACACTGCAATGATACGTGGCAGTTTGCCTGCTACATTTGATGGAATGCCGAAAGTTTGAGTGATGCACTGCACATTTCCTATTTTTTCCTTGGCAAAAACGAATGCCTTGAGGGTCGACGCCGAGCTGTCAGGGCCGCTTTTCATCAACTGTTAGGAATTTCTCCAGTCGACGCATCCTCCACGTGAAGACTGGTTGTTGGAAGCGGGATTCTCTGCTGGCGTTCACGTTCGGTGCCTAAAATTTCGGAGGTAGTTTCAGTGGGGTCGCTCAATTACGTGCATCAGGGAGACATGATGTTGCCTACTTCAGCCTAAATTATTCACCACAAATTCGTCGGTCTGCGTCCGTATTGTCATTTTTTACAGACATCACCTGTGATTACGAAGTTATTAGGGCGCTAGTTGCTACTGCGACGTCCCGAAAACGTTTCCGCAGCTCCTTGTCGGCACTGAGAATTGTTGAAACTAGTAGAGCAGATGAAGTCGCAGCGCGACCACGCCTGGCTCTCGCAGGGTACCGAACGCCTTATGCTAAGCATGTTGGTAGCTTCCGGCTGGTGGTAAAATGAAATGGCCTTGGCATATATAGCGCGGTTCGTGCTCATTCAAGTTACGAAGGAACAGGGAAAAAGGTAAGGATTTTGTAATAACGGGATGCGGTGCTCGTGTGCCTTGTTCTTCCTGATGTCAGGAAGGAAGCTGGGAAATACGACGTTGCAGCCGAGAGCAGTGTTCGGAGAGTGGACGGACCGTCATCATTCGGAATGTACTCAGTTTTCGCACTCTACACAAAAACACAACGTGAATTCGTAAAAAAATTGTAAGTGGGTTTCACGTGCAGTTCACATCTTGTTGAGTTGAGATTTTTATGTGGTAATGGTGGGAACTTTTGTAACGTGAATATGTTTATTCTCAATGGGACCTTTACATCTCTAATTCGTGATTTGTAACGCGGGGTCGGAGGAATGTTTCTAGTCATTCGAGATTCTTTCTACATGCGTTGAGCTTATTCTATGCGCTTTTAGCACCTTATCTCTACGCGTCGTAAACTTTAAATTTAGCGCACACAGAGCGGTTGTGCTACTGTTCGTCAGCGGCCACGCAACACTTTTTTTCCTACTGCCGTGCGGAAGTTCCCTTTTTTTTATGAGAGTAAGGCGGCTCAAGTAAGTGCTTCGGTGGAAGGCCTTCCTATTGTCCTAATTATTGCGGCGAGTTGGGCGTGTTGTCACATATTTCTCAGTAAAAGCACCGCAATAAAGACCTGGACAAAAATGAGCCGACAAGAATGGCATACGCTTTTAGTCTACAGCCTCAGAGAGTACAGCCTATAGCGCCCGTCCTTGTCGTCTTGTCTTTGACCACGTTATTTTAGCGCTGCATTTTCTTAGTCTTATTGTCATCCTCACTCTAAAACAGCCCTCACCATCAAGTTGCATATAGTGCAGTTACTTGGTATTGACCGGAGCCACCCTCCAACAGCCGCAGCAGAGGAGAGCGAGAAGACTGCGCGGCCGTCAAAACCAGCGACACGACTCAAAGCAATCAGCATCTGCACTAACTGCCACCATCTACACTAACTACACTAACCATCTACACTAACTATGAACATCTACACTAACTCGGAGCCCAACCATGAAGCACCTGAGAGTGGAACTAAGCTTCGACATTAATCATAGACCAGGATCCGGCGTGGACCACTGCCACCCTAGACTACCGCTTCATACTTCCACCCATCGCCGGCTCCCCTGGCGAAAACCTGGATTAGTTGTTCGGCCATTCGTAGGCCGTGCCAACGATAAACATCCTGAAGAATAACACGTGCATCTGAACTTTTATAAGAATATGATGTTAAAGGCCCCGTTGTCCAGAAAATCCAGTGGCAACGTTGTCAGCAAAACAATCAAAAGCATCACACTAGCCATGGTGCCAAGAGCAACGTAGGGCACGTGACCTGCCAGCGGCATCTCAACCGGGCTCCGGAATGCCTAAACTGCCCACCGTGGTAGGTGACAGCCTAAGTATGATTGGTCGCTCGGGAAGAGCAACCTGGGGCGCATAAGGCCCACCGCTGGGAGCACCTGCCGTCGCAAGGCACTGACGCGTCATATAACCGCTGCACGTTTATGTCGGCCCCTCCGTCTGTACTAAACCTGTAGTACTGTCATTTGCCAGGATCGTACGAAAGCGTGCCAAACCTCTCGCCCCCTTCCCTCGCTCCTTGCGCCTGGCGACTCCCCTAGACACGGAGATCAGCGCCGATCTCCGGCGAGATATCTGAAGACTCGCGTGTTACTCCGACTAGTGCTGTCGTCTTGTTAGCCTAAAGCAGCCGGTCTGATGGATATCGTGCACGAAGTAATGTGGCTGGCCCTTTGGCACCTCAACCGCTATGACAAGAGCGCCGGCCACCCGCTTCAAATTTTGCCGCGCGCGGTGAAGCCCTGGGGAAAGGGAAACGGGCGCCTCGTAGTCTAGCACCCAGCGACGTGTCCAGGCACGCTACTCGCCGATGCTTCTCCTTAAGACCCTGCTGACTTACGGCGCAGCATCGTGGCTTGTCAAGGGAGCGTTAGGGTGCATTGCCTTGCGGCGCAGCACCAGGGCTTGTCAAAGGTACGTTCGCAGCAGAAAGTTTGCGGCCTGCAGATTTGGAATCCGGGCGGGTTTCCCGGCATAACAGCACCCCCGCCATCAGATAAGGCGCCGGGAAGACGAGCTGCTTCCACGTGGCTCGGATGCCTGGCGCGCATCTTCTCAGGCTCTTCCAAGTTCCCGTCCTGGTAACTTCACGAGCACCAGGTCCCACTCGCAGGCCAGGAGCTCTGTTCACCTCGTTGTCGCCAAGGCACCTCGACCAGCTTCGCTGAGGTCGTTCCGATCCCCTTGCTTCTCGCCACCGGTCATGCTTGGTCGTTCTGCAGACTACAAAACCGACCGGCAAAAGGCAACACCCAACACAAGCAAGTGCCCTCTGTCTCCCGTCAAACACCAGACGAAGCCATAATACAAATCAACTTAACTAAATTGGTGGACCCTTTTTCTCCCGCTGCAACAAGAGGCATGTGTACGATCTGGTACACAAGGTTCAAACAACCATTTTACAAAGTATCCACACACCAAAATAGCAGGAGAACTTAATAATCAGCAATAATAATGAAAATCAGATTGGTCCCCTTGAAATCATTTGGACCGAAAACACACTACTGAGGAAGTAAATGAGGTCATCATTTTTGCCCCTTTCTTCCTTTGAACATGATAGTTTGTCGCAAAGCGAGAGAAGGTAAGTAACGAGGAGGTCACTGAAAGAAGCCAGGCCTAAAATGCACGATTTAGAGCATCGGCGTTCGCGTTCAACCTTCCCTTCTTATAGCAGACAACGAGATTATGCTGCTGGAGGGTCATGCTCCACCTCAGCAAACGACTGCTTTTAGACTAAATGTTACTTAACAAGGCTAGAGGGAAATGGTCCGTTTCCACCACAAACTCAGAACCGGAGACACAACAAGCCAGCTTCTGAACTGCCCACACAAGGCAGGCGCACTCTCTCTCCTCTGCCTCTTCCCTACAACTTAATTTGCAACTCAAATACAAAATTGGTCGTTCATGACCACTAGCATCTTCTTGGCATAGCACCGCTCCCATTTCGCGATCGCTCGCGTAACATTCAAAGATGAAACCTTTCGGAAAGTCTGGTGCCGTTAGAACCGGCTTATGGCTCAATGCTTGTTTCATCATTTAGAACGCATTCTCTTCCTTCGAGTCCCACGTCACCTTAACGGGCTCCGATTTTCGAAGCGCGTCTGTCAGCGGGCTGGCAAGGTCAGAGTAGTCTCTCACATAGTGTTGGTAATATCGAGCTAAACCTAAAAAGGCCTTTATATGCGTCTTAGTGGTTGGCTGGGGATAGTTTACAATAGCGGCTACCTTGATGTCGGAAGGTCTACGCCGGCCGCGCCCCACCACATGGCCCAAATAAGTCACTTCACTGTAATCTAGGTGACATTTAGCTGGTTTCACAGTACGGCCTGTCTCTTTCAACTTGCAAAATACGACTCGCAAGTGCTCGAGATGTTCTTCCCAAGTATCCGAAGAGATGGCAACATCGTCGAGGTATGGCAATGCGATCCCGCCGAAACCATGAATCACTGCCCATCAGGCTAGAGAAACAATACGGCTCGTTTCTAAGTCCGAAGCTCAAATTTTGGTTTGCCTCCATCGTTCCTTTTACATCTGAGTGAATGACCAAAAAAACAAACACTAAATACAAGAAAGATGTATTCTTAGAATCCACAAACTTCAACCGCGCCCTGCGCGGTCGGGGTCGGACGGCCGCTCGACCACCCGACGCTTCACAGAAGCTGAGGGGCTGATTAGTCACGCCTCTCCGCGACATGCGTCCAAAGCCTAGGCAGCGCTTGGAAGGCCGAAAGCGAGAGGGGCGCTTCCTCCTTTCTCGGTCCCAGTCATGTCGTTTCCCTTTCTGACTAGCGCGTGCACTGTGGCGCTCTTTTGTGTGGCGACCGCGCACCCTTCTCTGGAGTCCATCACGCCCGTCCCGAATCCTAGGAATTCTGCGGTTCTTCCACAGCGGCGTATTACGCTTTAGACCAGGCTGCGCCTGGTGAGTCGGCTTTCCTTTTACGCGACGCCTGCGAACTCTTGGGCTCCAAGGTGACAATTTCGGGCTCTTACGCACATTGCCGGCCCTCGATCGTACAAGCTTCTTCCGCACTTTTCCCTTTTCAGCGCAACCATTCACATTGGTTTTTCTTCTACGCCGCCTCTTTTTGGGAACTGCCCTAGCGGATCTGTTGTGCGATTCCCCGGTTATTTCGGTGCCCTCATCCTTAAAGCTACCAGCCTTCGTCTGACCAGCAAAATCTGGTCTTGAAGAATCCATGCACTCGTCCCGAGCAAGACTTTGCTCGCGCAGCCACAAAACCTGCGCTTTTCTAGCAGTGCCAGGCGACGGTTCACCTGACGAACCGTTCGGTGCTATTTCCTTTGAGCACAATAGCTCGTTTTCCGGCAGTCTATCACAAGACGCTGGAGTTTGACCTTCACTTAGCTGATCTTTGTCCCGATGCAGCGCTGAGCAGCATTCCTCGCCTACGATCGAATTCTAAGTTGGCGCTATCGGTGCGCCACTGTCCGTCGCGAACTCAGAGCGACTTGTCTCAATTTCCGCAGTGAACAGCTGCTCGCTCTCCTGTGGTCTACATCTTGACGCTACGCCTTCATCTTTCAGGATCGCAGCGGTAATCTCTGTAGCATCGCACTTTACAGCTAACGCTGCGCTCTGGCTTGGCGCTTCAGCGTCACCGTCATGTGACTCACAGCTACGCTCTGGGCCGCAGATTAGAGCCTCAATGTCATTACCCTTGCACACGTGCTCAAATTTCTCGAGGTATCTATCCCTATCCTCGCCGACGACCATGGGCGGCAGTTGGTCGCTTATTCTTGGACCGTTAGAGGGACCTGTCGTAGAAGCAACAATAGGCGCTGGCGAGGTTTCGAGGAGCTCCATCTCCATCATTCTAACCTCGTGCTCTCTAAGCGCCTGGCGCTCCCGCCTCTCCTCTTCTTCCCTTTTCTCCTCGCGACGTTCCTTTTCCCTCTTTTCCTCCCATTCACGCCGTTCAATGACATCAGCCCAGGCCTCTTCTGCTTCCTCAGCAGTCACGTCCTCGGTTCTCATGATCTCAAGGATCGCATTCTTTCTTTTTGCTGGGCCCAAATCAATGCCCAACTCCTCACAAATTTGGAGAAGTTCTTTGACCTTGTAACCCTCCATCGTTCACAATGGCCTCTTGCTGTTTGCCCTTTTAGAAAATACTTGCCGTACACTACTATAGCCGAAGAGTTCTACACAAATCTATACAGTAGCGAATGTAATCATCAAGTTAAAGAGGGAGGCAGTCAAGCACAGCAATGGGACATCCTGCCAGTAACGAAGGAGGAAGTAAAGAAAGCCTTAGGAGCAATGCAAAGAGGGAAAGCAGCTGGTGAGGATCAGGTAACAGCAGATTTGTTGAAGGACGGAGGAGAGATTGTGCTACAAAAACTAGCCACCCTCTATACGCAATGCCTTGTGACCTCGAGAGTACCAGAAGCTTGGAAGAACGCTAACATTATCTTAATTCATAAGAAAGGAGATGTGAAGGACTTGAAGAATTACAGACCAATCAGCTGATTGTCCGTTGCCTACAAGGTATTTACTAAGGTAATCGCTAATAGAGTCAGGACAACCTTGGACTTTAGTCAACCAAATGATCAGGCAGGCTTTCGTAAAGGATACTCGACAATAGACCACATTCACACTATCAATCAGGTGATAGAGAAATGCGCAGAATATAACCAACCCTTATATATAGCCTTCATTGATTACGAGAAAGCATTTGACTCGGTGGAAACCTCAGCTGTCATGCAGGCATTGCGGAATCAGGGTGTAGAAGAGTGTTATGTGAAAAAAATCTCTGCCTCTCCCGTAACCGAGAGTAGAGTAAGCATTAAATGTTTACGGGCCTAATGTCATCTCGCTGGACACCCGAACCGCACCGTACAGGAAGGGAGGAACGCCACCACCCGTTCAGCGCGATGCTTTGTCATTTGAACGCAAGGTTTTTTGAGGAAAGGAAATGCGCAGTAATTCTCTGCCATCTCGGTGGACACCCGAACCGCACCGTAAAGGAAGGGAGGAACGCCACCACCCGTTCGGCACGATGCCTTGCCCTTTGAACGCAGCGCTTCTCCCCCGGATCACGTACGACAACGAAGTGCAACATGCAATTTATGTGGTTTTTGCACGCGTTATTAGAAATCGGAAATTATAATTCCGTGCGTTATCAAACCCACAGCTCCACTGATATCTTGATAAACATTGAGAAGGCACTGGCAGCAGTTATTTTTTTCTCGTTTGGAGACCAACCAGCGCTTGCATGCCGGTCGCGTAGGAGGGCTTACGGAGTCTCGTTAAATCTCGCTAAGTCTCGTACGGTGCCCGGATGTTCTCGTTTCAGAGCCCGGATGACTGGAATTCAGTGCCCGGATGACTGGATTTCAGTGCCCGGATGACTGGATTTCAGTGCCCGGATATCTGGATTTCAGTGCCCGGATGACTGGATTTCAGTGCCCGGATGATGGCTCTCGGTCTCGGCGTGACGTCACCACACTGCCGACAACGGGGGCTAAAAGCATTTCATGCTTAATATTGGAAGATATTTATAACGACTGCACAGCTACTATAGTTCTCCATAAAGTCAGCAATAAAATTCCAATACGGAAAGGGGTCAGGCAGGGAGACACGATCTCGCCAATGCTCTTCACTGCCTGCTTACAGGAGGTATTCCGGGGACTGGAATGGGAACAGTTGGGGATAAGAGTTAATGGAGAATACCTGAGTAATTTGCGATTCGCTGATGACATTGCCTTGCTAAGCCACTCAGGACAAGAACTGCAAAGCATGATCAATCAGTTAGACAGGCAGAGCAGAACGGTGGGGCTAAGAATTAACATGCAGAAAACCAAAGTAATGTTCAACAGCCTAGCAAGGGAACAGCAGTTCGCAATTGGTAGCGAGGTGCTGGAAGTAGTAAGAGAATATGTCTACTTAGGGCAGGTAGTGACCGCAGATCCGGATCATGAGAGGGAAATAACTAGAAGAATACGAATGGGGTGGAGCGCATATGGTAGGTTCTCTCAGATCATGAATGGTAGCTTACCAATATCCCTGAAGAGAAAAGTATACAACAGCTGTATCCTACCGGTACTCACCTATGGGGCAGAAACGTGGAGGCTAACAAAGAGGGTTCAGCTTAAGTTAAGAACAACGCAGCGAGCTATGGAAAGGAAAATGATAGGTGTAACGTTAAGAGATCGGAAGAGGGCGGAGTGGGTGAGGGAACAAACGCGGGTTAATGACATCTTAGTTGAAATCAAGAGGAAGAAATGGGCTTGGGCAGGGCATGTAATGCGAAGGCAAGATAACCGCTGGTCCTTAAGGGTAACGGAGTGGATTCCAAGAGAAAGCAAACGTAGCAGGGGACGGCAGAAAGTTAGGTGGGCGGATGAGATTAAGAAGTTTGCAGGGATACAGTGGCGGCAACTGACAAAGGACAGGGTTAATTGGAGAGACATGGGAGAGGCCTTTGCCCTGCAGTGGGTGTAGTCAGGCTGATGATGACTATATCACTGCTAGTTAACCACGCGCAAGCATTTTACACATTGCCTTACTTTCCCCTTCAGCATCCCTTGGTTTTCAAAACACTCTTCCTAGGCTTGAAACACACAAGGTTAACACAATGCTACACCAAAATTCTCTAAGCTACCATAACCTGTGTTAGAGAAAGTCTGGCGTTTGAGGAAAACTTCAGGGACTCACCGCACCGAGGTAGCTGATGTCGGTCGATCCCACCGCTGCCACCAATGTTGTGCCATAGAGGTGGTCCCGTTGCGCTCGCCACCCGTTTCGTGACTGAGCGTTGCCAGCTCTCTTAGCGGTAGCGAAGACTCCGAGTCAGGCGTCGGTGAGACTAAGAAAACGCTTTATACATTATGTACAGGGCATAATATAGTTCAACATCGGCACGGGGGCCGAGAGCTACACAACGCGACTGTTCTCGCACAGCGACGATCAGCGAGACACAAGCACGTCACACCATCCGACTCCACTCGTGAGCAGCACTCGACTCACGGTGGGTCGGTCACTCGGTCACACCGTCACACACTTCCCAAGCTGCAGCGCTGGGGCTTATATCGCCTGAGGAACGGTGGCCCCTGAGAACTGGCCAATCCAAAGGCAGCACTCGACGGCAGTCCGAAAGGACCAACCAGCGACCGCGCCGGCCACCCGCTTCAAATTTTGCCGCGCGCGGTGAAGCCCTGGGGAAAGGGAAACGGGCACCTCGTAGTCTGGCACCCAGCGACGTGTCCAGGCACGCTACTCGCCGATGCTTCTCCTTAAGACCCTGCTGACATACGGCGCAGCATCGTGGCTTGTGAAGGGAGCGTTAGGGCGCGTTGCCTTGCGGCGCAGCACCAGGGCTTGTCAAAGGGACGTTCGCAGCAGAAAGTTTGCGGCCTGCAGATTTGGAATCCGGGCGGGTTTCCCGGCATAACAACCTCTCTCTTTAACGGAAGCTGCCCGCACTGTAGTGCGGTGTCTTCGCGCACCTATCACATGGTGTGGGCCTGCCCATCTAAACCAGCCATTCCCCCCATCCCCAAACCAGCCCGGGAGAACTGGGAGGCGACCCTGATCGGCTGCCACGACTTACGGGGCCGACAAGCCGTAGTCGGGCGCGCCCGGGCGGTGGCCACCGCCGCTGAAGTCCCAAACTAGGGACCTCCACCTAGTGCTTGTAAGGATTGGTCCCTTACGGGCTGATCCAAACTTACCTCCTGTCCCTTCTAAATAAATGTTTTCCCCACTACCACCATATAGGCAGAGGCTTTGCCAAAGCAGGACAAGCCCTCTTCGATGTAACACTGACGTGCCGGAGGAGCCATTTCAGTGCGAAAGCACTCACACACTCACCAACAACGACCAAGAATCTTGTCATCAATGGGCATACACAAATAAAGAGGAATCACATTAATGTACACGACTGGGAGTCGAAATCGCGGTGGCGTGAGCTGACCACCTTAGCAGGCAGCTGCGCGAGAGCATTAGGCATCGCTTCAGACGGTCACACCACTTGGTAAAGTGCAGCACACTCTCGTGATGTGCATTGCACACCTTCGTCTTGCATCTGCGGACCGAACATATCAGATCAGCTTAACCTAATTAGTGCTTATCTCTAGTCTTATATTGTCGTCAGACGTACCAACAACGAAACAAAGGAAAACAATGGCGAAACGAGCTAAACAGATGCTCTCGTCTGTCTGCTCGTTTTAAAAACATTAAAGTCTACTAACGTCTTTTTACAGCCGCTGGACGCAAGAACAACTTAAAAGCCAGAAAAAGTGTGAGAACTTCAGAACCGCCGCAAAACGACCCCTGCGCCTCCACTTCCCATATTGCCGCACTCCTCATAGATGTACTTCGGCCTTCGTCGTTTTTACTTCGACGCATAATGAGCGCCGCAATATGACCGACCCTTCTTATTATCAAGAGAGAACTACACAAGAAAAATGCAAGAAATGTCCGCCAGGCCCCGACGAAGAATCGACGAAGATTCCTTACCCATCAAGAACCATACCCCCGCCACGTTCTCTTTCTACGACGACCAGAGGACTGAGAATTACGTGCCGCAGTCGCGACGATATCACTGAGGAAATCCGAAACAGAATATCAAGGCTAACGTGCAAAGGAGAAAACGAAGCACAACGTCGAAGTGGCTCTCCCTGCTGCCGCGGCAACTGCTTTGGTGGACACGCGAGGCGTCTAATCTGTCATCAGTTCACCATTTAGAGGTTAGCTCAAAAAGTGACATTATGGGTGAGCGTAGAATTCAGTGAGCCGAAGTTTACATCAATATAGTACGCAACCCGGAGGATGCACCTTATGATTTAAATGAACAGATAAAACTATGCTGCTGCTTGCCTACCAATAGAGCAGTGTCCCCACGGTATTGCCCCCTGCATGAACTTCCTAATAAAAAATGGGCCGATACTGCAGATTCAATTTAAACTTCTCCCATTCACTACGGCAGTAGCCACAGATTCTAAAACGACTGTCGAGCCTTAAGTTGCCTTGAGCGCCCTCGATGCAAAACGAGCGTCCATCCCCGGTTAAGTGTCATCATCCCGGTGGGTGCCAGGAAGGACGGGAAAGTATTTGCAAGCACAAGTGCTTGCAAATACGTTATATAACATAATCGGCACCTGAACAGAGGCACTGGGACTGATTTCTTGGAATAACTAACCGAGATTCAAGATCTCTTTGGTATCGCCGCCTGATCTGCTGAAGAGTCTGCGATCTGAGACAATTTGTCCTCCTTCGTCAACAACCCAGCAAGGCCTCGGAATCAACAAGGCTGGAGAGCCGATATTATCTTTCGGTGGAGAGCCGATATTATCTCTCTCGGTTGCTGCGGCTGAACAACATGACTGAAAAAGACCAGCATCTCTTATTCTCACTCTGCGTTGTGCTGAACTAACTCTGTTTCATGAATTTTATTTATCAGTGGGTATGTGTGCGTAGCAGGTACTGGTAAAGTGAACTTGAAAAAAGAAATTTAAAAAGGACTGCCTTCATCGCCCCTGAAGTGGCATCTTTGAACCCTGAACAAGGGTTCAAAGATGCCACTTCGGTTTCGTTTCAACACATTTATTGGTCTTTCCATGAAATATAATGGAGGAGATAAGGCAAATAGCTGCGTGCGCAGCTTGACTAGGACCTTATCCCCTCAAAGGCGAAACAGCAGTGAACACAAACCGAACACCGATCAGAACCAAGTAATAAGGAATAATGAAAACAACAGTTACAAATGTACAATAGATTCAAATATCTGCGCAAAATAAAAATAAATTTTCGGTTAGGAGCAAACACAAAATGCAGTGTTACGCCCAAGTCCACAATGTACACAACGAAGAAATTATGGGTACGGAAGGAACATGAGTAGCACAGCATATTATGACGTGAAGCAATGAAGGCACATAAAAAATGTCTAGCACATCATTTGACATCAAAGGAAAAAACGGTTAGAGTCTTGTTCGCTGAGCATCGAAAATAGCGATAAGGACACAAAAGTATGGTACAGCTGCACATTGCTTAAGATATAAAACTACTAAAGGACATTACAAAAATAGTGTCGTGAAATATCATGAAGGAAAAAAAATTGTTTTAAATGTTTGAGGTGAATGTTAAGAAAGTCAATATTTTCTTGAAGAAAATTGTTCAGAAGAGTTGCTATCATATATTTTAGAGATTGTGTTGCATAATTAGTTATATAATGATGTACTTTCCAGTATAAGAGATTTCGCGTATTATAACCCGATGGCTCTTTGATTTCCAACTCAGCAAGGTTAATAAGATAATTATTGTGCTGTAGTTTGCCGCGAGTCAAACATTTACAAAGCTGGTGTCTATTTATATCATTAACGCTTAGCAAATTCAGGTTATGGAGCAAGGGTGCAATCGGATGATCGTAGGCAGACCGGGTTATAACACTGATTGCCTTATTTTGGAACCGGGAGAGTTTTAATTTGTTGCTTAGTGTGGTAGTACCCTAAACAAGAATGCAATAGTTTATGTGCGACATGAACAGAGAATTGTATAGGATTAATGGTATTTTCTGTGGAAGGTAGTCTCTATGGCGATGAAAAATACCAACCATGTTTCCTAACATAGAAGCTAATGGTCCACATGGGCATCCCAAGACAAGGTTTCTGCAAATAGCACGCCTAGCGTTTTAAAACTGGGTACTATCTCTACTCTGCAGTTATTGAGGGTAAGTGTTGTGTTTTGCGGAACAGATCGAGACTTTGCGCGATAAATGATAGCTTTAGTTTTTGCTTCATTAATTACTAGACCATTCGCCCTTGCCCTGTTACAAACTTTATTTAAGGCAGAAAGCTGGGCTAGTTGGTGTTTGGATTGAGAGGACATAGTAGTAGCGCTTAAGAAACAAGGACCTGTGTTGTCTTTCGCCTAGCGCCTGTGCTGTCTTTCTCTACCCTGTCGTCCTTGTTTCTTAAGCGCTACTACTATGTCCTCTCAATACAAACTTTATGTAGAATTAAGTTACCGGTATCAAGAAGTTTTGTGCACGTGTCTGATGAGAGTAATATGGTGGTGTTGTCTGCATATATTACAAATTCTACTCGTGCGCCAATTGCTGAAATGTCATTAAGATATATATTAAATAAAAGTGAACCCAATATACTGCCTTGAGGAACTCCACAGTTAATTGGCAACGGACATGATGGGTGATTGTTTATGCTTACGTATTGGGAACGATTACTAAAATAAGACTTCAATAAGTCTAAAGGTGGGCCGTATATACGATAATATTGTAATTTGTCAGTAAGAAGGTTGCGATTCATGTAGTCAAATGCTTTAGTGAAATCAATGAATATGCTTAGTGCAAATTTCTTAGCCTTCAGATTTTTAATTATATATTCTTTCTGGTTAAGAAGAGCTAACTGAGTTAATCGGTACTTGCGAAAACCGTACTGATCCTCGCTTAGTATATTTATCTTTTCACAGTATGATATAAGCTGTTTGTGAATTAATTTTTCAAGTCCTTTCAAGAAGACTGGAAAGATAGAAATAGGACGGTAGTTATTAAGATTATTTTTATCACCTTTTTTATGGATGACAGTTACTTTCGCTAACTGCATTGATGCAGGAAAGAAGAAAGTTGCTTCACACAGCCCCTGTTGACCCACGTCCTCAGGACGACGACCATGAGCATTCAATGCACATTTCACTCCATCACTTTCGCTCAGCAACAAAGCTTAGACACCGACCTTCAACATCTCATTAAGCATCTTATGTCAAGGCTTGAGAGGTCGCCGTCACCGCCCTTTACTAGTCCGTACACAAGCATCACGACGCCAGTTGCTTCACATGACGCCTGAGGCCGCACGTCCTCAGAACGACGATCATGAGCATCCATTGCACAATTCACGCTATCACTTTCGCTCAGCAACAAAACTTAGACACCGACCTTCAACATCTCATTGAGCATCTTTAGTCAATGCATCTTCGACCAAGCGGTGTTCGCGCACATATTAGCCTGCTCCTACCGAGAGATCGATGTGCTGGGGTAGAAAACTTCACCGAGAACAAAACCTAAACCAAGGCCGAGAAATAAATTTTTGTACTCTTCTTCCCAGATTTCTTCGCACACTTCAGGAAGAAATTATACAGCCTACAAAGGACAAGCCGGCAGCCATGTACCTCAGGTTTTCTCGCATCCTCCGCCAAATAAAAGACAAATGCAATGGGCCCCGGCTGTCTGCTCATGTCGTGCGTAAAGCTAAAACAAGACAATCTGGCTGCACCGACAGATGCCAGGAGCTTTACCTGCGAGTCTCGTGAATACGGTAGAAACACCATCAAGCTTCATGCAGCACATCAATATGAACCTGCTTGGCAATTTCTTGAAGTTAGCACTCGCAAACAAATGCATCACCATGGCGACAGACTAGACTACTTTGCGAACTACGGGAAACCAAACTCCTTACGAGCAGCATGGCAGGAAAATTCACAAAATGTTCAGTTGAACGCATCCATCTGTGACAGAAACAGGTGAGCAGGATCATAGAAAGGGGAACATCCTTCATTGCCAATTAACTCTAGTCATCAAGAGCTACAGAACGACACGTCACAGTAGGGCAACAACTTTTCACCCGCAACTTTTCACAGCTTGAAAAAGATGACAAGAGAGAAGTTTGTCACACATTTTGGCACTGAACACAACATCATTGATGTCATCCACACATGTTTCATCGTCGCCAAAACTGAAAACTCATTCATTATTCCAGGTTGTTACCGAATATAAGCGACAAAGAACACTTCGGTGTCGCTTCCTACTACTAGACCCCGAAAGAAGATCATCGGCATGCCAGGGTACGTGCTAAGGTGAAAGCATACAGAGGCACCAATTTCTGCCAACACTACGCGCAGTGCAATGCACGTGACCACGTGTGGAACATCAGGCCCATGTACCACCGCTGGCCCATCGAAAAGTTTGCGCTCCTTTTGAAGCGAGAGCTTCGCTACCGGACCTCGAGCTTCATTCCTGGAGCGTGTAAATTTGACCTTCAGCTGTATTAGAGGCCGAACTATATAAAAAAAATAAAATGAATCAATATCCATGACTTGGAGTCGAACCCGCGGCCGCGTGAAAAGCTCTCCTTTAAGGGGCGTTTAGCAAGACCACTAGGCTATCGCCGCTTTCTTTCTTTCTTTCTTTCTTTCTTTCTTTCTTTCTTTCTTTCTTTCTTTCTTTCTTTCTTTCTTTCTTTCTTTCTTTCTTTCTTTCTTTCTTTCTTTCTTTCTTTCTTTCCTTCTTTCTCTCTTTCTTTCTTTCTTTCTTTCTTCCTTTCTTTCTTTCTTTCTTTCTTTATTTCATTCTTTCTTCCCTTCTTTCTTTCTTTCTTTCTTTCCTTCTTTCTCCCTTTCTTTCTTTCTTTCTTTCTTTCTTTCTTTCCTTCCTTCCTTCCTTCTTTCTTTCTTTCTTCCTTTCCTTCCTTCCTTCCTTCCTTCCTTCTTTCTTTCTTTCTTTGTTTCTTTCCTTCTTTCTTTCTTCCTTTCTTCCTTCTTTCTTTCTTTTCATGGTATCTATTCTACATGGTTATTTAAAGAAAAGATATATGCAGATATAAAAGTGTGTGTGTATACACACAAAAAAAACTATTACAGAGCACTACGTGACACACACATGATAGAAAACATATCAGAACTAAAAGGAAGGTAAGGATATACAGCGCGTCAGGAGAGGAAACCAATCCGGTAGAAAGTCCTTGTTGTTTCCTAACCTGAATCGAAACCCCATGATATAATTCTTATTGGACTTCATAGTCTATGGAAAACGCGCATGCAAGACCCCAAAGTTGAACCTGTTGTTTCAGCCAGAATTCATATCAGCCAAATGTTGCTGCAGGTAACGGATATTTACAAAGAATTGGACCTTTTACTGGGCTATCGCCTCCGCCAAAACGCTACCTGTTAAACTGCACCACACTATCGCGGTCTGTATTGGACAGCGTCTCCTACCATCTGCTCCACTTCAATCTGCTCCGACCCACGGCACTGCCTGCTCACCGCATTCTTAGTAGCACAAATACATGCTTTCGCTCCCATTGGAATGTAGTAAACATTCTCTGCAGTTTTCTTTTATTTTGAAGTTCCTGAAAGATCATCTCTCGAGTAGGTAAACAGCAGTTTAAATTCTTTCCGTATAGAGCATGACTGGCAAAAGTGCATGCTGTGCGCCTAAAACGGTATTACGCACGCCAATGCACATAGTTCTTCGTATGTGGAATGTTTATTTTCTCGATCTTGCTTTTTCAAGCTTCGTGCCGATGCATCTTTCAGAACGAGATACGAACCTGAAGTTTTTAGTGCTTTTTTATGCTAAGAACTACTGTCGCACGCCTTTGCCAGTTTTCTTTGACAGAGATGCGGCCTAATCTATCCCGGATGAAACTTGTTTTAATTTGTTGGAGATATTCATACGGGCGTTTGTGTCTGATCTCGAAGATCTTTTACCTCTAAATAAAGCCCGGATGAAAGCGGCGGTTATTCAGTTTTAGGGTAGTCGGCGAAAACCTTTCTTACATGTTGCGCCGTCGAATTTTGTTTGTTTGTGGGCCCAACTTAGCGCAAAAAGTCGTTAGTTTTGAAGCCTTTCACTTTCTTTCTAACTGCTCGACCACCGCCACCTCCACTTAACAGCCCGCGGTGAACATTGTAATTTTTTTCTCGAACGGTGTCAATCCAATTTGTATGCTGTTTAAGGCTAACGCTGTAGGGCTTATTAATTATAGTTATACAATAACGTTGCAGAAAAAAGCCAGCAAACATTGTTCAGAACAATTTAAGTTTGCGGAAAAGCAGGTCTTGACTTATCTGTTAGCAACAAATTTACTTCTGCGACACACCAATTTTCTAGGTATTATTGCATCGCAAGTTCATCAAGGTAAAATTACCGCAACTTTTCGTACTATTTGTTCATTCCTTAAATATTTAGCAAGCAACTTTATTACTTTGGTTGTGACGCAAGACGCGACGAGACTTGCCTCGATTGATTGCATTTTGGCGGAGCCAATTCTAGGTTGTCCCAGACTGTTGTACCAACTTTGCACGCCGATCCTTGAAAGCTCATTACGTTATCCGCTCTATATTGAGTAAGACCGATAGCGGCGGGCAATCTATTCCACGACCACGTGTTATCAGGAAGTGGCCGGATTCTTCTCAAATAAAGCAAACTGGTTTATTTAAGGATACAAGAATACAAGAAGTTAGGGATACTACAGTATGATAACTGTCCTTGATACGTAGCAGGTTCGGCGGATCTGCAGAGTTGGGAGGGCTTTTCCGACGCGTCTCGTTTCGTCGGCGTCTCTCGGTCCTCTCTTGGGCCTCGCTCGAAGCATCCGTCGCTTCGTGCTGTTGCGTTCTGGGCCAGCCGAGCGGGACGCGCGCCGGCGTTCTAGGCTAGCCCAGTGGGACGCTTGCCGGCGTTCTGGGCGAGCCGAGCGGGACGCGCGCCGGCGTTCTGGGCAGAGCGCTAACACGGCCCTTCCAAAAATTGCGCCTGTCCTCAGGCGCACGTTTTGGATACTAATTCCTCGGTGTTCAAGGCGCGTTCCTGGTACCTTCTCAGCTGTTCGATGTTCATGGTTTTGTTGTTTAACTTTCCAGGAATGTGAGGGATCCTGCTTATGACAGCCATGTTGGGTCTGGTCAATGCTGTTATTTCGAACAGCCCTTCATATCTGGGATCTAACGTAGATCTTGCGCCGATTTTGAGAAGAACGAGATCTCCACACTGGAAATGCGTTGTATGACGTCTTTCGTTGTAGCGTCTCGTTGTTTCCTCCTGGCTCCTCTCTAGAGAGTTTTTCATGTCCTGGCGCCCCTTGGCCATCTCGTGGAGTCTTTGTGCGGCGTCGATTTCTTCGAAGGTGGTTCCAATGTTCAGTTCTCCGGGCACCTTCTGGTCGTAACCGTGCATGAGATAAAATGGACTTTCGTCGCTAAGGCGGTGCTTTGTGACATTGATACCGAACGTCGCCTTAGGATGTTCCTTTTTCAATGATTCGGAGTTGTTGATGACCTTCCTTAGTACTCGTTTCAGTGTTCCAACCATTCTTTCAATCAGTCCGTTTGACTACGGTCAGTACGGAGGAGAGTTCACGCGCTGAATTCCAAGTCTGTGGTGAACTTGAGCTGTTCGTTAGTTCGCGAAGCCTTTTGCTTGATCTGTGATGACGATTCTGTGCACGCCGAATCGGGGAACCCAGCGGTCAGTGAGAAAATCCAAATAGTGCTTCGAGGAGGTGCTTGGCACTGCTACCGCATACATATACCTTGTTGCGTGATCGTTGCATACAAGTACATATCCTTCGTTTCCATCCAGGGGGCCCATATGATCGAGAGAAATGACTACATTGGGCTCGCTCGGAATTTCTCTGAGGTTCAGGCACCCTTCGGCTCGCGTCGTTCGTGAGTTTACGACTTGGCAGGTGTGGCATTTCTCGATGTAACGGCGAATGTGCTTCGCTATGGACGGCCACCAATAATTTCTTTGCACCAATGTCCTTGTTTTCTCGCTTCCAAGGTGTCCGTTGTCGTCATGAAACAGCGCCATGATACTGCTTCGGAGCGCCGCGGGAACCACCACTCTTCTGCAAACGAGTCCTCTTTCGATAGACCTTTTTAGCACAACGCCGTCTTCGACTTCATAGCTGGAGCTGTCGTTCCAGTTTCGGCACGGAACTTTTGCCATTCGGGGTCACGCTCTTGAAGTTCGTGTAAGCGGCTATGCTTGCTCACGATTACGGCGAGGCAGGTGAGGTCGTCGCTGGTCACTTCGTTTTCGATTGGTTCAGCGTCCAGCGTTTGTCTCGAGAGAGCATCAGCAGCAGCATTCTGCCGTCCAGGCTGTTGCCTGACGTCGAAGCGGTATTCCGCGAGATCTAGAGTGCAATGTGCAAACCGGCGGTTCGTCGCTCCCTTCTTCACTAGGTAGGGTAGACTGAAGTTTTCTGTGTACACTGTGAATTGCGGGCCTCCCAGCAGATAGATAGAAAACTTCTCCGTGATGGCCCAGTGCAGCGCCATACATTTGTGAGGGGAAAAGGCCCCCAGCAGGTTCGAGCGTCCTCCGAGGTGGGGCCCCGGAGGATCCAGAAAATCGTCCCAGACCAAGCACGTCTGTAGATATAACAAAAATGGTTTTACTTAAAACAGAAGAGCAGTCACTGATGGGTAGGGAGCTCTGCGGCCGAGGGTCGAGGAGTGGCTCCGGTGTGAGATTCTGCTGCCCGTCGCCAGAAAGGCGCCGGGGCCAAGTACCTCCGCAGGGCTGTTCTCCCTGCGGCCGGAAGTCGGGCGCGGAGCACCAGCACCAGTGGCGCTGACGACGCGCCAGAGAGGAGACGGCCGCCCAGGTATGCACCCCCAGGCACGGCCAGAAGGGCACTCTCTCTCAGCATGGGGTCCCAGCCACGGGACGGCAGGCACGATCCGACAGCAAGGCCGGCAGGATCTCCGGGCAGGCAGCACCTGCCTGTGCCCGGCGCGGCGCCCACTCTCCGAGGCAGCGAGAGGCAGGCGGGAGACAGGAGAAAGCAGGCTCCTGGTTGCCCTGAACTGGGCGAGGACAGCTTCCCCAGGCCTGGTCACCCGGGTTCAAGAAGCCGTTCAGCCGTGAGCTCGCCTGCTCCGTTGCCCGAGCCCGTCTCCTCGCGCCCCTTGCGCCACGCCCCGCGTCTCTCTTCTTTTTTCTTCTTCCTTCTATCGTCTGAGCGAGCGTCAGGCCGCCGCTAGTGCTGAAGGGCGCTGGGCATCACAAATATGCCCCCCCCCCCTTTGAGAAGTTTTTTTTTTTTTCGGGGAAAAAAAAAACTTTTGCACCAAGCACTGGTCGGCGGACTGCACCACACCACACTGAACACTTTCACACGCGCACCACCGTTCACTGGCTGTCGACAGTATTTCACACAGACAAAACACACAACAAAACATAACTGCACAGACACCACCAAAGGAAGTTCACACACAAAGATGGTTACCGGACCAGTTAAAAGAACGTTACGGCGACAGAGTTCTCACAAGGTTAGGAATGCCACTACAACAAAAAACACAAAATGCTGTTCGCATGGCACAATGTCCGCCGAAACGACCGAAAAAAACACACAACAGAAACCAAAAAAAAAGGTTTGCGATTAAGGTGACATCTGAGAAGACTATCGGAAACTGGACTATACATAAGGTGATTCCATCCCACACTAGCCTAAAAACACACCTATGAAATCTGTGGGAAAAACCACCAATGGGCACTCGAAAGATCCGACAGAAGAACAAGGTGGTTTTCACAACTACAACCGGCGAAAAATAAGGCACAACGGCTTCTGCCCAGATATCTCTTCTAAATTGTAGTGAACCGAGGGCTTGATAACTTGTGCCGTTTTTTCCAGTTCAACCCCTGAACCCCCGCGAGATTCAGAACAATACCCTTGCTCTATCGCCTGTTCATCGAATGAACCGAATTTGCAGGAGAGAAGATTCGCCCCAGCCTTTCTATGAGTTTGAATAAAACCATTCTGTCGGGCAAGAATATTCATGAGAACTGGTTCCGGCGGCACATCAGCGGCTTCCGCTACTTTTACAATGAAGCACCACTCAGTGCAGCCTGATATTTTGGTCTCTGTCAACCATTTCGTCACAGCAAGGACTGGCGCCATTGCATGCCCTGCTAGAAGAACCTCTACTTTTCCTAGAGGCAGTCTTTGATTCTTTTGCTTTTCATAAATCGCTATAAGGGCACGCTCCTCGCCACTGTCGGCCTGCGTTGAGCGATGTTTTAATTCAAGACAACCTTCTAGGCAAGATGCTGCTACTTCGGTACTAGGCTCCACACTGACCATACTTGTGACGTCCTCGACAGCGCTCCAATAACAGATGCCCGACTGATGTTCCATTGGCAATAGGACTTTGGTGTCATGTGAGAGCTCAACACTGTTAACGAGCCTAAGAGCCTTCTGTGCATCTAAGCAAGCCACCTGCAACTCGAGCACACGATGCTCTTCCTCAAGACGCGATAATTCTTCCTTACGATGGGATATCTCTGCCATACGGGATGCTATATCCGCTCGCCTTTGAGCTTCTTCTCTCAAATAGTCTTCTCGTTCAGTTTTCTGTAGTCGTGAACCATCCGTCAAGGCGTGGTCGGATGGTGAGGCTGATCCACCACAACGGCAGGAGCGCTGTAGAGGCTATGGCTGGGTCGGATGATACCTTTGGTTAGGTAGTCGTTTACTTGTTCCTTCATAAAGTGGCGGTCCGCCGGGCAAGATCTGTACGGTCTTGACGCGGCGGGAATGTTGTCCCTGAGTTCAATACTGTGCTCAACGTGCGCACAGAGCCCCAAAGCATCTGTCTTTGTAGTGAATTCTTTATGGTGGCGCTTCAAAATTGTGCGCAGCTCATCCTTTTCGTCAGCGTCTGCGTCGCGGGTCATTTTGGACACAGCCTCTTCAACCAGATAAGGGAACTCTTCGTCAGGACCGGGTTCTTTCGAGTTCATCTTTGCAAATCCGATGTCGTTTGCTGGAGCTTCGTCTAGGATCTTGCGATTGCTGAAGGCTGTTATTAACGTCTCTCCAACACGGTTCGTATCGTGTGCACCTGGCGCATGAAATAGTGACTCACTCACCGATGGCTGTACGGGGACCAGGGTGACGTCGTTCGAGGGGTGGAACGTGATGTCAACGTTCGCGGCACGGCGCCAATCCGAACCCAGAATGTGGTCCATGGCACTTGGCACAGGAGGGATCACGACCTCTTCGAGACACACGGTCGATATCCGACGGTCACTTCCAAGGTGACCACGCGCGCTGGACTGATGCATCGGTCAAGCACTTCTATCTTTTCGGGATACGTCAAGGGTCGGGGTCGAACGTCGGGTCCAACGGAGCTCTCGTCGAGGACGGACACGTTTGAACCGCTGTCTATGCAGACTCTCACCGGTCGGTTTTCGATGAAGCCCTTCACGATGGGTAAGGTGCCGCCCGTCGATTGCAGGAAACAGTTCGCTTGCGCGTTTGTCGGCCCGATACTGAGTGCTTCGTTAGTTCTGGATCCTCGGCGTCGCTCCGCACGGATCGTGGCTTCTGTTTTCGGCCTTGTGCAATCCCTTGACAGGTGCCCAATGTTGCCGCAGTTGAAGCAGGCTCGTGCTCGCATGGCGCTACCTGGTTCTCGTTGGTCCCGCCGCCTTGACTGCTCGCCTGGATCACTGCGTCTGTCGTCCGCCGCCGCTCTGGACTCGTCGCTGCTCCTCCCCTGGTTCCGCTGCCCCAGTGCAGTTTGTCCGAATTGCGCCGTTACTGTCTTATGCCGCCTGGTGTCGAGCAGCGCTGCGCGGCCGGTCAGTTCGATAACGCTGCTGCAAGGCTCTTCAGCGAGGGGATTAGACCAGGTGTCCTATTTGATTCCGCTGAGAATCAGCGAAATTCGTTCTTCATTCGCAAGCGGGTAGGGGGACTTGTCAAGAATAGCATTTTTGGAGTACACACACTCGACGAGGGTCTCCGAACTGCGCAGTCTTCGAGCAGCCTGCAGCTCCAGAAACTCTTGCATTGTGAGCGTCCGGTCGAAACGCGTGGCGAAGGCATGCTTCCAGGAGTCCCACGTTTCGTAAGGCATACCGTAAGAGCTGTGCCAGTCCTTCGCAGCTCCTTGCAGCCGAGTTGCCGCCGTCGCGAGCGTCAGTGATGGGGTCCAGTGGGCCAACGCAGCAACGCGCTCCACTTGCGAGATCCAAGTCTTTGCGTTTCGTTGAGCACTACCGTCGCACTCGGGGATGGCGGACGCTGTATCGTTCGTAGACTAGATCATCACGGGAGAAGCTGGCGCTGACATTCTCGTCAATGCCTCCGTCATCTGTAGCTGCGCACGAGCGAACATAGCCACAACTTCGTTCAGGCTTGGCGTACCCTCGGGATCTGTAGCGGCATCGTTTTCCGGTGAGGACTCAGGAGGTGTGCCGCGATCGGTCTCTGCCGGCCGTTGATTTGCTGCCGCGGTAGGGGCGCGGACTCCATCATGACGTTGGGAAGCCGTTTCGTGCCCAGTTCGTGTCGGCCGCTCGGGTCGTTGTTGGGCTAGAAGCCGTCATATTTCGACAACCTCGGCCCGCAGCATATCGATCGCAGCCGGCGCTTTCGAGTCCGCTTCTCCGTGGTCATCGCCATCTGTTCCGCCCTGGTTGGTCGCCGAGTCGGACGTGCTTGCCGGGACCTGGAGGCGCGCGTTTTCGTCCAGAAGACGAGTCACGAGATCGCCCTTTCGGCCGGTGCACGGAGCCCGCGGGTTCCCAACTCGTTTGCCAGTCGCTGCTGCTTCAAGGTATTGATAACGTGGCGGTCAGTCGATTTCGCAGGAGACCTGATGAATGTGGACTCAGAGCTCAACGACGGCGTTCTGCTGCGCTCCGCGATGTCCACTCTTTCTTCGTGCACGGAGGGTTCCTCTGCAGATCCTGTCGGCTGCGCCATGTTAGCAGGAAGTGGCCGGATTTTTCTCGAATAAAGCGAAGTGGTTAATTTACGGATACAAGAATACAAGAAGTTACGGATACTACAGTAAGGTAACGGTCGATGATATGTAGGAGGTTCGGCGAATCTGCAGAGTTGGGAGGGCTTTTCCGACACGTATCGTTTCGTCCGCGTCTCTAGGTCCTCTCTTGGGCCTCGCTCGAAGCATCCGTCGCTTCGTGCTATGGCGTTCTGGGCCAACAGAGCGGGACGCGCGGTCACCAGTGCATGACATCTGGTGCAGGAGCTGGCATGAAATCCTGCTATGCCCCCCAAAGCAGGACGCCGGTGCACAGACAACGCTTGTCGAGTTTTCCAAGCCTCGTGAGCCGCCAACCTTCAATCGACAGCCTTAAGAAGATGTAGAAGACTGGCTGGACGTGTACGACCATGTAGGTGCGATGAACACCTAGGATGATAGCGCCAAGCTTCAAACGTAAAATTTTCATTAAATGACCATGCCAAAAATGTGGTGTGAAAACCACTAACCTACCCTCACGTCCTCTCCGACCTTCAAGGAGCAGCTACTGAATCCGTCCAAAGCGTTGTACGGAAAGATAGAGATGCAGCCATGTATTCAGTACTCAAACGAGACCCCGGCTGCGTATGTGGAAGAACTGACACGTACCTTCAGGCGACCCTACCCTGACGTAACTGAAGAAAGGCTCACATTTCTGGTACGTGGCGTAAAGGAGCAAGTGTTCGCCGGTCTGAACCGGAATGATGTATAGCTGGCACCGAGTTCGTTGTGGAAGCGTCTACCGTAGAGAAGGCCTTTGACACCCGGATCTGTCAGTAAAACCAACCACTTCAAATGCTGTCGAAAAGCGCTTCAAGTGGCACCTCTGCAATCGTGGAGACCCTGCGGGATCTGATACGCAATATAGTTCGTAACAGTGCCGACTGGTGCCATTGCAAACGCAGCAGCTTCAGGTGGCGTCGCTCGATGACACCATCAATGAAGAAGTGCAACACGCGCTTGGCTTCCCGTCAGCCCCGGCATGTACGGAACGTAAAGCCATGGCCTGCACTGCACTGCACAGTCCTTCGCCCAGACGTCAAGCCACAAGTCCTCTTCGAAGGAACCAGATCTCCAAGAAAGATGCCCTATTGCTCCCGGACAACCACTTAACGAGCGAAGACACGGCTATAAAAAGTTGCGAGTGAAGGACCCTGTCACAGATAAAAGGGAGTTTGAAATCGAAGTATGAACTAAGTAAGTTTGGAGAAGATGACGAGGATGACGATAAGAATGACGTGTATTAACTCAAGAATAAAGAAGATGAAGTATGCGATGAGGTGGGAAGATATGACTGGTAAAGAGGAGAAGATGACGGCGACAAGGATGAAGAGTTCCAACGCCATGGTTATGTACGCGTGAGAGATAGCGTGGCACGGTAGGGAAGAACCGAGAAGTGGAGGTTCAGGTGGGTCACAACACTTCGGCTGGAAGAGAGCAACGCCCGCTACTGCTCCAGCAGTCTGGAGTTCTACGGTGCCGCATCGTAGACTTCCGGCTGAGCTGGAAAGTGTCGAAAGCATACAGCATGCGCTATACGCTGCCGACGTCACCATCTTGGCTAAGCAGGCATCGGTAGGAGACATTGAAGCCAACATGCAGCAAGCGGCGGAGATTGTGGACGCTTAAGCCCCTGCTGTGGCCTAGAATGTTGCCCGGCCAAATCGGAATTTGCGCCCTAGTGACTCAGTGGTTAAGGCGCTCGTGTACCGACCCGGAATACCCGCGTGCGAAGCCGACCGCGGCGGCCGCGTTTAGATTGGGGCGGAACGCAAAAGGCGCCCGTGTGCTGTGCGATGTCAGTGCACGTTAAAGATCCCCAGCTGGTCGAAATTATTCCGGCGACTCCACAACGCCACCTCTTTCTCCTTTCACTCCAACCTTCCTCTCTTCTCTTAGGACGCGGTTCAGGGGTCCGCCGAGATATGCGAGACAGGTACTGCGCCATTTTCTTTCCTCAGAAACCAATTTTACATTCGACCGTCGCCAAAGTGCACTACCAAAATCGAACTGTCTCTAGCGAGCGGACACATCCCAGAACACATTGAGGTCAGTGTACTGGTTGTGTTTATCAATAAACACCACTGTGTCGACGCAGCACTGGCCAAATTGCGCAAGGTGCGGAACCAGGTGGGCTGCATGATCCCCTTGTTTACCAATCCCGGGTATGGGGGGAGGTTACGATGCAAAGATGTCTTGCAGCTGGCGCACGCATTCGTAACCAGTTGGGTCTTGTACTCCACCTCTTACCTCCACCTTCGGAAATGTGACGAGAAAGCCCTTGAGGTGTCTACCAAAAGGTTTACAAGTGTGCTCTCGACCTCCCGGTCACCACGTCCAACCTGCGCCTCCTGGGTTTGGGGGTGGTCAACAGATCCTTGGAGCTCCGAGAAGCACACCTGACAAACCACTACACAAGGCTCTCAAGGACGCCGTCAGGTCGCCGCCAGCTTGCCCGATGTCACATCCACCATCCAACACTGACGGAAGAGCGCGGGCGCATCTCCGAAACCTGGAGATACGCCCTGCACGTACGCCCTCTTTCGGCCAACATGACACGAGACGACCATAGTGGCCGGCGCCTCGCGCGGGTGGGAGCCTGAACACGCTACAATGGAAGCAAACGCGGAGTATTTTACGCAGACGCCACCGGCCCACACCATGGGGACTAGTACACGGCCGCAGTCGACCACGAAAACCCCGCTGTAAACAGCCTTAAGCTCAAAGCACAAGGCATTACTCATGCCGAAGAGGTGGCAATGTCGCCCGCTACCGCCGATCGGGACTCGTGGGTCATCATTACCGACTCGGAAGGGGCGGCAGGAACATCAAAGGGGGCTTTATTTCCTATTTTATGTACCCAATACTTCAGTATAGCAATTATCTCGGTGCTCCCACGTCCCGCACAATAGTATGGACTCCCGCGCACACGGGCCACGAGGGCAACGAAGCAGAGTACGAGACAGAATATCTGCTTTTCGCAATGCAGGTTAGTAACAAGTTTTCCCTATATGCTAAAAAAACCAGTAACTACTTTTTAATGCAGATGCCGAGCCCTCAGTGCTGCTGTAGTATTGTTGCCGAGTGTTCACGTGTTCTCCGTTTCCTTTTACTATTGTCAGGCGATGTCGAATCTAACCCAGGCCCCGACCGTTACGATTGCATACTTTCCGAGCTCCAGAAACTAACTACCGGGCAAGCTACATTAATTTCCGATCTACAGGACATTAAAGATCAACTAAAAAGTACCGAAACAACCTTGACCGACTTAAACAAGCGCATGGACACCCTGGAATCACACTACGCCACACTTTCCACTATTCATTCTCAGATAGACGCCCTGAAAACTTTAAACACCAAACTTACCTGCAAGATCGACAAACTTGAAGCACGTATGGGCGATGCAGAAAATCGCTCTCGCCGTAACAATCTCATATTTTACAATATTCCTGACACTAACCCCACTGAAACGTATGCAGACTCGGAAGAAACAGTCATTCGTCATTGCTCCACTCAAGTAGATTTTGCCATCGAACCAAATCTAATCGAGCGTGCTCACCGCCTCGGGCGCCACTCAACTGATCGCACCAGGCCAATCATCGTTAAATTCACCTCATCGAAAACTAAAGAAAGCATCCTTTCTTTAGGAACTAAGCTTAAAGGCACCAACTACAGTATTGGCGAAGACTTCTCCCTTCCCGTTCGTAACGCCCGCAAACATCTTGTAACCTTTGCCAGATCAGTATCCGATAAGTTCTCTTTGCGCTTCAAAACATTACATATTGGTCCCAAACGCTACATATTCGATGAATCATCACAAACAGTAAAAGAAGTGAAATAGCAACCATCTCAGCACCTATCGACAGATCGTTC